>NC_133659.1:181666427-181986093 GCF_037893015.1 Macrotis lagotis
AAGTAATAAGACACATTCCCAGTTGAGTCTAAAAATCTATCTTACTCTATAGGGAAGTGGGGGGGGGCAAGAGAAAGAAAAGGGAAGGAGGAACTGATAAATGGGAAGATTAAGGTATAAGTGAAAATAAACTGAAAGTTAAATTTTAAAACAAAAATTAAAGGGGAAAAGGAGAAAAAGTTTGGTGAGGAGGAAAAAGGAAAAAAGGCAAAAATATAAATGGGGAAAGATAACGTGGAAGAAAATAAAGAATTAATATTCATAACTGGAACTGTGAATTTGATGAACTCTCCTATGAAACAAAACTGGATAGCAGAATGGATTAAAAGCCAGAATCATGGGGCGGCTAGGTGGCCCAGTGGATAAAGCACCGGCCCTGGAATCAGGAGTACCTGGGTTCAAATTCGGGCTCAGACACTTAATAATTACCTAGCTGTGTGGCCTTTGGCAAGGCACTTAACTCCATTTGCCTTGCAAAATCTTAAAGGAAAACAGAATCCTACAATATATTGCTTTCAAGAAACCAAATGGAAGAAGAGAGATAGACGCAGGGTAAAGGATTGAGCAAAATATATTTTACTTCAGCTCCAGAAAAAAAAAATCAGGAAGTGTGATCCTGATCTCAGGTAAAAAATCAATCTCATTAAAAGAGATAAGGAAGGAAATTACATCTATTTAAAAGGTACCATTGGTAATGAAGTTTTATCATTATTAAACATGTATGCACCAAATTCCTGGAGGAAAAATGGAAGGAATTACAAGGATACATAGTACAACTTTCAAATTAGGGGACCTCAAACTCCCTCTCTCAAAACTAAATAAATATAACCACAAAATTAGTAAGAAGGAAGCCAAGGGGAATAAAATCTTAGAAAACTTAGATATGATAGACCTCTGAAGAAAACTTAATGCAGATAGAAAAGAATACACCTTTTTCTTTGCAGTATATGGCACCTCTGCCAATATTGACTGTGTACTAGGGCATAAAAATCTTTACATAAAAAGCAGACAGGCAGAAATAATAAATGTATACATGCCAGATCATGATGGAGTAAAAATTACATGTAACAAATGGGCAGGGAAAGAAAAAACAAAAAAAATAATTGAAAACTAAATAACTTAATTTTAAATAATGAGTGAATCAAACAGCAAATCAACGAAAGAAACAGAAAATACATCCAAGAAAATGATAACAATGAGACATTATACCAAAATGCATGGTATGCAGCCAAGGCACTTTTGAGGGGAAATTTTATATTTTAAATCTTATATGAACAAAAATTAGAAATAGTAATTCAATGAATTAGGTATACAACTAAAAAAAAGCTAGGGAAAAGAACAAATTAAAGGTCTCCATTAAAAATCAAATTAGATATTCTGAAAATCAAAGGAGAGATTAATAAAATTCAAAGAAAAAATGTTTATCTTATAAATAAAACTGTGTTGGCTTTTATGAAAAAACAATAAATAGGTAAATCATTGGTAAATCTACTTTTAAAAGAGAAAGATAGCCAATTTACCAATATCAAAAATGAAAAGGGAGAATTAACCATCAATGAAGATGAAGATAGAAATATTTCAAAACTGTCTTTTTTTGCAAGGCATTGGGGTTCAGTGACTTACCAAGGCCATACAGCTAGGTATTAATAAGTATCTGAGGACAGTTTTGAACTCAGGTACTCCTGACTCTGGTGCCAGTGCTCTGTTCACTGTACCACCTGGCTGCCCCTTCAGAGCTGTTTTGCCAAACTGTATGTCAATAAATTTGATAACCTCAGTGCAATTAATGAATATTCACAAAAAATGTCCAGATTAACAGAAGAGGACATAAAATACTTAAATAATGCCATTTCAGAATAAGAAATTAAAGAAACCATTCATCAACTCCCTAAGGAAATGTTTCCAGGTCCAAGTGGATTTACAAGTGAATTCTTCCAAACATTTATTGAATAATTAATTTCTATCATAGGATATTTATAAAATGTAAGTTATGCCAAATTCCTTTTTATGCCATCAATATGGTGCTAATACCTAAACCATGAATAACCAAAACACAAAACAAATTAAAGACCTCTCTCCCTAATGAACACTGATGCAAAAATCTTAAATAAAATTTAAGTAAAGGGATTCCAGCAAGTTATTACTAGGATGGTACAATATGATCAGGTAGGATTTATACCAGATAGGCAAGGATGGTTCAACAATAAGAAAACATTCAACATAATTGAACATATCAATAAGAAATCCAACAGAAATCATGATTCTCTCAATAGATGCAGAAAAAACTTTTGACAAAAAGAAATATTCAATTCTATTAAAAAACAATAAAAAGTATAGGAATAAATGGATGTTTCCTTAAAATAGTAAACAATATCTATCTAAAACCATCAGCAAATATTATATGTAATGGGCATAAACCAGGAGCATTTCCAGTTAGATCAGTGGTGTAACAAGGATACCCCTTATCATCATTACTATTCAATAAAGTACTAGAAATGTTAACTTTAGCAATAAGAGAAGAAAAGGCAATTGAAGGAATCAGAATTGGCAATGAGGAACCAGAGCTTTCACTTTTTGCAGATGATATCATGATAAACCTAAAGAAACCAAGACAATAATCTAAGAAAACTATTTGAAACAATTACCAAATATGGTACAATAACAGTATAAAAATAAAGCCACATAAATCATCAGCATTTCTATGGATGAACAACAAAGCCCAGGAGTAAGGGGCAAAAAGAGAAATTCCATTTAATGTAATTGCAATACTTGGGAATCTAATTCCCAAAGCAAATACAGAAACTGTATGAACACTATCATAAAGTATTTCTCACACAAATTAAGTCAATTGGACTTTATTTGGAAAAATGTGAATTGCTCATGGTTAGATCAAGATAATAGAATAAAAATGATAATTATACCTAAATTAAATTACTTATTGAGTGCCATATCAATCAAACTCTCAAATAATTATTTTACCAAGCTAGAAAAAATAGTAACAAAATTCATCTAGAGCAACAAAAGGGAACTGGTGAGAAAATGTAATGGAAAGTAGCCTAGCTCTACCACATCTAAAACTATACTGGAAAGGAGTAGTCATCACAATTGCTTGATACTAATTAAGATATAGAATGATGGATCAATGGATTAGGATAGCTTCAAAAGAAACAGTAGTAAACAAGTACAGTAATCTATCATTTGACAAAGCTTCTGGGATGAGTACTCATTATTTTACAAAAATTATTGGGAAAACTGGAAAATAGTGTGGCGAATACTCAGCATAGACCTATATCTCACAACCTATACCAAAATGAGATCAAAATTGGTACAGGATTTAGTCAGAAAGTGAGACACCATAGATAAATTAACAGAAATAATGTATCTATCAGATCTATGGAAAGGAGAGAAATTTATGACCAAGCAAGAAATACAGTGTATTATAAATTGCAAAATGGATGATTGTAACTACATTAAATTAAAAAGTTCTTTCACTAATAAAAACCCAATGCTGCCAAAATTAGAAGGAAAATAGAAAACTGGAGAAAATTTTCACAGTTACGAGTTTCAATAAAGTTCTTATATAGAGAGAACTGCATCAAATTTATAAAGTTACAAGTCTTTCCAATTGATATGAACAGGTAGTCTTTAATAAAAGAAATGAAAGTCATTTATAATCATGAAAAGTTCTTCAAACATTTATAGATTAGGAATTTCAAATTAAAATCACTATGAAGTATCACCTCACACATATCAGATTGGCTCAGATGACAAAAAGGAAAATGATTAATGTTTGAGAGGTTGTGGGAAGATTGAAACATTAATGCATTGTTGGTGGAGTGGTGAACTGATCCATCCATTCCAGAGAGCAATAGAGAACAATCCTCAAAGAGCAATAAAAGTGATCATACTTTTTGACCCAATACCAGGTCTATATCTGAAAGATATTTTTTTAAAAAATGGAAAACTCACACATTTCAAAATATTCACAGCAGCTCTTTTTGTGGAATTGGAAACTGAGGGAATGCCCATCATTTGGGGAATGGTTGTACAAGTTATGGTATATGATATGATGAAGTACTATTATTTTATAAGAAACCATAAATGGTCAGAATCTAGAGAAGCATGGAATGAATTACAGGACCTGATTCTGAACAAAGGGAGCAGAACCAAAAGAACATTGTACACATTAACAATTTTGTGAATTGATCTGTCGTGATGCATTCGACTCCTCTCAGGAGCACAGAGAGCTAGGACAACCCTATTACACTGACCTTGGACAATACAATCTCCATTTAAAGAAATAAAAACAAGAGAAAACAAAACAACCAAAAACCTTTCAGAATATGATGAACACTGCATTCACTTATTTAAAAATTACTCTTATGTATTTCTCCTAATTCTTCCTACCAAAAATGACTAATCTAAAAACATGATTAAAACAAATATGCATGTTCAGTATTCACCTGAGAGTTTACCTCTGAGGGGAGTGGTAAGGGAGGGTAGAAGGACATTATGTAGCTTAAAATATGCATATGCATATGGATGAATGTTGAATATCAATATCAATTAAAAATAGATGAACAGCCTTGAAAAAGACTCAATAAATGCTCACCCCAGAGGTGTTAGTTTACTTACACATCTTTTAATTTGAATGAAATATATTTGATTCAGGGTGGCTAGGTCGCACAGGGGATAGAGCACTGATTCTGGAGTCAGGAGTAAGGATTGGAAACCTTTAGCAATTTTATGAAAGAATGTGCCAAGTTCTCCATAATTGCAGCAAATTCAAATTCAAATTTCACCCTGTCCAGAAAATTTCTGAAAAGGACTAAAAGAGGAATAGCAAACATTATATAAGAAGTAAAAAAAGATGGAAACCCAATTACATTGTTGATTGAGTTAAGAAATCTTCCCCAAATTCTAAAATTCTATTTGAAATATTACAAAAATAAAGTATTAAAATGCCAAGCTCTAAAAACTCAAAAATTTATTGTTAGGCACATACTCCAAGTAGATCAATGATAGAAAGGTGCTAAACATATAAAATTATTTATAAAAACACTTTCATAATACAAAAGAACTGGAAATAAAAATTATAAATGATACTGGAATTATCAAACAAGTTGTGTATAGTAATGTAATGCATTATAAGAAAATATGAATTCAGAGAAGTATGGGAATGTTTTTGTGAACTAATAATGCAAACTGAATTAAGCAGAAACAGAAAAAGCTATATATATAAGATGAGAATGAAAACTGAGGGAAAGACAACAGCTTAATAGTTTGAAAAACTACAAAATCATAAGACCAAATTATTTTCCCCAAAAAAATATAAGAATATATGCTCTACACATCTTAAAGGAGGCACATAACTATTTGGGAAAAATACCATTTACTTTGTTGGACTGCTGACTGTGTCAGTAAATGTTGAATTGATGATTTATCTATTCTTTTCTTATTCCTTGGTATAAGGAATTATTTTTATGAAGTCCGAAGATTAAAGGTAGGTGATGAAATGTTTTTTTAAAAAGTATCATTAAAATAAATTTGAAAAATATAATTTGCACTAAATCATGCCTTTTCTGGGTTTTTAAACAGAGATTTCAATAGCAGTGAAGGTAATTTAACTGAAAAAAATTTTATTGGGTTAATGGACATTTTTTTAAATGAAAAGAAATAAAAATATTTATTAGGATCTAGAGAATACAATTAAACCTCAATTTTTTTGGTGTTCATTATGTTTAACCAAATAAATGCAGTGTTAGATTAAATTATTTTTTTTTGTTTTTAACATTCTCTTTTCTTTCCTTAAAGGCTTATGAGCCATTTTGCCAATGAATCTTTGTTAGCATATGTGACAACATAAATGTGAGAGAAGTACCACTTTTTATTAATTAAAAATGCTAGTATATAATTTCGTAAGCTATGGTACCAAAAGCATACTACTTTATATGGAACAAAAATTAAATTATCATCTGTTCATAAATGTGAACCATTGTAGTTAATATTTACCTTATAATATTTATTAAAACAACATTTATTTTATATCAAGTATCTGAGTTTTCCCTATTTGTACAATTTAACCTACAGCATTTATATAGCTATAAAGCTATAAAATGCATTTTTCATATCCCACAGTAATACTTAAAAGGAAAAAAATGTAAACAGCAAGTATTCCCTGATCTTATACTACTGCATAATGGTGTGTAAAATGGGCTACAATTTCGTGGTCAGAGGACATAGAATGTGGCATAAAAATAGAATTTTAATCATTTGCCTTAAAACAGCCCTATCATTATTAATATTCTCCCTCAACATTTAAACAGCAAAAATATCAACAGCAACAAATATGAAGAATTTTGCATATGAGACCATGAACTTGATGACTTATTCCATCAGTGAATAAAAGCATTAGGAGAATTTGTAATAACATATCCATGCCATACTAGGCTCAATAATTTTATTATCTTTACTACCATTTTTTCCAGTAGTTTATCTTAAATTGCAAGCTATAAATGGGATGCATAGTGTGAAACACTTCTCTTTCACTCTGCATTCTCTAGCAAGCACCCTTCTCTTTTAAAATGAATGATTGTAGCTTGATAGCTACTTTGATATTAATTTGTTGTTTGCTAGGTTTAAGCTGTAAATGATGATTTTGACCATTAGCTTTACCATTCCAATATGGAACACTAAGAATGGGAATGGTTAATGGACTTCAGAGGATGAAATTTACCCTACCAATATATAATCTGTAGTTTCAGAAATTTGCCTAGAACACTGAAAGTTTAAAACTCTTACCTATTGGGGGGTGGCAGCTAGGTGGCACAGTGAATAGAGCACCGGCCTCGAATCAGGAGTACCTGAGTTCAAATCTGGCCTCAGACACTCAATAATTACCCTGCTGTGTGACCTTGGGCAAGCCACTTGACCCCATTGCCTTGCAAAAAATACACAAAAACAAAAAAAAAATACTTACCTATGGTCACAAAAGCAGTATGTATCAGGATAATGATTTGATTATAGTTTTTTTTTTTTCCCTGGAATGTGGAAGTAACATTTAAAAACAAACATGATTTATATCTAGTGACAGAAGGATCATTTATAGCAGATTCACTCACATTTTCATTCATGACTATTTTGAAAATTATTATTTATTTATTTAGTGAAGCTGTGTGCCTTTATCATAGGTGTTTTTTTTAGAATACATGAAAGATCTATGATTTCTTCAGCATAGGAGAATTTTTGGTTTCACAATTTCCTTCAGGATTCAAAAACAACACAGCTATACTATAATTTAGAGCCTTAGGAAGCATTCTGAAGCACAGAAATAAAAGGACTTAACCAAGGATCAGATAGCTAGTAAGTATCAGAAGCAGGATTTGAACCAGCCCCTGTTTTACTTGTTTTTAGGTTTTTGCAAGGCAAATGAGGCCAGGTGGCTTGCCCAAGGTCACACAGCTGGGTAATTATTAAGTGTCTGAGGCCAGATTTGAACCAGGTACTCCTGACTCCAGGGCCAGTGCTTTATCCACTGTGCCACCTAGTCGCCTCCCCCCATTTTACTTTTAACTGAACCTTTAAAAAAAAAAAAACACTTGTCCACAGGCAAATTTGGGAAGCTACTCACTTCAACACATTGGTTGGTATTTTTGCCTATATTATAATGCCAAGTTATGCTTGATGTGTCTAACTTTCTAATATATAAGTTGTGGTATTCTTCTGTGAGTGAAGAGATTTAAAAATAAAATTTTACAAAGATAAAAAGAAATGTAGTAAATTAGGAAACAATTTTTACTACTAGTACGTTTTACAAAGGACTCATTTCTAAAATATATAGAGAACTGAGTCAAATTTCTAATGAAACAAACTATTCCCCCATTTGCAAAAGGTCAATGGATATGCAGAACCAATTCATAGATGAGGAAATCAAAGTGATCCATAGTCATATGAAAAATTGCTCTGAATCAGTAATTATTAGAGAAATATAAATTAAAGCATCTCTGAGTTATCACATCACACCGCTCAGACTGACCAATATGATGAGAAAATTCAGTGATCAATGTTGGAAGGATGTGGGAAATCTGGGACAATAATGCATTGTTGGTGGAGTTGTGAACTCATCCAACCATTCTGGAGAGCAAATGGCAATAAAAATGTGCGTACCCTTTGATCCAGCAATACAACTGCTCAATCTATACCCTGAAGAGGTCATGAAAAAGGGAAAAAAACATCACTTCTACAAAAATATTCATAGCAGTCCTGTTTGTGTTGGCAAAGAATTGGAAATTGAGTGAATGTCCATAAATTAGGGAATGACTGAACAAATTATATGTTAGGGGAAAGTATTGTTCTATTAGAAACCAGGAGGTATGGGAATTCAAAAAAGCCTGGAAGGATTTGCATAAACTGATAGTGAGCAAGAAGAACAGAACCAGAAGAGCATTGTAAGAGCATCCTAACAGCAACAGGGGGTTGATGATCAATCTTTTTTGTTTGTTTGTTTGTTTGTTTGTTTTTCTTTGATGATCAATCTTAATGGAACTGTTCATTTCATCAGTGCAACAATCAGGGACAATTTTAGCGTGTCTGCAGTGGAGAATACCTTCTGTATCCAAAGAGAATTGTGGAGTTTAAACAAAGACTGCTACCTTTAATTTTTTTAGAAAAGGTATTTTATTATGTAATTTTGCTATCTCTTATATTCATTTTTTCTTTAAGAATATGATTTCCCTCTCAACACATTTAATTTTGATCAATGTATGGAATGGCAACTATGTAAAGACTAACAGACTGCTTTTGGAGGGATGGGGGAGGGAAACAAGAATGGGGAAAATTGTAAAATTCAAAAAAACAATTAAAAATACAATAATTTTGGTTAAAAAATAGCTTAATGAACCAGCTTTACTAATAGAAGGGGAAAAACATGAATTTACTAATTGATCTTTGCTACAATAGCATAGAAATTATTGAAGTAACTTGTTTATTGTATCTGAAATATTTTCTTTTGATCCCATTCTAAATTCCTTAAAGACTTATATTATTTTCATAAATTATGGGAAATAACAATATTTTCAGGTCTTCAAGGTGGTCTTAATTCCTCTCACTTTAACCTCAGCATTTCTTATATTTGTCCAACTCCCACTCATACAGTCCCAGACATTCTAGTTCAGGGCCTCATTATCTATTGCAACAACTTTCTAATTACCCCTCCTGTTTCTAATCTCCACTCAAATCTTTCATCAGCTCATTTGGCAAAACATTTTTTTTAAGTTCAAATCTAACCATATCAGTGTCTCCACACCATCTTTTAAAGAACTTCAGTGACTTCCCGTAACTACCTAGTGGTAGTTGGTGATCAATTTGGATAGAGCTCTAGATTTGAACCTAGAAAGATCTATTTTCAAATCTTTTCTCAGACTCTTACTAACTAACCATGCTGGGCAAGTCCCTTTAACTCTGACAGCCTCATTTTCCTTACTTGTAACATGAGGACAATAATACCAAAAACCTCATAGTGTTGTGGGGATTAAATAAAATACTTGTAAAGTGCTTAGCACAGTTCCCTCCACATCATAAATGCCAAATAAATATAGTTAAATATTTTTGTCATTTAAAGATCTTCAACACAAGTCGTTCCTACCTTTCCAATTTTGTTATAGTCTGTTCCTCTTCATGCACTAGTCATATCAACCCCCTTGGTTTTCTTCACAAATTAAATCACGTTTTCTTTCTCAATGTTTTTGTCCTGACTGTTCCTTCTACCCGGAGTGTTCTCTCTTATTTCTTCATAATAATTGAATGCGTGGCTTTATTTAACAATCAACTGAATATCTACATACTCCATGAAGTCTTTCCTTATCCCCTAAGTTTCTAATGACAGGTGTTCTGAAGTTATTTTTCATGTGTTCTGTATTTATGTTTTATGTCCAACTAGACAGATCTCTCTGTCTCTTTCTTTCTCTCTCTATCACTCTTTTTATATGTGTATAATTAATTATATAACTGTTATGTATGCATATATTTATGCATATATGCATTGTGTATTTGGTTGTATATATGTTTTGCTTATTAGAATAAAAGCTCTATGATGGTAAAAATTGTCATTTTTCATTGAATTTTTAGAATATATAATAAGTTATTATAATATAGTGCTTACTTAATGATTATTATGTCAATTTGTGAAACTTTGTTTATTTACATAGGGAAGTCTTTAGCATAGAAAGCAGAGTATTCTGACTTTGGGCTTGGCCTTTTACTATTTAATTATATAACAATGAGCAGGTGATTTTTTTTCTGTTTCTCAGGATAATATATGTAAAATAAGGGTTGGTCTTGATCTTCAGATTTAAAGTTTTGTGTGATCATTGCGTAAGCAGCAAGTAGGGTTTTTAATATGCCTAAACTAAATATAGAAGTATCACCCTACTTTAACAGTTCATATCACCAAATATACTATCTATAAACCTCAATAAATTTTGACTATTATTTCACTACAAACTATCCATGACATATTGAGATATACCATATATATTTTTTGCTGAGATAGATGACTCCACCCAATAACCCACTATCAGCTTTGATGTTAATTCTAATGACTACCATTAGAGCCAATAAAATGAGCTAGGAGATTATCTAGGATTTGCCTGGAGTTGAATTTAAATGTTACTGGAAGAGTAAGATCTTCTAACAGCAAAATATGCCCAAATTTTGCTGAAAATTTCCTTAATCCAAATTAATTATCAACCATTAACATATGAACTGCTTGATGAAAGACAGTTTACTTTGCTTTCCCTTATATTCTCAGTACTTAGCACTATCTAAGGAACATAATAAGTGCTTAATAAATATTTGTTGACTGACTGATTAACAATAGAGACACTGAACAGAATAAATATTTGTCCCATTTGAGAGATTTAGAAGAAAAATTCCAAAGAAATTACAAGACAAATTAAAGTGATTGCTCTTCTTTTGTTTTGCATAAAGCATAAATTTATTAACAAACATTTTAATGAAGAATGATAGCAAGACTCACTGTGTTAATAGTGTTTCTATGAGCTTCTAAAGAGAAAAGTTTTGGCCTGCTACCTCCCCTACCTATCAATTCAATCTCACTATAGAACTGTAAATAGATACACTATTTTTTAGTCCTAACAAGACCTAAGGGAAGGCTTGTCTTGCACATTCAATAATATAAAATGAGGGGAATGACAGAGTATCACAGAAACTCAGAGTTGGAAGGAACATCAGAAGGCATTTAATCCAAATTTGACCTGAAACAGAATCCCTGCTCTAATATTGCTGATAAGAAGTTATCTGGCTCTTGGTTGAAGGCTTTTTGTGTGATGGAACACACTTTGCCCCAGGGTAGCCCATTTGGGAGACGTGTACTTGTTAGAAATATTTTTTCTCTCTGTTTCTAAATATCTCTTTTAAAAACTTGCACCCCTCACTCCCATTTCTTCCTTTTGGAGTCAAGCATAAATCCCCTTCAATTCAATAACCCTGTAATTATCTTAAAACTAAATTTGATATTCTACCCTATCCAAAAGAAAGAACAGTTTTAAAGTGATTAACTTAATATTTGTCACATAGTCAATATTCTGTTCTTTTTCATTCTAGATTAACTCTTCTTGAGATTAAGTAAGTTTATTTCTATGATCAGATCCTCATATAGCACATATTTATCATCTTCATTGTCCTTTAATTAAGCATCACCCCCTACCCAAATTATCAATAATATTACTAAACAGAGGCACATAGAAATGAACATAGATATCCAGATAGTGGTCTGACTAGGTAAAGGTACATCAAAACTCATTTCTCTAGAGTTGGAATATTATATCACACTCTCACAATGGCTAACAATGTGCATATCACATAGCAAGTAGAGAATGAAGACTTGTTGGTTCACTGATCTTCGTCATCATCACTACAGCTTGCAATATTTAGGATCTTTGTGTATTAATACTTTATGAGACAACAATATTACTCTGATTACTTCATAGGACCAGAAGAGTCGTAAAAAGAGGAGTGCAGGGACAGGAAAAAAGGCAATATCAGAATGAAGTTGTAGGGATGAATGTTTGAATCAATCAGTGTTTAGATCTTCCCTCCTCCTTTTGAAATCTTCCCACTGAAGTATTCAGATGACTACAGTACAAGAATAGGGTATGTGACTATTTCACTTTTTCTTTTAAAATTTTATTTTAATTTAACAAAAATAAAAAAAATTAATGAAATATTGTATATGTAAGTATTATCTTTCCCCATTTTAAGGTACTTATTCAGTCTAACACATAGAAGCAACATTGCCTATTTGTATCTCTTTCTTCGGCTTTATTTTCTGTGATTTTAAATATTTCATTGATCTTTAATTTTTTTCTATATACTATCAGTAAGCCTTCATGCATCCTCATACATCCTTCCATCAAAGAATTCCTCTTATAACAAATCTAGTCAATTTAAATTACTCCACACATTGGCCATATCTCATTCTATGCTTCTAGTCCTTTTCCTCTCTGTCAGAATGTCTTTGTTCCTGATGAGTTCCAAATAGAAACTGTCAATCACCCTAGTCCCTGGCCTACTAGAAATTTGCTCAGGGGTCAGTTGGGAGATGTAGTAGATAAAGCACTGACCATAGAGTCAGGAGGACCTGAGTTCAAATCTGACCTCAGACATGTAATAATTACCTAACCAGGTGATCTTGGGCAAGTCACAACCCCATTGCCTTGTAACCTCCAACCCCCGAAAAAAGATGTTTGCCCTATTTGTTGGCTATGTGAGTTCACATTGGCCCTGTCTCCTATTGTGCCTTTTATAGTAGTTTTATTTATAGATTTTCTAAGACTTATGAGAGAAGTAGTGAGAGGTAAAAGGCATCTCATGCATCACTTAGACTCTGATTCCCTCTATAGTGATGTGTGAGATTCCTATACCTCTCACCACTTCTCTTATAAGCCATAATGTTCAGTTCCCATTTGCTAGTACAGCTATCTAGCTATCTAGTAGTGGATAGAGTCCTGGGTTTGGAGTCAGGAAGACTTGTCATCATGGGTTAAAAATCTGAACATAGACATTTACTATTAGCTGTATGATCCTGAACAAATAATTTAATCCCATTTGCCCCAATTCCTCATCTGTAAAATGATCTGGAGAAGAAATGGGAAACCAGTCTAGTATCTTTGACAATAACACCCCAAAATTCTGTCATGGAGAGTATATGACAGAACAGTAATATGTTTTATTTCCTGATGAGACCTCTCTCCCAAGCACTTTTAGACTTTGGAAAGTATTGTTCCATCTTGGATCTTTGTTGACTTTTTCTATCATCATTCCTAATTGTGCTCTTTTATATATTTATGGGGAAATTTGTAGTAGAGTGGGGCTATCTTCTCTTCTTCCTATCTACTTTTTTACTTAGTAATCTCATGAAAATTCATGAATTCAATTATTATCTCCATGCTTATGATTCTCAATGCTACTTCTCCAGCACTATTCTCTCTGCTGACCTCCATTCTCACATCTCTATCTGCCTATTAGACATCATGAACTGTATGTCCCATGGAAACCTTAAACTCAATATATCAAAAATAAATTCATTATCTTTCCCCAAGCTCTTCCCACTTCACAATATTTCTATTGTTTTTGAGAGCACCACCATCCTTCCAATAATACTGACTCACAAATTAGTTGTCATCTAGGACTCCTTTCTTATGTCATCTCCATAACCTGTTGACAATCACTGTCAATTTAATTCTTCTTGATATTAATCACATATATCCCCTTTGCTCTTTTAATAGAGTCAGCACCTTTCTCTTGGTCTTCAGCACCTCATTCCTGATATTTGCAAAATACTGTTATCGATTGCCCCTGCCTCAAGTGTCTTCCTACTCCAACACATATTCCCATCTGTTATCAAATTGATCCTCCTAAAGCACAGGTCTAGTAATGTCACCACTCTATTCACATCAACTCTTTTAGTTCTCTAATGCCTACAAGGTTAAATATAAAATTCAACTGTCTTCCAAAGCCCTTCATTAATGTGTCACTCTTCTACCATTTCACTCTTTTTAATCTTTCTCCTGCCCATTTCCTGTTTTTCTTGCTGTTCATCATGCTTGATAATTTGTTCCATACTTGGAATTCTTTCCTTTTTTTACCTCTGTCACCTGGCCTCCTTGTTTTTTTCAAGTCCAGGCCAAAATCCCATCTTCTCATGCCCCTTAATACTTATACCTTCCCTTTGAGATTGTTTCAATTTATCTTGCATATATCTAGTTTTGTATATACTTGTTTAGTTGTTTTTGTAAAGCATGATAGTTTTTAGGAGGAAGATCATTTTGTCTTTTATTGTATTGCTAGCCTTTAGCACAAATAACTTACAATTTGTATTCTCTATCATGTTCAGTATTTCATGATCCTACTTGGAGTTTTCTTGGCAAAAAATACTGAAATAGTTTATCATTTCCTTCTCCAGGTCACACTAGGTGCTTCAAAAATGTTTATTGACTTTCCTTGTGCTGATTGTCTGTAAGATTTTTCATGTCTCCCTCTAAACCAGAACTTACCTCTTTAGTTTTCTTATTTTAATAAGTCAAAATTGACTCATGCATGCTTCTTTAAACATGGTAAAAATTCTGTCATAACTTCAAACTATTCCTAGTTTGGTCATTTTTTCTCTAACTTCAAGACAGTAACATCATTTCATCAGAGGTAGATTTACATGACAAATAGCATATAAAAATATTATTCAGCTTGTGATAAAGGAGAGATTTGAAGATATAAAAGTCTAATGGAAATATTGTCAAAAACATAATATATGTGATTGAAAACTTATGAAGATTATTCCCTTCTTTTATATAATGTTGTCCAGAAAATGAAACAAGTCAAATCTCTAGGAATCATGCTTATAAAAAGTATAGTATTTCTTATGATCATCTCCAATCTATTATCTTAAAGCACCTAAAAGTTTCCAGTTAGCTTGATGTGTTTCATGGAAATGATGTGGTAAAAAAAAAATGCCCTGAACTGGAGGTCATGAGATTAAGCTGTTAACCCTGCCTCAAACTATCTGATACTTTTTTCTACTTTTCCCATTAATGTAAAATAAATGCAGACTAGATCATCTTTATTTTTTATTCTAGTTCAAAACTTATATATTCTATTTTTTAAAATTATGACAAAGCTCCAAGCATCCAAGTATCCAAGTGACCTATAGAAGTCATTTGCATAGCTATTGTTACAGGAAAATGAGGAAGAAAAGGGCTTATTTCCTTATTAATTCCCATACTCTAAGCAAAATGGTGTTTCTTTCATTCAAAACCTGCAAAGTTCTCCCTGTTTCTTCTGCTCTGTTAGAATCCCTTTCAAATTAAGATAAATCATAAATGTCTTTTGAGGAGAGGAAAAATTTAACTCCAATAAACACACTCAAATTATTTCTCCAAATACAGTGGTGATAGCCTACCTTCAGACAGACCTTTGTAATTGCTCCCCATTCTACCTTGCTTTGGAGCAGAGCTGTGAGGGACAGTGAATGCAGCAGTATTACTTAATGATTCACTGTATAGGTACACCACAGCATCTGCAAGCTAACAAGGAAGCCAAGACAAGAACAAAGGAGAGGGAATATTTCACAATACAAACTTCACTTTTGATTATCAAACTACAGTTCAGCACTTAGACTAAGTGATTTTGTGCTGAGAAAGAGTGAGGATGGAGGTAAAGAAATTCTCTTTGAAGGCTTGGAAACTACTTAAGGTAGAGATGGTGAAGGAGTAAAAGTCAAGGAGAGTAAAAAAAGTGAAAAGAGTAGTGAGATGAGACAGAAAAAAAGGAGAGAAAGAGTGATAAAGACTAAAAGAAAGGGAAAGAGGAAAGTAGAAAGGATGTTTGTCTTCCTTTCTCAAAAAGAAACCATGATATCAAGGAGGTAGTGCCATAACAAGAAAGTGAATTGGATTTGAAAGAGGGGGTGCTGTCCTAAGTTTCCAGCTTCATTTTCTCCTCTGGAGCCATCTGAGTCCAGTGACGAGATATGAAACAGGATGACTGGAGATTATGCCTGGAGGTGAGTCAATCGATATTAGTGACTAGCCCAAGGATGCCACACAACTAGTAAGTGTCAGAAGTGAGATTTGACCTCGTGTCCTCCTGATGACACAGCTGGTGTTCTATTCACATCACCAACTAGGATAGGCAATAGAGAGGAAAGAAGGAAAGAAAGAAGGAAGGAAGGAAGGAAGGAAGGAAGGAAGGAAGGAAGGAAGGAAGGAAGGAAGGAAGGAAGGAAGGAAGGAAGAAGGGAGAGAGGGAAGAAGAAAACCAAATTAAGGAAAGGATCTCTAATATCCCATCTCAGACATATAATTTTGTTTTTTGAAATATTATAGGGAAGCTACAAGCATCTAAATGACTTACATGAAATAATTTGCATAACTTTTACTAAATAGACATGGGGAGGAAAAGGAAAGAAGGGAGGAAAACAAAAAGGAAGAAAGAAAGGAAAGAAAAAAGGAAGGAAAAAAGAAAGGGATCTCATTTAGCTCAGACATTATGTAGTCTAAGTTTAAAAAATTATAAGGAAGCTCAAGCTACCAAGTGATCTATATGTTGTTATTTTTATATACAGTAGTTAAAGGAATATGGGGACAAAAAGGAAGGAAGAAAGGTAACAAAAGATAACAAGGATGACCTATACAACATAATAGGGATTTTACATTCATACAATAAAACACAGTCTCTATAAAATATTTTTCCTAATCTCTAGAGATTAACAAAATCTTAGTTTTGAATTTTATTGGTTTTGCTGTATTGCTCTGTGTCTTTCTGCATTCTTGCTTTCATATTTACCTATGCTCTTTTTCAATCGTGGAAATTAATAATGACAACCAAACACTATGCTTCCCTTAGTCTTCCAAAAGCTGTCTATAATATTTCATCCAAAACTCATCAAGGACCTAGTAGTACTTGAAAGCTGCCATATATTTTTTGGATATCATATAATTACCAATGAATACAATTCAGACTGAAAGAAAAATTAAATGAGAAAATTTATTTCAATTTGCATTCATATTTTTCTGTTCTCTTTCTGGAGTTGGGTACCATACTTTCATCATGAGTCTTTTAGAACTATCTTGGCTCATTGCAATGATCAACATAACCAAGTCTTTCACAGTTGATAATCATTGAAATCCTATTGTTACTATACATGATTCTCTTCTACCTCTCATTTGATTTGTCATGAGTTCATATAAGTCTTGCCATGTGTTTTTTTCTGAAACTTTCCCCTTACCTCATCATCTTTTATTGCACAAAGGTAGTCCACCACAATCATGCCACATTCTATCACTCATTCTATCACTACTCAATTGATAAGCATTTTCTTTATTTCCTATTCTTTGCCACCATAAAAATAGTTCTTATAAAAAATGTTATGCATACGATTCAACTTCTATTTTCTTTATTCTCTTTAAGCTGCAGAACTAGTATTGATATTACTGGATTGATCATGGGAACTATAGTTCCAAATTGTCCTCCAGAATGGTTGTATCAGTTCCCTACTCTGACAGTAGTTCATTACTGTACCTATTTTCCCATTATTCCCTCCAAAATTTTTCATAGGTGTGACTAAAATTATATGATAATATTTAAAGCATCAATATTGTAAAAATATCATCAGTTTTGAAACATTTAAGAATTTTGATCAATAAAATAACTAACCATAGTTTCAGAGAGGAAAAAAAGCATGAACAATTTTTCTGAAAAAGAGATGATAGACTCAATATGTAAAGTGAAATTCATATTTGAACATAGCAACTATGTAAATTTATTTAGTTAAATTATGTTTATATTAAGGTTTTATTTTTCTTTTCTCTACTTCTCCTTGTGCAAGATAAGAGGAGGAAAAGTGATTTAAAATTATAAGGAACAGACATCAACAAAAATAAAAATAAACTAAAAAATGTTTTAAAAATATATATATGCATATATTTATATGTAGAGAGATTTGTATGAAAGATAAACCTGAAATCTTTGCTCAACCTATAGTAATATATTATTTTTCAATGAGTTCTAATCATCCTTTTAAAATTTGCCTTGTTTTTTTCAAAAAAGAAAAATTTGCTCTTTTCCCATCTAAAGATCTCTGGTTAATAAATGAGGACTTACTTTTTCTGAGACAAGAGAGGATTTTATTTTCTTCATTCTCTATGTCTCAATAATAATCTCATTGTAGGATTTCCATGGGCTAATTATTCCTTAGGATTTGTAGAAACATAATGCCCCAAGCCTGAAATTCAGAAAAGAGACCTTGAATTTTTAGCAACCACTTCAGTTTATGAAAGATGAAGAATGGGTTGCTGAGGTTGCTGGAAAAAAATATCCAGTGGGTAGCTTTCTTTTCCTATCAAAGGAAACTATAAATCTATCACAAGAGGGAACTGGAATCTAGGAAGAAAAAGTAAGTCTCTGCCTTGCTAACCAATAAAACCAAACCTAAAAGCTATTTTCAAACTTTCTAGATAGTTTCGATCTTCAATGAACAGAGATAATTCTGTTTTAAGGAGGAGCAACCAGGTATATGAGTGTTTCTTCAGTAGTTATTTCTTAACATGACAACTGAATAACAAACAGATTTTATGAGTGTATCTCTTTTCTTAGAGAGTTTTGAATATCCTTCTGAATAAAATGCAATAATTGTACTGAAGTAATTACTATATCTTCTTCCTGATATATAAACTTAGCCTATAACTTCTGGCTAGGGCTACTGGTTTTAATGCTCCTAGATGGACATTGTTTAAGGAAACAATTGAAAATTTATAACAGGGGCGGCTAGGTGGCTCAGTGGATAAAGTACCGACCCCGGAGTCAGGAGTACCTGTGTTCAAATCCAGTCTCAAACACTTAATAATTACTAGCTGTATGACCTTGGACAAGCCACTTAACCCCATTTGCCTTGCAAAATCCTAAAAAAAAAATTATAACAAAAGAAGAGAAACTGAATCATGAAAGGGTTCCAGGACAGGAAATTAAAGGGTTACTGTAACAAGGAGGATTGAGTAAAACAAATTGTTCCATAGACTCAGACCAGATTCAAAAATTAACATCAAAGGATATAAGGTAACATGGTATAGTGGAACAATTAGAGAATGATCTTGACTTAGTATTAGGAGATTTTGGAAAAAAATCAGTCAATTGAGAAATAAATATTTATGATCTCTTGCTGCATGGTAGGCAACTAGACAGCATAGTGGAAAGAATTTTGGGTCTAGTGTCAGGAAAATCTCAGTTCAAATCCAACCTCAGATATTTAATATCTGTGTCACTAAGCAAGTCACTTTTCCTTTGTTGATTCAATCTCCTAGAGAAGGAAATGGTAAACTACTCCAGTTTCTTGGCCAAGAAAATCCCAAGACTAGTAATTCACTAGAGAATCCAACACAACTGAACAACTGAGCCATACTAAACAATATCCTAAGTGTGGGAGGGGTAAAAAAAAGAAAAGTTAAAAGTCATTCCCCACTCTAAAGCAATTCTAATTCTTATGGAGAAAACAGCAAAAAAAATATATGCAAGCACACTCTATACAGGATAAATAGAAAATAAATTTAAAAGTTATTATTCTAAAAGTTAAAAGGATTAGAAATGGAGTTTTAGATAGTTTTATTTAAAGGAAGCCAGGGAACATAGTGGGTAGAGATGGGGGAGGAGAAGCATTCTAGACCTCTGGGCAGCCAGAAAAAAAAATGTGTCTGAGGTCAAGAGATAAAATATTTTGTTTGTGGAAGAACAAGAACAGTGTCACTAAATCAGTTGTTTTTATTGTTGCTGTTGAGCATTCTTTCTCCAAGAGGTCCATGACATCAAGGTTATGATGCCATGACAGACAAGTGAATTGTACTAAATGAAGGAGGGCTGTGCAAAATCATTAGCATCATTTTCTCCTCTGAAGTCATCTGAGTTCAGTGTCCAGATATGGGTCAGGATGACTAGAGATGACTGAATGCAATGGGAAAAGGAATAGTGCACTAGATGTGGAAGAAGAGAGAAGAGGGAACACTCAGTGAAATGTCTCATCTTTTTTATGCAAAATTTAAAAAAAACAAGTTTCATACTTGAGAGAGTAGAAAGGAGTGCTAAAAAGGTTGAGGAAGGATAAAAGACTTGGAATAGTTGAGTTAATAATGAATGTGTAGGTTTGCCTAGCATCAGTGAAGGCCCAGTTAATGTTATGTAACATAAATTGTAGTGGACTCAGAGCAGTTGCATGAATTTTATTACCTTCATTCAGTGATCTAAGGTGTGTAGGAAAAAAACAGTGAGTGCTTGGTGTGATCTAAGGCTCAGGCTTAGTTGAATATAATTGGAAAAATGCTAAGTGGGTTACAAATTCAAGAGAGGACAGTGTAGCACTGAATTGGTTCCTGCAGAGGGTCAAAATGGGAAAAAGCAGAGAGAATATTTCAGGGAAATAAGAATTGAGGAATCAAGGGATTAAATAGTCACAGTACTAAAGAAGAGTAGGGGGGTTTAAAAGGAAAATAGGATTTTAAGAGAGAGATGTGAAAATTATCAGATAAGGTACTTTTAGAATTCTTGAACTTGGAGATCTTATTTCTGTGGGTAATCTTATTAGATTGTAAACTCCTTAAGGTCAGGGATTGTTCTCCCTTTTTGTTTATTCATCCCTTAGCACAGTACCTGGAGCATTTCAGGTACTTAACATATATTTATTGATGAGAAGTTTGAGAATGTGGTCATTTGGTGGGAGGTGAAAGTGAGGTGAAAGATTAGGGCACTAGAAGTGAACAGGCAGAAGAACCTCCACCTACTGATTGGTTAGGGTGTTAGGAGAGTCAATATGCATGTTGATGTTTCCTGAGATGAAGGCAATAATTGGAGAAGAGGAGAAAATATAACTGTCCTCACTAAGAAAGGAAAAGATGTAATCATGAAATCTTTATTCACAGCTATAAAGGTTTTGATTTGGTGGTAGTTATGAATACCTTCAAATGAGGGTAACTGAATTATGGAGGTAAGAGGAGAAATTAAAAGTGGCAATGCAAAGTAAGGAATATTCCAACTCCCTCACTCAATCAGTAAATGGAGGTACAGTAAATACTGGAGAGGGTGACCAGGGAGGCTGGGCCAACAGGAGGAACCCAGGGGTCAGTAGGAACCCATGTTTCAACTAATAGATAGGAGTGGGAAACAAAATTATTTTGACAAAAGGTAATTTATTGTCCTTGGAACCTATTTCAGAGGGCACAGTAGAAAGACTGGATGATGTTTGGTTAAAATTCTGGGGTAGAAGTTAGAGGGGTATGGCAATAAAGAAATGGGAGGTGAATTTGGAATGGAGCTTTAAAGATAATGATGGGTTATGAATAATTCTAAGAATGAAAGATTCAATTGAGGGTTCCACTCCACTGCCTAAAGGAGGCTGGAGAAAAGGCCAGAGGCAAGTGCAATATGATATGGCAGGCACATGATCAGAAAATCAAATGAGAGATCCTGCTTCATTTGTCTACCTTCTTAAGCATGACCATTAGCAGTGTTGCCAATTATTAAATATTTAGAGATTGAAGACACAAAATTTAAGGCCACTGAAAAGGCAAAGGAATTTACATGGTCTCTGGGAATTTATAACTGCTCAGGATTTTATTTTGACAAAATATTACAAAAAGTAGTAATAACCTTGAGAATAGACTAGGTGAAGAGAGAGAGAGAGAGAGAGAGAGAGAGAGAGAGAGAGAGAGAGAGAGAGAGAGAGAGAGAGAGAGGAGACAGACAGCCATGAGGTTTCACTTACTTTGATCAGATAACCTGGGGAGGATCATGGTGCTCCATATGGCCTAAGAATGAGCATTAGAAAAACCCATCCTGTCAAAGTCAAAAAAGAGGAAAATGAGGAAGAAGAAGAGGGGGGAAAAAACCACAGAAGCAGCAGTGCAGGTTGGGCATGGGGTGGCACTTGGGGAGCAGTCTTAGACCTTGGACTAGGTATCTTCCAATGGCAAGCTATGTACTGGTCCTTCCTATCCCAAGGTGATTGACTCCCAACATGCAATTTCCTGTCAAGGCATCATCTATGGCCAAGATTAGATGAAGGGGGAAAATGGGGGACAAGAAACAAAACAACAGGGTCAAGGGGCGAAAGGATACAATTAACAATCAAGGACAGTTTACACTTCAGGGGCAAATTGCCTTCTACAATTAACAAGGCTTTTTTTAGGTTTTTTCAAGGCAATGGGGTTAAGTGGCTTGCCTAAGGCCACATGGCTAGGTAATTATTAAGTGTCTGAGGTCGGATTTGAATCCAGGAACTCCTGACTCCAAGGCCATTGCTCTATCTACTGTGCCACCTAGCTGCCCCCAATTAACAAGGTTTTAGCATCATTAAAGCTTCATAAATATTTCTCTATATCATTTCCCTGAATCAGCAAGATATGAAGTTGGAATCTGTACAGAAAGTGAAAGAATAAATGTTCCTAACCAAAGTTTCTATAGCTCTTCCTTCAAAGCACAGACCCAACAGATGAAAGACATGAAGCCAAATAATAATAACAACAACAAACAACTAGGTTTAAGAGTGACTTGACATTTACTAATTGAACAGTCATTATCAAGACACTTGATCTTTTCTCATTTGTTAAAAATAAATTAAGCCTATCTATATTATTTGCACCAGAAAAGATATAGTATAGCATAGAAAAGAGTACCTGACTAAAGAGTAAACAGAACCCAACTTCAACCCCCCTTCACATACTTATAAACTATATCTGTGTAGGAGAACTGTTTTGCCTGTTAATAGGTTATCCACTCTAATTTGGATAACCACATTACTAATTGGATGTCATCAGATTCACGTATCTTTGACATATTGATATATTAACTCACAAGTCTGCCATAGGACTCAAGAATGCTAAAGTATAACTAATAATAAGAATTTTAATTTAGAATGGGGGTGGAGAGATTTATGTACTATACTCACTCCCTACACTACAGAGACATTCTGCTATGAACCCACACGTGTTATGATAAAAGTGATTTAATTCTATAAGAATCTGATCTTTTATTTTCTAGGATATCCTTGTCTTCTAGAAAGTCAGGGGAGGGTTGAGTCTTTCTAATAACAACTGTAGAAACTAACTGTTGTTAGTATTTTCTCCAGTTCAAACATTCCCCTTGTCATTAGTAAGCTCAGACAAATGTCCTTGGGATCTTCAACCTCCCATAAGTCACAACATTGCTGTTTAGTGACTCATGAGAAAAACAAACACAATGAGAATGGGAATCAAGGTCCCCAAGACCCAGGTTCACCTTATCAAGTTTAGTATATAAACTGTTATGAGGGACCAATTATCTGCAGCTCTGATTGCTTTAGTTTCAAGTATACCTGACAAAAACTCCAGAATGGAATGGAAGAAAAGTGGAGAAGGATAGAGGATGGAAGGCTGAGGAAAGAGGAAGAGAAAATAATAAGTAAAAAGAGAGTGAACTTAGGGAAAGTCACTCTAATCTTTTTAAGATCCACTGAGACTCTTCATGCTTTGTATACAATAAGAGGATTATTTCCTAATTACTAAGGTGTTCTCATTTCTCAATACTGAGTTGAATTTTTCTGGTTCCACCATAAGCAAAGCTCTGGAGTGCTTGGCTAATGGACATGGTTACTTCGAAGAAAGTAAGGCAGTTATCATGTGCCATAAAGTACTTGCTAAAGAAATGTCAGAGATTACTGCCCTGAACCTAATGTTCTTCCTGTATCTCTTCTTCTTTGTCTTCTCAATCTCCTCAAATTGCCCTTTCTTATCAGAGAAAATCCTCATGTTTGTTTTATTTTTAATTTTTTTAATTTTTTTTGTTTTTATTGTTTTTATTGTTTTTAGGTTTTTGCAAGGCAATGGAGTTAAGTGGCTTGCCCAAGGCTACACAGCTAGGTAATTTTTAAGTTTCTGGGGCCAGATTTGAACTCAGGTACTCCTGACTCCAGGGTCAGTGCTCTATCCACTGTGCCACCAAGCCACCCCGCCTGTTTGGCTTTAATTTGACTGTTCCAGTGCATTTCTATTAAAAGTCTATTCCTCATTATATTATGAGTCTGTCCACCCACACCAAGCCTATGTACATTTGCTTTTTCTAGCTAATTTTTGTTCTAGGACACAAGTCTTCCAATTTAAGGCTTTGACAGAAGCATCATAGGGAGGGGCCTGTCCAGGCCCTTCATTTTACAGATGGAAAAACTGAGGTGGAGAGATTTTAAGTGACTTTCTGAACACAATGGTAGTATTTGTCAAAGACAGAGTTTGAACATGTTCTGTTATTTTGTTTTCATTTCAGAGTGGATGAATTTTTCACTGTCTGCCACAGTAAGGAAAGAGGAAAAAAAAATGTTAATATCCACTTGACTGATGCAAACCACAGTCTGAAATGCTTCTAAGAGTTCCAGGAAAAATTAGAAGGATACTCATTGGTCTTCATGATCACTCTATACATCTTTTCTAATACAGACTACAAAGTATCCTTGGAGGAGGGTAGGTTTGATATCCAAGTGGTAATGAAGTCGAGTAAATCATTTATTCTTTATGTCAAGCTTTGTTCTTTTAGGTATTAGATGGGCCCCTGGGTGTTGGGTTCTTATAACCAAGCCCAGAAATAGTGTTTGCTCATGTAACTAGTATGTGAAGAAGAAGCAGTAAGTTACTAGATAAACCAAAACCAGACACTTGCAAGATTAATTCTTAATTAATTAATAATTCTTAATTATCAATAATTTTGGCCAAAAATCATTTCTGTTAATCTTGTCCAATAATTTCAATCATATCTGATCTTTGTGGCCTAACTTTGGAGATTTCTTAGCAATGATACTGAGATAATTCACCATATTTTTCGCTAGCTCATTTTACAAATGAGAAACTGACATAAATAGGGTTAAATAGCTTAACCAGGAAGATATAGCCAGGTAAGTGTCTGAGGTCAGATTTGAACTCATGGGGAGGAATCTTCCTGTTTCCAAAGACAGTGATGTATCTTGGTGTTTTCTCCCTCTCCCTCCTCAGCAAGAATGTTCTAAGTTCCTGGGTGTGCTTCCTGATTAAAGTTATCTATAGGCTGAATTTTAGCTCATTAAATCCACAGCTTGCCAGGGCCTTACTTTTGCTAAACATAATAACTTCTCTAAAGACAGGGTATT
Source organism: Macrotis lagotis (assembly GCF_037893015.1). NCBI lineage: Eukaryota > Metazoa > Chordata > Mammalia > Peramelemorphia > Peramelidae > Macrotis > Macrotis lagotis. The sequence goes on from NC_133659.1 coordinate 181,691,629, forward strand.
TTGAAACATAATGGGAGGTGTTTATATAATGGATATAGTGGTTGAGGGGAGGAAGGAAAAGAAAAACAACTTTTATCTTATGCTTTGGAGTCATTTGGCACCTTCATGCCCAGTTCTGGGAAAGCTTGTTTAAACGAGTCGATAAGAGCAAACCAATTTACGACTTGAAATAAGCACAACTCATGTTTCCACACTGCTGAAGGGCAGGGCCAGACAAACACTGTATAGTTATCATAAAATTTTTATCAAGAAGCCACAGTAACTTTAATAATTCATAATTTTACCTTCTTTCAAGAACTTCTCTATATACTTTTAAAATGTTTTCATTATCCTGGAAGAAAACTGGAAAAACAAAACAGTCTTTCTATAAGTGGTAATACAATGCTATGTTCAATCTTTTTTGCCAAATCAAAATTAGTATAAGTTGAATTTATCCTCACCCTTTTATGTACCTTCTGATTGTTTGCATTAGGAAAAATAGTCTTCTCAGAGATCATTAATTTAAGAAGAATAATCAACCTAATCTAAACCACTATCTTCTATATTTAAGATGTTCTCTCCGATGCTGAGAATGCAAAGAGAAAAAAAAAAAAAAACTAAGCATCCCTGACCTCAGGAAGCTTATATTATATTAAGGAGATAAAAATTGTAACTTGCATTTCTTTAGTACTTTAAGCTTTACAAGGTTTTCCCCACAAAACTCTAATAAATAGAATGCACAATATCTCGATTTTAATTTTACAAATAAGGAAACAGATTTTTAGAGATGAGGGTCACATAGATTTAGTATCTGAATCAGTTACGCAAGTTTATGTCCAAATCTAGTGTTTTCCAATTTTAACAATCTGATTTAGCAATAAGTGATATAATACATGAAAAAGCAAAAAAAAATGGAGGTATCTTGCTGTTAAGAAAAAATAAATTCAGGAAGATAGGTGGGATCATGGATAAAGGGCCTGACTTGGTGCTGGAAAGACCACAGATCAAATTCTAGCTCAGATACTTAATATCTATGGTTTTTAGTACCAATCACATGACCGTTCTCAACTTCAGCTTGCTCACCTGCAAAATGGCAAAAATAATAGCATATATTTCTTAGTATTGACATCAGCATGAAATGAGAATATACGTGTTTCTTGCCTAGATTATTGTAATGGTCTCCTAATTGAATCTCCCTACCTAAAGTCTTTCTCCATCTATCCTATACACTGCCACCAGAGTAATTTCCTTAAATATGTATATAATGATTTTATTTCTTAACTCAATCTATCCCAGTGACTTCCTATTGCTTTTAGAATCAAATATTAAACTTTAAAATATTTGTTCAGTCAGCCTCATTGGAGAATAGTCCCTCTGTCATATCCTGTGATCTAGCCAAACAGAATTTTTCCTTTTTCTTCACAGCTGACTTTCCATATCCAGTTCCACTTGCCTAAAATGCATTATTTCTTTACCTAATTAATAGAATCCCCTCTTCCCTTTAAGATGCAGATCAAGTATCCTTTTCAATATGAAAACTTCCTGATCCCCCTTTTCCCCTCCAACACTACAATCCACCCTCCTAAACTTTCTAATATTTAGCTACATCCATCCATATATATATATATATATATATATATATATATATATATATATAGTATATAATATAGCATATAGTATATAAAATATTGATAAATCCAAAATTCTGTTGTATGTTTTTAAATATACAATGCAAATCTATAATCAGTAAAAATTTTATTTTTTTTTACTTGTATACCCAAGGTCTAACACTGACACATAGATACTAAAGAAATGTTTGCTGATTGATTTGTTGATAACAAATTGCTATTATGGGAGAGAAAATGTTACTTGGCAGAATCTCCAAAGCAACCTTAGAAAGTGTTGAATTATAGTAAAAACTTAAATGACATCACATTACTAGAATCATATCTGCTTTAGCACAGATATGAGTGAACAAATGTATTTGCAGTTGGTTGGTCAATCAGTCATAGATGCAGGAAATTCATGCGACTTTTGTTAAATATTATTTAGATGCATAGTACCTCAACCCAACTATTAATGGGATCTAGACTTAGATGAATGTCAGCAGATTATTTTATATTTCAGAAACTGTTTACTGAGGGAACTAGTGGGAAGAAATGAAGAAGAATATGGTTGACCCTAAAAAAGAAAAAGAAAAAAAATAACCTTCAATCTCAGGAATCACAACATTAAGGGAGAAAAGTTCTTATCTACAATAAAGTTGACTAAAAATATCTATTTTCAAAATAATCTGGTAAAGGATTCCACCAACTTTGATATGGATGAACACATTTCAATTGTAAAAATTAGTTTATAAACAGGTTGAGGGTGGGAGGGCAGAACAAACTCTTGCTTTCAAAATGCTACTTTACTATCAGAAGATGATGTTGCTATTTTCACTCAACTGGACCCACTGACTTCATTTCAGTCAATTAGTTAATCCAAAAGCATTTATTAAGTATTGCTTATTATTTAAACTCTGTGCTGTGCATGGTACTACAAATAAAAGCAAAAATATGTCCCCTGTGCTCTCAAGGAGATCATATTCTAATAGGGGAAAAGTATACAAATAACTATAAATAACATATATGAGTATATGCATGCATGTGTATATATTGTAAATTAGATGATTCAAAGATACATATAGAAAAAAGCACTAACCTAACTAGGGTGAAGGGGGAAATAGGATCCTAAGAAAGAACTCCTTCAGGTAATGAAATTTGGGGAAAAGTAAAATAGATATGAATTTAAAAAGCCATTTAATTATATTAAAATAAAATAAAACTTCACATTACTTTACCTGTTCTAAGGGAAGTTCCTGTATGTCCTCATTTCTAGAAAAGGACCATGGTGTCATGGAGGTGATGTCATGATATGCAATTGAATTGGATTTAAGTCAAGGGATGCTATGCAAACACACCAGCTTCACTTTATCCCCTAGAGTAAAATGGATCTAGTGCCTATATATGGATCAGGATAACGCTAGATGGTCTCAAATGGAGAGACTAAAGCTAAGGTTTTTCAAGGTCACAGGTTGACTGAGACAAAGCTCATTCATTGATCAAGATAAGGTCAGATAGAGATGAGGAAAAGATGAAAAGAATGACCAATTCTTCTTGGTAAAAAAAAAATAATAAATTGTGAGTACAAGATTCTCAGGGCTTTTCAGTGATTAAGGTAGGTAAATAAGAAATGAAACAAAGAATAATCTCTTCCTTCATTTACTAACAAATGGTCAAAATGAATTAATGACTAGGGAAAAGAAAGATATTAACAAGAAAATTTGAACATGGAACATATTTTGTATCAGGCAAATAATTTATGAATAAATATGAAACAGAGGACATGATAAGGTATAAAAGCAATAGTTTTTGTATGAATAAAATGTCATTAGATATGCTTAAAAGTCCATTTCATTGAATGTCCATTTACCCCTCAGTTTTGCTGGGTAGATGATTCTTAAATGTAATCATAGTTCTTTGTTATGTTCTAAATCAAACAAAGCAAATATAACTAAGATGAGAAGGAATGAAGAAAATTAGGTGGGGGAAATTATAATTTCTCAGATTAAAGGTATCATATCTCAAATATATAACTTTATAAATCTAAAAGAATAAGAGTCATTTCCTAAATGATAAATGATGAAAGGATAGGGACAAACAATTTTCTGATGAAGAAATCAGAACAATTCATTATCACATGAAAAAATGCTCTAAATAATTGTCGACAAGATAAATTTCTATTAAAAACATTAAAATATCATTTTGCACCCATAAAATTGACTAAAGTGATCAAAAGGGAAATGTGAAAAAATTGGAACACTAATTCAATTTTGTTGGAATTGTGAACTGATTAAAATATTTTGGGTGGCTATATGCCTAAAAAATTATTAAACGGTCTATACTTTTGGTCCCAATAATACCACTGCTATGTCTAGTTTTAAATATGATTAGGGAAGAAGAACCTCTACGCAATAAATTTTTATAGCAGCTCTCTTTGTGGTGGTAAAGACCTGGAAATTGTGGGGATGCCTGTCAATTGGGGAATGATTGAACAAAATGTTACTGGAACAACTAAATAGAAATATTGTTAAAATATCACACTTCTCTACAAGGTTTGGGATCTATTTACCAGATTCATCATCTAAATCTGTAGGATTTTGTCCTCATTTTAATTTTACTCAATTGTTCTCTACAATTGCTTTCTCTTCTGAGGTTCATAGATAACCTCCCATGAAATATACACATATATACATATATGCATGAACATGTTTATGTCTAAACATATGAACATATACAGACACACATATGAATACATATATATAGAGAGAGATATATCAATTCCTCACTTCCTCCGTGAGAAGCTAATTACATCATGTCAGGTTTGTAAATTCAAGATGTTTGCACAAAGTCTCAATACTATATATGTGGACATATTTTTCTCTTTGCACTGAAATCAGTGCATTTTAATATTTTTTACAACTTCAACAATACAACAAATATTGCAACAATAATTTTTAATTGTTTAAATGAGTTATTACCAAAAAGTTTGAGAAGAGCTAATAAAATGCATGGACAATTAGATTTTGAGCAAAGGGACCTGGGTTCACATACTGGCCTTGCTATTTTATAATTTTATAATATAGGCAAGCCGCTTAATATATTTGTACTTCAGTTTTCTTAACTGTCAAAAGAGGAAACTAATGAACTTTTAAGGTTTCTTCTAACTGTAATGCTCAAATTTATGGTTCAACTTTCTCCTTCCCTTTATTTTTATAACATTCCCCTCAATCTGTTTCATAAAGAATAAGAAGTAAAAAAGGAAAGATGTGGTCTAAATTCCATGACAAAAATGTTCCCTTATTAGAGAATCATTTTTAATAGAGGAGTAAGTCCTAAACTTGTAATAATGAGGCTATGATGTCAACAAATGAGGGAAGGTGGGTGGATAGCAGTTAGTATTGACAGCTTTGCACAAAAGACATATCTATTATCTCTCAAATACTATTTTTTTTATCTGCGTGACAGTTTTAACTAACTTCTGCTGTTGTACATCATACCTATTTTAAATTGTGGTTTTAATCAATGCTAAAAATTTGGTAAAGACCATCTATGTCAAGGGGTAAATTAATACAAGAAAACACTACTTCATATAAATCACACTACTTCTCTCTTTTTAAACACTTTCATCGGATATTTCTTTTTTAAGATTTTTTTCAAGTCAATGGGGTTAAGTGGCTTGCCCAAGGCCACAAAGCTTGGTGATTATTAAGTGTCTGAAGCTGGAATTGAACTCAGGTATTACTGACTCCAGGGCCAGGGCTCCTATTCAATGCACCATCTAGCCACCCTCATCAAATATTTCTAAGCCAGAAATTGAAGTTATACATGGTCTCCTTTTCACAAAGGAACACTTTGTGGGTATAAAATATTTAAAATTTAAGTATTTGGTATTTAGTTGACTTTACATCCCTAAATAAGAATTATTATTGTTTAGAAATGTTAAGTAAAATTGCATTAGTTTCTACAAATCTCTGAGAAGAGAATTTTATGCTACCAATATAGTTGAGGTGATAACTCAGATATATCTAGAGATATTAAGCTATTCCTTCTTCAACTTATTACAATAGATGACTTTGGTGGTTTGTAATGGTATTCATAGTGCTCTACCTCTAGGTCACCAGTTCAAATGTGACTCAGACCTGTAGTGAGTGAAACTCATTATTATTGAAAAGATCTAGCTGTTTAGCTAGTTTAATGATATGAATTGACTTCACCCAGCCAATTTCTAGGACACAGGAGCTTTAATTACAAAGCTTACTAGCATTAATTAGCACATGTAAAACAATTCTGGCTATGAAGCAAAAAAACATGATGGGTCTTTCTCTCCTTCCTTTTTTTTTTAAATAAAAGAAAATGAAACAACATCCTGATATTATTTCGAGGTTATACCAGTAAAACTAACATGTTATTGGGAACTTGGATTCTCCTCTACTCATTAGATCAAGAGGGAAATGTCAATGAAGCCTTTTCAGAACCAAATAATTATTTTGTGTCTTCCAGGTTGAGCAAACTGGATCTACCTCTCCTTTCCATTTAATTTCATCATCAACATGCCCTGACAAGATCTATTCCTGTAGTATGAGGACTTTTAACCCAATAGTGCTTTATCTGATATTTATAAAGGAACAATCCCCTTTTATTTGATATAATTGTAAATCTAGATTGTCCCTCAAAAGTCTTCAAACAGTATTATTTGCAGTCTTCTTTAGAAAGAATAAAGAGGGAAGTTATGGTAATATGGTGTGCATAGTTCACTAATCAATGCTTTTATATAATTCTGGAGGTGTGAGTTTGGATTGAGTGAAGGAATAAGCATAGAAATCATACAGAAATGGAAATAGGGAAACGAGAGGGGTGATATATATATATATATGTGTGTGTGTGTGTGTGTGTGTGTGTGTGTGTGTGTGTGTGTGTGTTCATTAATCATCTGAATGTAGATAAGTAAATGAATTGGACCTACTTGGTTCACTAATAAATGAAAGTACAAAGAGAAAAGAAGTGGGTCTAGGATAGAAAATACCTTGTGATTAAAAACGGCATGAATGTGGGGGTATTGATAAGATGCTCAGTAAAACCATCAACCACCATCTCTCCCCCAATCCTGGTTTCAGTGCTGACAGGACCACTGGAGACCAGGAGTAGACCTGAGGAGTCACCTGGCAGAGAGTCAATGGGCAGTTACTTCCAAAATGCTCAGCTCATGGATGTTAAGGTGATCAGGGGAGAATACAGAGATATCTTTGCTATCTCTGAGACAGGACTCTCTATTGCTTTGCTCATATATAGATCTGGGTCCTAACTTGGGACCCAGTGTCAAGAAAAAGAGGAGAAGTAAAACACAGCTTCTACCTGCAGCTAAGCAGGGACCCCCCTCATGGTTCCAAGGCAAAAAGGAGTGCTTGTGTATACCCACAGGCCAAAGCACAGTCAAAGAGAAGTCATAAACTCTCATAAGACCTTGGATGAATTGAGAACTTGAAGGTCCCTTGGAGATATCTCTGAAATGAACTGAAAAAAATACCCTCAAAAATTTGGGAGTGTGTCCTCCACCCTGGAACCAGAGCCCCAATTTAAGAAAGAGGTAAAATCAAGTCATAAACTGAGGGAATGAGCAAAGAACAGATGAAAAAATCCAAATATAGACAATTATTTTGGTCCTATAGTGGATCAAAATACACACTAAGAACATAGCAAAGTCAAAGCTTCTGAATTTAAAGCCTCCAAGAAAAATATGAATTGGTCACAGGCTATGGAAAACATAATAAAAGATTTTGAAATTCAGGTAAGGGAAGTAGAGGAAAAATAAAAAGAGAAATGAGAGCAATGCCAAAAAATCTTAACAAGCAAGGCAATAGCTTGGTAGAGGAGAAGAAAATAGCATCGTAAAAACCAGTTTTGGTCAAATGGAGAAAGCAATCCAGAAGATCAATGAAGAGAAAAATGTCTTTAAAAAGCAGAATTAGCCAGGTGGAAATGGAGATACAAAAGCTACCTGAAGAAAATAATTTCTTAAATGTAAAATGGATCTAGGGAAAGCTGATGAATTTTTGAGAAAATAAGAAACAAAAAAAATCAAAAGAATGAAAAACTAGAAGAAAATGTGAAATATTTCATTGAAAATACAGCTAATCTCAAAAACAAATCAAGAAGAGATAATTTTAAAATGATTGAACTACCTGAAAGTAATTTTTAAAGAAATAATCTAGTAAAACTGCCCTGATACCCTAGAAGCAGAGGGTAAAATAGAAATAAAAATAATCCACTTATCACTTCATGAAAGAGATTCCCAAAATGAAAACTGCCAGGAATACTATAGCTAAATTTGAGAACTCCTAAGTCAAGAAGAAGATATTACAACCAGAAAGAAGCAATTCAAATACATGAAGCTTCTTTCAGGAAAAGACAAGATTTAGCAGTTTCTACATTAAGTCTATTAGGGCTTGGAATACGATATACCCAAAGGCAAAAGTTACCAAGATTACTACCAGTTAAACTGAATGTACTCTTTGAGGGGAAGATGGACATTCAATGAAATTGGGCCTTCAAACTTTCCTGATGAAATTATTACAATTTAACAGAAAATTTGATCTTGGAATCCAGGAATTGCATGAATCATAGAGAAGGTGCACATGAAGGGCAAATTATGAGTTATTTAATGATGTTGAACTGCTTATATTCCTGTATAAGAAGATGATACTGTGATACTGAAAACCCCTATGAACCTTGCCATTTATTAGTGCAATTAAAAGGAACATATATAGAAAAGACACAGGAAAGAGTTGAATATGATGGTATAATATACATATATATATATATATATATATATATATATATATATATATATTAAAAAGATGGAATTAAGGGATGAGAAAGGAAGGTACAGGGAGAAAGGGAAAGAAGAGATAGAATGGGGTAAGTTATTTTACATGAAAGAAACAAGAGAAAGCTTTGGCAGTGGAGTGGAAGAGGGAAAATTTAAAAGACAGTGTGGAAGCCTTATTCTCATTGGAAGTGGCACAGAGAGGGAATAATGTACATACTCAATTAGGTATCGAAATCTATCTTACCCTAGAGGAAATTAGAAGAGGGAAGGGCTGGGAGAAAGAGAAGAAGGGAATGTGAGGAGTATGTAGGTGATAGAAGACAGGGAAGATCATTGAAGAGGGTATTCAGATACAACCAACCATTGAGGAGGGACAGGGTGAAAGGAGAGAGAGAATGGAATAATTGACAGTAGTGGGGAATAAGAAGGAGGGAAATACTACAAGAAATAACAACTTGGGGGGAAATATTGAAGTAATTTCTCTCATGGAATTATAATATAGTATATTATGCATCCCAAAGATAGAGTTGATGGTTTCTGATTAAAGACCAAAGCATCCTTCTGTTTCTCATTCTTCATGGGGAGGGGGGACTTTATGTTATGTTTTACAACATGGTTATTGCACTAATGTTTTTCAGGATTAAAGATTTTTAACCTACACCAAGTAACTTGCTTTCTTAATGAGGACAGTGGGGTGGAAGGAAGGAGAGAATTTAGAACTCAAAGTTTTGGAAATAAATGTTTCTTTTTCATGTAAGTGGGGAAAATCCTTAAAATAAAAAGGAAGAATCACATTAATAATTATTTATTTCATTAGGTCAGTAGACAAAAGTGGTGAGCAGTCAGATATGTAGGGCAAATAATATCAAGTAATTTTATAAAAAAATTCAAAGGTAAATGAGGACATATTTGTTAAGAAAACAAAAACAGCAGAGAGTCAAAAAAAAAAGAAGAGTCTTAAGAAAAGATTATCATGGGTCCACTAGGTGGTACAATGGATAAAGCACCAGCTCTGCAGTCAGAAGTACCTGAGGTCAAATCCAGCCTCAAATAGTTAATAATTGCCTGGCTATATGATCTTGGGCAAGTCACTTAACCCCATTGCCTTAAATAAATAAATTTTTTTTAAAAAAAGATTATCAGATCTTTTGTTAATTGAAAATTTTTTCAACATTCATCCTTATTAATATGCAAATTTTTAAGTTACAAAACCTCCTTCCACCCTTCCTTGCCCTTCCCCACAGTGGCGAACAGTTAGACTCACATTATACATGCATATTTTTGATGAAAATCTTCATAGATTAGACTTTATTGTATGAGAAATTAGGATTAAAGTAAAGAGATGCATTAGAGATAATTTTTACAAAGTGCTCATCAGATCCTGAAGATTTTGTTCTGTTTTCCTTCCTCTTCATGGAGAGAGCATTGTCCATAGATAGACAGTCTAATATGGTTGTCCTAGCTCTCTGAATTGCAGAGAGAATCTGCTTCCATCTCGATCAAGTTTGATCATCTCACAATGTTGCTGTTAATGTGGACAATTTTTCTCTTGGTTCTGCTCCTTTGTTCAATATCAGATCCTAGAACTCAATACACAATTCTCTAGAATCCAAGTATTTTTATGGTTTCTTATACAATAATAATATTCCATAGTAATTATGTACCATAAATATTTTAGCCATTGCCCAATTGATGGGCATCCCCTTAATTTCCAATTGTTTGCCTACAAAAAGAGAAGTTATGAATATTCTGGAACTTGTGGGACTTTTCCATTTTTATGATTTATTCCGGATATAGGTTTAGAATTGGAATTTCAGGGTCAAAGAGAATAAGCAGTTTTATCGCTCTTTGGGTATAGTTTCATATTGCTTTCCAGAAAGGTTGAAATCCTTCACAACTCTATCAACAATGCAACAATGTCCCGATCCTCCCACAACCTCTTCAACATTGATCATTTTCCTACTTTGTCACCTTAGCTAGTCTGATAGTTATGAGAAGATACTTCATAGTTGTTTTTATTTGCCTTTCTCTAATCAATAATGATTTGGAGCATTTTTTCATATGATTACATATAGCTTTAATATCTTCATTTGAAAATTGGCTTTTCATATCCTTTGACCATTTATCAATTGGGAAATGACTTGTAATTTTATAAATTTGATGTAGTCCTCTCTACATTTTAGAAATGAGACCTTTATAAGAAGTCCTAATTATGAAAATTATTTCCCAGTTTTCTGCTTTCCTTCTAATTTTAGCAGCATTGATTGTATTAGAGTGAAACCTTTCTAATTTAACATAGTCAAAATCACTCATTTTTCAGATTATAATGTATTCTCTTGTTTAGTCATAAATATTTATCCTCTTTACATAGATCTGATAGAGTATTTCTTGGTCTATTAATTGAACTATGGTGTCCCTCTTTATGTTTAAATTCTGTACCTATTTTGACCTTATTTTGGTATAGGATTTGGGATGTGAGTGTCTCCTAGCTTTTGCCATACTATTTTTCAGTTTGCTAACAAATTTTTTCATAAAGAGTTCTTATCCCAGAAGCTTATGTCTTTGGATTTGTCAATCAGTAGATGGCTGTAGTCATTACTACATTTTCTTTTGAACCTATTCTAATCCACTCATCTATTACACTATTTTTTAGGTTTTTGCAAGGCAAATGGGGTTAAGTGGCTTACCCAAGGACACACAGCTAGGTAATTATTAAGTGTCTGAGGCCAAATTTGAACTCAGGTAATCCTGACTCCAAAGCCAGTGCTCTATCCACTGCCACTAAGTCACCCCCATTGTAGTATTTCTTAACCAATAACAGTTCATTTTGATGACTGCCACGTTTTAGTATAGTTTTTGATCTGGTAGAAGTAGGCCACCTTCCTTTACATTTTTTTCATCAGTTGCATTGCTAGTCTTGACCTTTTCTTACTTCAGATGAATTTTGTTAAATTTTTTTCTACCTGGGAAAATATTTATTTAGTAGTTTGATTGGTAAGGCACTGAATAAGAAATTTAATATGGGTAAAATTGTCAAGATGATCAGATCTGACAATAGTGGATCATGGGCAAATTTAAAATGAATGTGTTTTATTTAAGTTATAAAATTAAGAACTAGATTAAAGTGGTATGAGGAACAAGTGTGATGAGGGAAAATGGTTTTAATGAGGCTAGATAGCTATTTTCTAGAAGTTTGCCTAAGAAAGGGGGAAGAGATATAGGATCATAGGTTAAGTGGAGTGTTGGATGAAGGTTTTTTTTATTTATTTTTGTTTTATTAAAGAATGGGAAAGGCTTAAATATGTCTTAGGCTATAGAGAAGTAACTAGTAGATAGCGACAGATTAAATATTAGAGAAGGGGGTTGAGATGATGAAGAAGACAGGACTTATGGAATTAAGGATACATATTAAAGTAATACCCTGGCCAAAAATAAGACCTATATCATATTAATAATTAAAAAAGGGAGGGGAGAAGGATATCACTGACTTTTGAGAAGAAGGAGGAAAGATGAATAGATAGAGTTCCTATTTCATGATACCTATTTTCTCAGTAAACTAGCTTCTGAGGAAAATGAAAAAAAAGACAAACAATTGGGAAGAGATAAAAGGATTGCCTTGTTGCATTGAGGAGCCATTTAAGTTTAACTTAACAATAAGGAAGCTAGGTGACACAGTGAATAGATCATTGAGGTAGGAATCAGGAGGATCTGAGTTCAAATACGACCTCAGACACATGATATTTAATAGCTGTGTGACCTTGGGCAATTCACTTAACCCTGATTGCCTCCTATCCAGTGCCATCTCCAGATCTTCAGTCATCCTGATTCATATCTGGTCACCAGAACTAGATGTCTCTGGAGAAAAAGGTGAGGATAATGACTTAAGGTGGTATCCCTCACTTGAATCCAATTCCTGTGCTTTTCATGACATCATCTTCCTCATATATTGGTCTTCTTTGAGGACAAAGGACAAACATCATCACCATCATCCTCATAACAATAGGAGAAGGCAGAGAAGGAGGAGAGAAATACTATGTTGTAGCAATATACCTAAGAGGCATAATTGTTTTATTTCATTTCCATTCAGTAGTGGAACCTTAATTGGAGCAAAGAAGGAAGATTGTAGGAGTGATTCAGAATTGTATATTTTATGAAATAAGCAGAGATAAGTCAATGAGGTAGAGAAGAGTATAACTGAATTGACTAAATTTTTGATACAAACTAAGAAGAGAAAGGTAAAGTTAGGGCATAGGTAATGATATGAGAGAGTAGTAGATGATATGAGAGCAGTAAAGAGTGTAAGTGATCATGAGTACATGAAAAACAGTTTTGGAAGTGTGATAATAAACAGAGAGAAATGGAATGATAAGAGGTTATGGTAATATAAAAAAAACCAGAGGCTTTTATTAAAGAATTAGAAAAGGGGCAGTTAGGAGGTGCAGTGGATAGAGCACTGGCTCTGGTTTCAGGAGTACCTGAGTTCAAATCTGATCTCAGACACTTAATAATTACCTAGTTGTGTGGCCTAGGGCAAGCCACTTAAACCCATTGTCTTGGGGAAAAAAAGCAAAGAAAAACAAACCTTAAAAAAAAGAAATAGAACAACCATTCCTTTTTGAGTCTGTGCTAGAACAGAGGTGTAAGATCTAGAAGAAAATTGAAGAATTTGGAAATTAAGGAATGGAAGGGAGAATCAACATATGTTGATTCATTAATATAAGGACAAAAGTGTTGACAATAAAACAGTGAAATATATGCTGATCACCTTGAGAAGGAAGGTATTATAGATTAAACTGTGGCCTAGCGGCTACCATGATATGTAAGGGTAAAAAATATTAATCAAGTCAACTTCGAAAGAAAGGTTGTTGAGTGATGGGATTTAAGAAAGATTCTGGAAAAGCAGTGGGGAGTAAATGGTATTCTGACTCCTTCCTTGGGATCAGTGTATCAGAGCAATGTAAGTAAAAAGATTAGCCAGAATTGAAGAGGATTGTATAAGATGAAAAGCCAGAGTTCACTTAAACCAAATAGAAGGAAAGGAGTTGAGAGGAAGTGGTACAGAATTGAAGGAAGTTCAGTAATTATGGAAGAAATTCCAGAATATATGAAAGAGGGGGCAAAACAATTGGGGTTGAGGAGCATAGATGTGAAAGAATGGGAAATGGAAAGTTAGTTAATACTTTTTTCCTAATAATTAGTAATTAAATAATCCAGGGATATGAAAATAACTGGTGGCTGATGTAGTCGTAGTGAGTAGAAAATGAAATATACCATCTACAATCGCTATATGAAGGCAATGCAGACAAAGGTCAGGATTTGAATCTTGGACTCAGTCTATTGTGAGCTTTTTAGTTAAAAGATGGAAGTGCAACAGTGAAGAAGATGGCTACTCTTTTAAGACACCAAGAAGTATGGAGATAGAAATAGAAATACAGGTATAAATAGAAATATGGATTTAAAATAATAACATATTGACATAGCTATGAATGCAAATATATATATACATACATAAAAACATATCTACATATAGTATATAATATATAGTTATAGATGGAGACATAGATGTGTATATAAATGCTTGGATAAAGATATGAAGTTATAGAAATGTTTTCATAGATATTTTCTATATAAGCAATGAAGCTCTTGAAAATTGTCTGAGGAAATATCTCTCCTTTCTCATGTCAGAGAGATTGGAGACTACTAGGGAAGAATGTTCAGGAAAATTTTAATGTAATCACTGCATCAAATATTTTCTATTTGAGTTTTACAATTTTCCCCTAATCTTGCTTCCCTCGCCCCAAACCCCCACAGAAGGCAATTTGTCAGTTGTTACATTGTTTCCATGGTATACCTTGATCCAAATTGATTGAGAGAGAAATCATATCCTAAAGGAAGAAACATAAACTATAAGAGATACTAAGATCAGACAATAAGATATCAGGTTTTGTTTTTTTTTTTTATAAATTGAAGGTAATAATCCTTGGTCTTTGTTCAAACTCCACAGTTGTTTCTTTGGATACAGAAGGTATTCTGCAATGGAGAGAGCACCATATTGTCCCTGATTGTTACACTGATGGAATGAGTGAGTCCATCAAGGTTGATCATTGCCCCCATGTTGCTGTTAGGGTGTACAGTTTTTTTCTGGTTCTGCTCATCTCATTCAGCATCAGTTCATGCAAATCCCACCAGGCATCCCTGAATTCCCATCCCTCCTAGTTTCTAATAGAACAATACAAAATTAACTTACTTTCTAATTCTTTGCCATAACAAACAGGGCTGCTATGAATATTTTTGTACAAGTGAAGCTTTTACCCTTTTCCATCACATCTTCAGGGTATAGACCCAGTAGTGGTATTGCTAGATCAAAGGGTATGGACATTTTTGTTTCCCTTTGGGCATAGTTCCAAATTTCTCTCCAGAAAGGTTGGATGAGTTCACAGCTCCACCAACAATGTAATAGTGTCCCAGATTTCCCACAACCCTTCCAACAATGATCATTATCCTTTCTGGTTATATTGGCCAGTCTGTACTTCTCTTATAGGTAATGATGTAGAGCAATTTTTCATATGACTAGGTATTGCTTTGATATACTCATCTTTAAATTGCCTTTGCATATCCTTTGACCATTTGTCAATTGGGGAATGGCTTTTTTTTAAATATGACTCAGTTCTCTGTATATTTTATAAATGAGTCCTTTGTCAGAAACATTAGTTGTAAAGATTGTTTCCCAGTTTACTGCATTTATTTTGATCTTGTTTACAGTGGATTTTGTCTGTGCAAAAGCTTCTTAATTTAATGTAGTCAAAATAATCTAATTTGTTTTTGCTGATGTTCTCCATCTCTGTCTTAGTCATAAACTGCTTCCCTTTCCATAGATCTGACAGGTAAACTAGTAATTGATCTTCTAATTGGCTGATAATATTGTTTTTTTTTTATGTTTCAATCCTGTATTCATTTGGATCTTATCTTGGTATAGGGTGTGAGGTGTTGGTCAAATCTAAGTTTCTTCCATACTAACTTCCAATTTTCCCAAGAGTTTTTCCCAAAGAGAGAGTTTTTATCCCAATACTTAAAATCTTTGGGTTTATCAAACAGCAGATTAAAATAATTGTTTCCTGCTATTGCATGTAGTCTATTCCACTGGTCTGCCACTCTATTTCTTAGCCAAAGCAGACAATTTTGATGATTGATGTTTTATAATACAATTTTAGATAAGGTAGGGCCCGACCATGTTCTTTTGTACTATTTTTTCATTAAATGCCTGGAAATTCTTGACTTTTTATTTCTTCACATGAATTTAGTTACAACTTTTTCTAATTTGTTAATGTAACTTTTTGGAATTTTTGAATTTTCATCTTTATTATATTAGCTCTACCTATACATGAGCAGTTGATATTTGCCCAGTTATTTAATTCTGATTTAATTTGTGTGAGAAATGTTTTATAATTGTTTTCAAAAAGTTTCTGAGTCTGCTTTGGCAAATAGATTCCCAGGTATTTTATATTTCTGAGGTTACTTTGAATGATATTTCTCTTTCTAGTTCTTCCCGAAGTATCTTGCTAGTCATATATAGAAAAGCTGAGGGTTTATGAGAGTTTATTTCATATCCTGCAACTTTGCCAGAATTGCTAATTGTTTCCAGTAGGTTTTTAGATGATTTCTCTGGATTTTCTAGGTATACCATCATGTCATCTGCAAAGAGTAAGAGTTTTGTTTATTCCTTCCAAGTTCTAATTGCTTTGATTTTGTTTTCTTCTCTAATTTCTGAAGCTAATATTGCTAATACGATATTGAATATTAGTGGTGATAATAGGCATCCTTGTTTCACCCCTGATCTTATTGGGAATACCTCTAGCCTTTCCCTATTGAATATAATTCTTGCTGATGGTTTCAGATAGATGCTGCTTATTATTCTAAGGAACAGTCCATTTATTCTTACACTCTCTGGTGTTTTTAGTGGGAAAGGGTGCTGTATTTTGTCAAAAGCTTTTTCAGTTTCTATTGATTGATCATATAATTTCTTATAGGTTTGTTGCTGATATAATTTATTATACTAAGAGTTTTACTAATATTGGATCAACACTGCATTTCCTGGGATAAATTCTCCTTGGTCATAATGTCTTATCCTAGTGATAACTTGTTGTAATTGTTTTTCTAAGATTTTATTTAAGATTTTTGCATCTATATTCATCAGGGAGATCAGTGTATAATTTTCTTTCTCTGTCCTGATTTAGGTATCAGCACCAAATTGGTTTCATAGAAAGAGGCAGAGTTCCATCTTCACCTATTCTTCCAGAGTTTTCATAGAATTGGAACCAGTTGTTCCTTAAATGTTTGATAGAATTAACTTGTGAATCCATCAGGCCCTGCAGATTTTTTCTTAGGCAGTTCAATGATGGCTTGTTGAAATTATTATTCTGAGATAGGGTTGTTGAGGTATTTAAACTCATCTTCATTTAACCTGTGGAACTTGTATTTTTGTAAATAATCATTCATTCCACTTAGATTGTCAAATTTATTGGCATAGAGTTGGGCAAAATAATTCTGAATTATTACATTAATTTCCTCCTCATTGGTGGTGAGTTCACCTTTTTCATTTCTGATACTAGCAATTTGGTTTTCTGCTTTCTTTTTTTAAATCAAATTGACCAGAGGTTTTCCAATTATATTGGTTTTTCTATAAACCAATATTTTGTTTTATTTATTAATTCAATAGTTTTTTTGCTTTATATTATTCTTAATTTTTATTTTAATATTTAGAATTTCTAACTTGGTATTTAATTGGGGATTGTTAATTTGTCCTTTCTCTGAATTTTTAGTTGAATATTTAATTCATTGAATTCTTCTTTTTCTAATTTATTCATGTAAACATTTAAAGACATAAACTTTAAGTCAAGTCTGATGAGAAGAAGATTCCGGTCTTTCTCATCTCTGCCCTTCTTCCCCTCTATTACCATAGGTCTTTTGTACCTCTTAATTTAATGAGATTTACCCCATTCAATCCCCTCCCTCCTCCTGTTTTCCTTCTTGTTCCCCTTTTTAAGGAGCAGGTGTTTTTAAATAATTCTGAGTCGGGGAAAATATGAGTATCCATCACTTCTACTTAAGTACATTCTATCTAATACACTTTTATTTCTTGAGAGTTATTAGAGTCTTTCCCCCAAGCAGGGTTGTAGCCAGTTTCATTCCATTGGATAGAAGTCTTATGGATAAGTCATGAGTGTCCATCACTTCTGGCTAGGTATATTCTCTCTGTTAGAGTTACAATTCTCAAGAGTTATGAGAATCTTTTTCCTTATGCTGGGATGTAGCCCATTACAACTTATTGGATAGCAGGCTTTTTTTTTTCCTTTACCCTCCTCTTTTTTTACCTTTTCATGTGTCACTTGAACCTCCTGTTTGATTTCCAAATTTTCTATTTAGCTCTGGTCTTTTCATCAGGAATTTTGGGATTTCTTCCTTTTCATTAAATGTCCATTTTTTCCCTAAACAGAAAGCTAAGCTTTGCGATATGGTGGATTCTTGACAGCATTCCTAATTCCCTTGCTCTTCTGAATATCTCATTCCAGGCTATTTGATACCTTAATGTTGATGCCGCCAGGTCCTGCATAAGCCTTACTGTATTTCCTTGGTATTTAAATTGTTTCTTTCTGGGTGCTTGCAGGATTTTCTCTTTTATCTGATAGTACAGGTATTTGGCCACAATGTTTCTTTGTGTTTTCATTTTAGGATCTCTTTCCAGAGGGGTTCGATATATTCTTTCAATAACTACTTTGCCTTTTTGTTCCATGATATCAGGCCAACTTTCCATCACTAGGTCCTATCATGTTAAGTCCAGGCTTTTTTTCTCTTCAATGTTTTCAGGAAGTCCAATATTTCTCATGTTGCCTGTCCTTGATCTATTCTTGAGGTCAGTGGTTTTGCTGATGAGGTATTTTACACTTTCTTCTATTTTTTCTATTTTTTAGTTTTATTTAACAGGCTCTTGTTGTCTCATGAAGTCATTAGTTTCCACAGACTCCATTCTTTTTGTTACAGAGGAGTTTTCTTCATTTACCTTTTGCAGCTCCTTTTCCAATGGGTCCATTATATTTTTGAATGACCTTTCCATTTGACCAATTGAGGTTTTGAGAGGATTATTTTCTTTTTGCATTTGCCCAGGTGAGGATCTGAGAGTATTATTCTTATTTTTGTATTTGTCCAGTTGTATTTTCCAATGATTTGGTTTCTTTTTGCAAGGTGTTAATTGACTCTTCCAAATTTCCCAATTGACTTTTAAACTCCTTCCTTATTTCTTCCAGGGAGTCTTTCCATGCTGGAGACAAGATCATATTCTCCTCAGAGATACTAGATTTCTCTGACTTAGGGTCTTTTCCTTCCAAGAATTTTTCTGTGGATCTACCTTTCTGCGGATTTTTCTTCATTTTGCTAAGACCTTGAGTTGGGGAGGAGCTGGTTCACAGAGGTTTGGTGTTGGGATCCCTAGAGGCATTACTCACTGTGTTCAGTACCTCCAATTGACCAGCAGGTGGTGCTAGAGGATTTTCTCACTGAGTGAAATTTCTCTGGCATGCCAGTAGGAGGTGCTGGATACATTCTCTGGAGTGTCTATAACCGTGATTGAGATTTTCTGCTTTAGCCTGGAGGGAGTGATTGATGCTGTTAAATACTTTTGTCTTCAGTCAATGGTGGCCACTAACCTGGGCTGAGGTTATCCCTTCTCCTATTGTCAGCTGAGCTGGTTCTTCTGCTTACATACCTTTGACTGGGGCAGACGTAGTCTGTAATTGTGTTTGCTCGGGGAAGAGCCTTCAGCAGCAATGTAGGCATGGACTCGGAGTTCCTAAAACCAGAGGAGCCCAGGGATGATGTCTGCAGCTCTCCTGCACCAGAACTCTTCCCCCAGTCATTTCGGCAAGCTCCAGAGGCTCAGCACCAACACCAATGCCTCTTACTTCTGTTAAGTGGTTTGTTTTATATCATAGATGGAGAAAGATCAGGAGACTTTAGAACTGTGACTGTCTTCTCTCTGCCATCTTGGCCAGAAGTCTGCATCAAATATTTTTACTTAATCCAATTATTCATCAAAAAGTTCTTTGAGTTCCTATTATGTTAAAAATACTGTTTTCTGCTCCAAGTATACAGAGCCAAAGTAAACATATGTTAATGAAGGAGTTGTGTTTATGTTTATATATGTTCACACACATGCACACACACACATATACATTACACACACACACACACACACACACACACACAATGCAAGGGGACAGAACTGTCAGTGGGAGTAAAAGCAAAGAGAGGAAGGAAAGTCCTATCACAAAATATATTCAAGTTGAATCTTGAAGAAAGAAGTGAGGAGAGAGAGCATTTCAGAATTGGGGCTGGGCCTTGCAAAGGTATGAATGAAGGAAATGAGCTATCATAGGTGAGTCAAATCAAACCAAATCAATAGGCATGTATTAAGCAACTACTTTATGTCAGGCATTATTTTAGCCATTGTGTGAGAAATTATTTCTCATTATCATAATGGAAGATTCATTGTAAAATGGAAATTGCTTCTATTCTGCCACCAAAGATTGTGATATAAAACCAAAAGATATTAACAAAATGCATGACATGCATTTTTAAAAGTAATTACAAGCAATTACACTTATACATTCATTATTATATCAGCTCTGTAGTTTAGCCATTTGACTGAAAAACACAGCCTGTATAATGAACAGTTTTTAATTCACTTCTTTTTTCATGAATAGATAGTCAATGCAAATTCCTTTGAGTGAATATTGATCTCATTCAGGGGACCCAACAACATTGATGTTGTTTTATTATTTTGTAAGACATCAACTTGGAACCTCTAATGTCATTAATTATCCATTATACACAATATACATTAAATACACAAATTTAATCTTTTTTCTTTTTAAATTTGTCTTTATTATATTTTCTTTTTTTAGGTTATTTTGGCAGTGAAAATGGGGGTAAGTAGCTGGCCCAAGGCCACACAGCTAGGTAATTATTAAGTGTCTGAGGCCAGATTTGAACTCAGGTACTCCTGACTTCAGGGCTGGTGCTCTATTCACTGCTCCACTTAGCCACCCCTCTCTTTAAATTTGTAATTATCTTTTTTCAGTTTCTCAGCTTTTTTAATCTTTCAAATGCTCCAATTTCCACTAAAACAGAAAGAAAAACAAAATAATAATTTTGTTTATTAATAATAATGAATATAGTCAAATTCTAATATTGGTCATGTGCAAATTGTAAGTCATCCAAATATTGGTTTCATCATGTCCCAGCCAGAAGATTGGTAGTATTAATTATTGCCAATTCGATATTCAAATTTAAAAGCTTACTTAACAAAATTAATTCAAAAGAAACTGGGAAAGTATTGCAGTGGCTTTTGCAACAAAGATAGAATTGTCAACTGCTATGAATGAATTATCACAGATTCAAATAATCACACTATCATTTCTAAAGTGTTGCTTCCTGAATAACATATTTCAAAGTGTATCGTCTGTGATGCAATCACCTAGTAACTATCAAATAATCTACCACACCTTTTACTTAAACAACATGGTATAATGAATGTGATGATTTTAGAGTCAGAAGACCTAGGATGAAAAGTTATCTCTGACTCCTACTAGGTTTTTGGACTTCAGTTTCCTCATCAGTAAGATAAAGAGGTGGAATTTGATTCTTTCTAAGTGTCCTTCTAATTCTAAATCTAGGAACTTATAATTTTCTATATCAATTGAAAGATTTAAGACATGTTTTCAATTATGACTTTTTTCATCTCTTTCATTAAGGATGTAGAATAAAAATGATGATACTCCTACAAGAATTCATAACCCTGCTATTATTGACTAGAAACTAGTGAAAGTCATGATTTTTTAATGACTCTTGGTGAGATATTCTAAACATTCACAAGCAAAGCTGATTGGAGTAGGGATCATTTGTTTCCCAATGCAATTATCACTTTGACTTTATATTAGTAGTTAAGGAATGATGGTTACTGTGTCTCTGAGATAGAGACTGGGTAAGTGCTGAATAGAAATTTTGATCTTTAGTGTTCATGCCAGAACTTTCCCTATGATTCTGGCAGCTTCTATATTTGCAATCCTTGTCATCATGGGAAAGACATTTAAACGTTGCTTCTCAGTTTGCTTCTCTGTGAAATGAGGATTACATTACTTATATTGTCTAACTCAGAGTAGGTTGGGATAAGAAAATACAGTAAATTCTCACTCTAAATATGATATATTGTTGTTATTATTATCAATACTTTTATTTTTATTTTTCTCCTGCCAGGGAAAAAATAAAAGCAGCAAAAAGTAATAAATACAGCACAGGACTTGGAAAGGAAACTCTGAGTTCAATCCTAGCTTTAGTCATTTTTAAGTTCTAAAACCCTGAGCAAATCAAATCACTTCTAGGGATCTTAGTTTCCGAATCAATAAAATAAGAGCTAGAGTTAATGATCTTGAATGTTGTTCCAAGTTCTAAATCTCTAATCTGTAATACTGTTAATGAGGAGAAGAGTTATATCATTGAGGGGTCTCTAACAATTAGAGAGTCAGATCAACCATTGCAGATTCAATAACACGATTGGCTTAAAAGGTGAGAAGTAGGCAGAGAAATGCTATAAGGAAGATCTGGGATTCCTCATGAGTTACAAAGAGAATATGTGAAATGAAATCAAAATTCTTTCATTTTTCAAGAATTATTCTAAAATATGTGACTGAGGAAGCATATAATGGAGGCTGAGATGATACAGGAACTAAAAAACAGAGCAGGGGGTAATGAACCTCTCAGGGAACATTTCTTCAGAAAGGGGAACCTTCAAAAAAGGGACTGGAAGTCAAGAGGGCCATTGAAGGCTATCAAATGAGCAAAAACAATGTCATTCCAAAGCTTGGGCTAGTTGAATAAAACACTCTTAAGGTATGAGACCTGTGCCAAGGTAATAAGGAAAGAACTGGTAACCTTGGGCAAGTTTCCAATTTCTTTCTCATTCTCCTTGATAAGCATGGTTTTTCTGGCAACCAAGATAAGCAAAACCTCAGGCCCTAGGGAAGCAGAGAAACAGACAGGTTAAGGCAATTTGCCTGCTATTTGGATAAAGGGACATTTTCCCAGGATAATCTGTGGCTCTTGGCATCTCCAAATGCAGGGAGCTGAATTTTACTCTCCTGACAAGAATGGATAGTTGTTCCACCCTCTCCCCCACCTCCTGTCCCATGAGCTACAAGGCTGCTGATTTAATAGTTATACAAGGGTAATTTTTGACCTCAATAAGCCTGGCACCATGTGGCATCTACTTCTTTTTTGATTTTACATTTAAGATCTACACAGCAAAGTTGAACTAAGAGAGGCTATGGTCAACAGAATTGGGAAATGTTTATATTATATATAGATAGAAAGGGCTTTAAAAAAACTAATCCATTTTAAAAATGAGCAGACAGAGATCTAGATCACATATATAGTAAGAAGAAAAGGTTAGGTTTTCATGTAGGACTCTGACTTAAAATGTACTAATCTTTGAACTACACTAAGCTGTTCCAAGGCATTTTCTGAGACCACAATAGATATTCCATGGTGCATTAAGATGATGATGGATTTGGAGAAATGGAATTTGACTTCAAACACTGGCTCTGTGTGACATCTGGCAAGTCAGATCCCCTCTCTGGAACTCAATGAAAGAGTTGGACTGGTTGACTTTTAAGACCCATTCAGTGTTGTGATTCTAAGATTTTAGACAAAATATCTTATACTTATTAGAACAGGTATCCTACTTCACTCAGCTAAAATAGCATTACAATGAATAATTCAAAAATTATCAATTTAGAGATTACTATGGTCTAGATAGGACAGTTAGATAGTGCAGTGGATAGAGTGTTGGGCCTGGAGTAAGGAATACTTGTCTGCATGACATCAAATCTGGACTCAGACTTGCTAACTTTATGAACCTGGGCAAGTCCCTTAACCCTGTTTGACTGAGTTTCCTCATATGTAAAATAAGCTTTAGAAGGAATAGCAAACCACTACAATTTCTTTGCCAAGGAAACTCTAAATTGGGGTCACAAAAAGTCAGATATAATTGAGCAATTGGTACAGGTTAGTTACTGGATATCAAAAGAACAAAAAGAAAGAAATAACTACTGCCCTCAAAAAGCTTTCATGCCTCTCCTTGCTATATTTTGATTTCCTGGACTTCTATAGCATGCCTCATCTGAAATTTCACTCTGGACATTTAATTTTCGCCATGCAGAATTTCAAACTAGTACATTTCTCTGCTCCTTTGCTGTATTGCCTTTTCTCCATTTTGAAGGCCAGGATCAACAACTCTCATTCCCCTTCAGATTTTCCCAGTTTCATCATGCCTTCTTTATTCTCCAATTCTCTTATGTATGCTTTCTTTTCCCACTGATTTCTAAAGCTCTTAAAACCTGAGATTACCCTTTTCACTTATGTCCAAATCCCTAGAGCTAGTAAATACTTAATGAAAGGTTGTTATTTTACTTTATTAACTAATAAGTTGAGATAAGACATATAGGGGAATAGTGATCAGATAATGAATTTTTGGGCTTGGACGACACAAAGATTATAAGTATTGCCATCAAGTAGTCAGTTTCATAACCTTTTGAGTAGCAAATAACATATAGATTTAATTACTGCTTTCAGAGAAAGAGACAGTAAACCCTTGCCAAATCAATAAGCATTTATTAATCCCAACTACAGGCTAAACAAGGGGCTAAGTTCCGAGGATATAAAAAAGCAAACAACAAAAAGCAAACCCTGTTCCTAAAGAGAGAAGAGCTCCGAGCAAAGAAAGTAATCAGATAGTTTGTATAATCCAAATATAGTAGAATAAATTGGAGATAAACAACAGAAGATTAAACAATACTGACATTTGTGACAGATGGTTACAAAACAGTAGAAATGAAGGAAGGAAGGAAGGAAGGGAGGGAGGGAGGGAGGGAGGGAGGAAGGAAGGAGAAAGAAAGAAAGAAAGAAAGAAAGAAAGAAAGAAAGAAAGAAAGAAAGAAAGAAAGAAAGAAAGAAAGAAAGAAAGAAAAGAAAGAAAGAAAGAAAGAAAGAAAGAAAGAAAGAAAGAAAGAAAGAAAGAAAGAAAGAAAAAGAAGAAGAAGGAAGGAAAGAAGGAAGGAAGGAAGGAAGGAAGGAAGGAATGAAGGAAGGAAGGAAGGAAGGACGAAAATGCTCTCACTTTGATTCCAGATATCAAAAACCTATAAATAATGCTTTAATGAATTAAATCATGTAAATGAGGAAGGAATTGCTGATTATTTTTATTTTTTTATTTAATATTTATTTTCATTTTGTATAAATAATGGTTTTTTACATTAATAACATATTCTTGTTTAAGAGTAAATGAAATACCCCCTCCCCCCATAAATATAGACTTGCTTGAGTGACAAAGAGGAGAGAGAAAAAAATTAAAATTAAAAAAATAATAGTAATAATTGTAGGTATGGTAAGGTGGTGCAATGGATGGAGCACCAGCCCTGGAGCCATGAGGATCTGAGCCCACATCTGGTGCTGTACACCCAAAAATCACCCAGCTGTGTGACTCTATGCAAGCCACCCAAACCCCACTGCCCTGCAAACACCAAAAAGAAAAAGAAAAAAAAAGACCCAAAATAAAATAGTAATAATAGTAGGGGTGGCTGGGTGGCAGACAGAGCACTGGCCCTTGAGCGGGGCACCCGAGTCCAAATCTGGCCTCAGACACCCAACAATCCCCCTGCTATGCAGCCCCTGGCAGGCCCCAATCCCCATTTGCTCTGCAACCCCCCAAAATAATAATAACAAAAAATGTGCTTGAGTTGTTCTTCCAACACCAACAACCCTCTCGCGGGTGGATCACATTCTTTATGATAAGTCCATGGCAAAAGTTACTTCCATATTTTTCCACCATTGCTATTGCTGATTGCAACTCCCTCCTTTTGTATTTCTCCACTATATTTTCTCTCTCCTTTCACTCTGACTCTGCTGTAGGGTAGCTGAGTATTGCAGCAGACAAATCTCCGGCATTTGGGCCAAGAGGCCCCGAGTCCCATACCACCCCTTAGGCCCAGCATCCACCTGGCCCTATGGTCCCGGTCAGGCCATCCAATCCCAGCCCCTTGCAAGAAGTAAAAAAGAAAATATGTTATATCTGACCACTCTCCTCCCATGGTACATCCTGTCCTCCATCATTTGCATCCGTTCCCTTCCCCCTGTCCCCCCCTTCTTACTCCAGATGTCTATACCCCATTCAGTATATATGCTGTTTCCTCTCCTAGCCACCTCTCATGAGAGTGAAGATTCCCTCATTTCCCCTTGACATCCCCCCCCTTCCATATCATTGCAATAGCTCATTGTAATAAAGAAAAATCTTACTATATGAGATGTCTTGGATAATCCCCCCTTTCCTTTTTCTTTCTCCCATTACATTTCCCCTTTTTTCTATTGACTCCATTTTACACCATATTTTATCTTCAAATTCAGCTTTCTCCTGTGCTTAAACTATAAAAGCTCCCTCTACCTGCTCTATTAACTGAGAAGGTTCATATGAGTACTATCAGTGTCATTTTTCTATGGAGGAATACGTGCAGTTCAGCATCATTAAGTCCCTCATATTTTCACCTTCTCCTCCAAACTCTTATGCTTCACCTGAGTCGTGTATCTGAAGATCAAACCTTCTGTTTAGCTTTGGCCATTCCCATAGGAACATTTGAAATTCCCCTAGTTCGTTGAAGGTCCATCTTTTTCCCTGGAAGAGGACATTCAGCCTTGCTGGGTAGTTGATTCTTGGCTGCATTCTAAGTTCTTTTGCCCTCCAGTATATAATATTCCAAGCCCTAAGAGCTTCCAATGTAGTTACTGCTAAGTCCTGTGTGATCCTGACTGCAGCTCCAAGATATTTGAACTGTGTCCTTCTGGCTGCTTGTAATATTTTCTCTTTGACTTGGGAGTTCTGGAATTCGGCTATAATATTACTAGGGGTTGGTTTTTTGGGATCTCTTTCTCGGTGGGGAGGGGATCAGTGGATTCTCTCTATTTCTATTTTGCCCTCTGCTTCTAGTATATCAGGGCAATTTTCCTGTAGTAATTCTTTGAAAATGATGCCAAGGCTCTTTAGCTGATCATGACTTTCATGTATTCCAATAATTTTTAAATTATCTTTTCTAAGTCTGTTTTCCATATCAGTTGTGTTTTCAATGAGATACTTCACATTTTCTTCTAATTTTTCATTTTTTTGGTTTTGAAGTATTGATTCCTGATTTCTGGTAAATTCATCAATCTCCCTGAGTTCTATTCTTTGTCTAAAGGAGTTGTTCTCCTTAGAGAGTTTTCTTATCTCTTTTTCCATCTGGCCAATTTTGCTTTTTAAAGCATTCTTCTCCTCAACTAACTTTTTGAACTCTTTTATCTATTTGACCTAAGCTGTTTTTTAGCATACTATTTTCTTCAGCATTTTTTTGGATTTCCTTGACTAGGCTGCTGACTTTATTTTCATGTTTTTCCTGCATCTCTCTCATTTCTTTTCCCAGTTTTTCTTCTAACTCCCTCATTTGATTTTCAAAGTCTTTTTTGAGATTTGTCATAGCCTGAGCCCAATTTCTGTTTTTCTTGGAGTCTTTAAATGCAGGAGCTTGTGTTTCCTCATTTTCAGACTGAGTATTTTGATACTTCTTGGGCTCATATGCAAAATATTTCTCAATGATGTTCCTCTTTTTTCTCTGCTTGCTCATTTTCCCAGCCTAAGACTGTTTTTGGGATGCTTCCTGAGCTTTTGGGACACTCCCACATGGATCTCATTGTGTGAGGCTCTGTCCTTCCTCCTGTTCTGTGAATAACCATATGTGCCCCCCTTTGCCACAGGGCTGAGTTGGAGGGGGCCCTGCTGTTCTATTGGGGGGGGGCTAGACTGCAATTAGGATCTGAATGTGTTCAGAACCCCAGAGTCCTGTTCCAGGGGCAGAAGACAGAGCTCCCCATTCTCTCTTCCCTCCCCTCCCTCAGCTCAATGGGCTCATGCCCTGAGGGCTCCTGCTTACCATCTCTGCCTGCTTCTGTGCCTGGATCTGGACTGCCTTGGCCAAGCAGCTCTCTGTGTGCCCTGAGGGCTGGGCTTCACATGCTCACTCTGGCAGAGGTCCCCCACTGTTCCCTCAATTTGTGCTCGGTGCTCCCCAGGGCATAGATTAGGGAACTCCCCTGTTGCTGAGAGCCACAGCTCCCAGTGCCCTGGGGCTGCCTCTGAGAGGCTGAAGTTCTTTCACTCTGGTGGGCCACCCCTCTGGTGAGCCACCCCTCCAACCCCGGGGAGCAGAGCCTTTCTGCTCTTTTCCAGGTTACCTTGAGTAGGAGAACTGCCCTTCTGGGTCCTTCTATGGTTTCTGCCTCTCGAAAATTTAGTTAGAGTACTTAGCTTATGAGTTTTATGAGAGAATGCCTAAGACAAAATCCGTTCTTGTCCCCATCTTGGCTCTGCCCCCAGCTGATTATTTTTACATGAGAAAGGGAAAAAAATTCATCTTTAGAGTTTCATTTGTATTTTTAATACTTTATCCTGTGGTGAGGTAGATAGGGAGGAGGATTAATGACAAGAGAGCTAATTGGGCCATAGAAGTAGGTTGATAACACATGCTTAGAATATGGCTGCTAAGGTTCCCCATTTTCTTAGCCTAAGTTATAAGGCAAAATTGCTTTGATCTGGATTTTTTCCCTTCACAAAACTGTATTCAGATAAATGAAAACTCACTGTCACACTGTTACACTTCACACCATTTTCTGGAAGAAATCCATGATCATATATCTTCATAAGGCCATTTCCTTTGGCATCTGTACATGTGCAAATTTTGCTCCTCTCCTTTCTTATGTGCTACACTGTAATAGCTCTAATTTGATATCAAACCTTCCAGTATCCCCATGTTATGATTCCCTTCCCTCTATGCACCCTCCATACTAGGCACAATTGAAAGTATGCTACTCTTCTTGACATGGGTGTCTTCTTCATACCCCTCAATTTTCAGCTCCCTTTAAGATGTTGTCTTTTCCTTTTTCTATGCAAGATACTTGAGATCAGGAACCATTTTATTTTTGCTTGTATTTATAGCTCATTGCTTAGCTTAGGACTTTCTACATAGTATAAATGTGTGTCATTGATCTGCTTAAGAGCAGACTTACAAAGGAAATATTAGTTCTTGTAGTTGTAGGGTTTTGGGGGGGGGGGCATTATTCTATTCAGAATGAGTTCCAAAAAAGATCAGATCAAGAGGAAATGATGTGGTAGTGCAATTCTGGACCTTCTAGATTCCATAAAAGAAGCTTTTAATCCCTTCTCAAGAAAACAGATCTAAGGAAGTTGGGATCACAATAGGGACTGGCAAAATACTCCCTTGGTACAGGCAATCCATAGGTGAGGAACCTCCAATTCCCAATGCAGGGCAGCAAACTTTTTCAATTTCTATTCTTAAAGATTAACTGAAAAGTTAAGTGACTTGTGTTCACAAAGTCAATAAAGGAAAGCGGTAGAACTTGAACCTATAAACTTATGAAGCTATATTCTTGAATTCAAAAGAAATGAATTAATTCCTAATAAAATATGAAAACAAACCTGGCCATTAAATGTGATAAACTTGTAGACAGAAACTTGGGTCCAAATCTCAGGTAACCTTGAATAAAGTTGTATTCGATGAATTTGAAGGTTCTATGCACTTCCAAATCCATAATTATATTATACTATATCTACAGTCTGCTAGATTAATATAAAATCTTCCTCCTTGCCATATTTCATTATCCCATTCAATAATTCAACTACTCTTTATCACAACTAAATACAACCTTTTCAATCTTGTTTCAATCATGTTTATTTTAAACAAATTTCAGTTGTATAGATCATATACATTAGATCATGTAAATGAGGAAGTAAATCCATGGGCACTGGATCCTTCTAATTCCCGTACTCTCTAGCCCTTTCATTCTTTTATGCTGGCCTACCCATTAACCACTAAGGATGATGCTAACAGAATTATATTTCATTACAAATGTTTCAACCATACTTTTGATTGATTTATTCATCCAATAAACATATTTTTGGAGCTACCATTTTCATGTCATTGTTCTAAGATGGGGATCCAAAGTTAATGCCTGTCACCAAAATGCTTGCATTCCATTTGAGATAGATAACATTTAGGCATTTAAATAAATTCAATATAATTTGAGTAGAGAGAGAGAAATAACATCTACTGAAGTGTAATTTCTCAGATATAGGGAATTTTCAGGTGAGGAAGCTGAACCTACTAATAAAGATTAGCTCCTTTTCTGGAATTATGTTCTTAGAGATTGATGAGAAAGAGTATAAAGATGTAAAGTAATTTGATAAGGGCCACACTATTCTTGTTAGAAGCAAGATTTGAATGCAGATCTTTGAAATTAAGACAGGCTTACTCTGCATTATACCACATTACTTCTATAAATAGGATATCTAAAGTAAACAAAAGAAATTGAAGAAAAACTAAGCTTGTCTAAATAATTCCATTAAAAAATAAACTTTTCCAAGTGTCATGTATTAACAGATAGTCAGTTTTTGAGTTTGTATGATACTTGCAGAAATATTCACCTCTAAACCCAAAGCACAGATTTAGCTCCAGATTTTCTCACAAAGAATAAAACAAATGTAATAATTCTATTCTCTTCTTTTTAACTATAGGGAGGAAGGTTCATAAGAAATAAATTTTTATCTGTATGTCTGCATGTCTTTTATATTTACATAATTAATTTTACATGCTTATATGAAAAAAAACATACTATTTATACATGATAACTACATTTTGATAACTAACCAGTAAACAATTTTGGCATAGTTCATTAAAAACGAAGAAAAACTTACCAAAAAAAATCAAGTTTGGGCTTTAACAAAGGAAATAGAAAATATGGATCTATTGAAACTTAAGAAAAAAAATCTAAGAATGTCCTTTTGGTAGATAAATGAAGAAAAGTTTCTAGCAATGACACATTGATGATCTTTTCTTTACCCTGAATTCCTTAAAAGATAAGTTTAATCTTTCTTATTGAGGAACCAATGTCTCTTACCAAACTTAGATACTTAGAATTTTGCCTTGTCAAATGATACTCATTCAGAGTGCCCAGACCACTCTCTGAGCCGGGCAGGGGCTAAAGAGTTATTAATTTATATGGGCAAAATGATAGGAACAAGCACAGCCTCATAACTGTTTTGTCTTAATAAAATTAAAGGTTTAAAAAAAACAAAGAAACAAAAACATTAGAAATAGTTAAGTGGAACAGTCAGAAGGTGAAGTGACTTCACTCATTATCCAACTAAACTGTCCTTGTTCATTCTCTTCTTAGGAAATCCTATTTCCTTTCTCTGTGCCTTTGTACAAACTACTACACCTGCTGAAATATTCTCCATTCTTCTCTCTGTCTCATGGAATTTATATCTCCCATCAAGGATCATTTCATATGCCAATTCCTTCACAAAACCTTTCCTGATTTCCTGACATTGTAGTATCTTCATGCATTCCTCCAACCACCCCCACCACCAAATTATATTAATGAACATGCTATTTCCTCTAATATATTAAAATCCTTAATGGGAAGTATTATTTCTCTATCTCTCTATTTTGGATTTGTATACTGAGTATTTAGTACAGTGGATAATATTAGATATTTAGTATAGCCATCACAATTGATTTATTGATTAGGTATATAGTTTTTCAAAATTCCAGGAACTGAAAGAGTATATCAAAGAAAATATAAATTAAAAAATTAAAACTATTTGAAGTGTCAAATAAATGCAAGTATATAAAAAGAAATATTAGGGAAAATATAGTATTAAGAGACTTTTGAGACAATATTTTATAATTTCCTATCACTAGAATATTGGACAACTGTTTTTTTCCTGAACAAAAACTTAAACTATTTTACTAAGGTACAATGGGAATACTTGGGAATGTCCTTGCCAAAATATATAGTTACTATATGAATTCTATTACAAAATACTTTTCACATAAATATAGATCTAAACAGTCCGAGAAATATTAATTGTTCATAGGTATGACAAATTAATATAAAAATTATAAAACTACCTAAATTAATTTGTTTATTTAGTATTGTGATAATCAATTATTTTATAAAGGTAGAAAAATAATAATAAAGATAATGTGGAGCAAAAAAGTTAAAAAAAAAGGAACCTAGAAGTACCAGATCTTAAATTATACTACAAAGTGGTAATCATCAAAACAAGGTGGGTTTTAGGAGCAGCTAGGTGGTGCAATGGATAGAGCAGAGAGCAGCCGCCCTGAAGTCAGGAGTACCTGAGTTCAAATATGGACTCTTGCTTTGGGAAAGCCACATAACCCCATTTGCCTTGCAAAAACCTTAAACAAAAAGAAAACAAGTTGGGTTTTGAATAAAAATAAGGTGATTAATCAGTGGAAAATATACAATATGCAGAGGTAAATGGCAACACCTAATATGTAATAAATCAAAATATTTAAGTTATTGTGGCAAGAACTCATTAGTCAACAACAGCATTGGGAAAACTGAAAAGCAATGTGACAGAAACTAGGCATAGACTAATATTTCACATGTTCTACTAAGATAAGCTCAAAATGGGTACATTATACAGAAACAGAGGATAAAATGACAAACCAATTAAGGGAGTACGAAAACAAAACCTGCTGATTCTAGAGATAAAGTAAGAACCTGCTGATTTTATAGATAATGGAAGATTTTTGCTTTTCTTAAATCAAAAATGGAATAGAATCATAGTAGATAAAATAGATAATTTTGATTGCATTAAATAAAATGATTTTGAACAAACAAAATCAATGAAGCCAAAATTACAAAGAAAGTAGGTAATGGGGGAAAATTTATAGCCTGTTTTTTCTTTCTTTTTTAAAAAATACATTTATTTATTGATTTTTTCAACTACGTGGATAGGTTTTGACATCCATATTTTCAAAAGTTTGAGTTCTATATTTTCTCCCTCTCTCTCTCTTCCCTCTTCTCCTCTCCTTGACAAAAAAGCAATCTAATATAGGTTATAAATGTATAACTATGTTAAAAATATCTCCATAATAATCATACTGTAGTAGAAGAATTAGAACAGAAGGCAGGAAAAAACCATGAGAGTTAGAAAAACTAATTTTTTAAATTGAAAATAATATGCTTTGGACTGCATTCAGATTCCATCCTTCCTTCTCTGGACGTGGATGGTATTTTCTGTCACAAGTTCTTTAGAATTGATTATTTTATTACTGAGAAGAGCAAGTCCATCATAGTTGCTCATCACAAAATTTTGCCATTAATGTAAACAATGTTCTTTGCTTTCTGTTAATTTCACTCAATATCTCTCTTATCTGAGTCTCTCCAGGCTTTTCTGAAGTCCAATCTCTCATTATTTCTTACAGAATGATAGTATTCCATCACATTCATATGTCACCACTTGTTCAGTCATACCCTAACTGAAGAGAATTTCTTCAATTTCCAATTCTTTGCCAACAAAAAAGAGCTATTCAATTAGTTTTCCTGATAAAAGTTTCATTTCTCAAGTATATAAAGAATTGAATCATATTTATAAAAAATGTGATTCTCCAAATGCTAAATCTTCAAAGATTTGAAGGGAATATTTTCAGAAGAAATCTAAACTATCAATAGTCATATGAAAAATTCTCTAAATTACTAATCATTAGAGAAGTAGAAATTGAAACAACTTGAAGGTGCCACCTCAAAGCCACAACATTGGCTAACATGTTTTTAAAGGAAAATGAATAATCATGGATGATGTAGGAAATAAGGTATATTGATACCCTGTTAGCGGAACTGTGAACTCACAAACCATGTTGAGCAATTTTGCATTGTCAAAAGGACTATGAAACTTTGTATACCATTTGAAGCAGCGATACCACTTTGGGTTTTATACCCCCAAGAGATCAAAGAAAAAAATAAAAAAAATCCATGTTTACAGAAATATTTGCAACTATTTTTTTTGGTAGTGCAAAGTAATGGAAACTGAGTGGATGCCCATCATTTAGAGGGTAACTGGACAAGTTGTAGTATATGATTACAATAGAATACTTTTGTGCTATATGAAGTGACAAAGTAAATGTTTCATTTCAGAAAATAAAAATTTGAAATAATTATGTGTACTGTTGCAAAGTGAAGTGAGCATAATTAGGGGAATAGTAACAACAATATTGTAACAATAAGTAATTTTAAAAGACTTAGCTACTCTGATCAATACAATGATCTATGACAATTCCAAATAATGAAAATTGCTACCCATCTTCAGAGAGAGGGAAACTAATGAATCCCACGTATAAATTAAAGCATATATTCCTTTGCTTTCTTCACTTTTCTTGCTACCCCCCCACTAAGAATTCTAATGTGGAAATGAGTTTTTCATGACCATATATCTTTATATAATTGGTATCATATTTATTGGATTCTCCTTAGGGAGGGGGTAAATAAACAGGTTGGAAATGAAATTTTTTTCAGATTTTTCAAGGCAATGGGTTTAAGTGGCTTGCCCAAGGCCACACGGCTAGGTAATTATTAAGTGTCTGAGGTTGGATTTGAACCCAGGTACTCCTGACTCCAAGGCCCATGCTCTATTCACTTTGCCACCTTGCCGCCCCCCCTGGAAATGAAAATATAAAGAAAATATTAAAGGTATAGTGGAAGATGATATGTGTTGGTCTTGAAGAGTTCTCATGAAGGAACTTTGAAGACTTACAATTTTCATTTTTCATTGCTTAAAATTATACTTAATAACTATTATACTTAATAATATACTTAATTCTAAGAATGTATGTATACATACATACCTACACACATACACAGTCCTCAGTTTTCTCCCTAAGCCAAGTCCTTCAATAGTTGTAGTGTTTATAGTTAGTTTTTTTACTAAAGGCATCAGATAGAACCAGGAGCTAATCCTAGGCTTAAGAGCAGACCAAGATATATGATATCCCCCTCCTTTTCTTGACATAGAAATGAACAAAATATCTCTTCTCAGTTCACTTTGCAACAGTACACATAATTCTTTCAAATTTTTATTTTCTGAAATGAAACATTTACTTTGTCACTTCATATAGCACAATAGTATTCTATTGTAATCATATACTACAACTTGTCCAGTCACTCTCTAAATGATGGGCATTCACTTATTTCCCAATACTTTGCACTACAAAAACAATAGTTGCAAATATTTTTGTAAACATGGATTTCTTTTCTTTTTTTCTTTGATCTCTTGGGGGTATAAACCCCAAAGTGGTATTGCTGCATGAAATGGTATACAAAGTTTAACAATCTAGCACTTACTCAATAGGACTTGTATGAGGATTAAATGAGGATATAATACATGTATTCTTATTTGAAAATTTTGGAATACACATATAAATATATGAATAATTAAATTCCTTTAACATTATAAATGTCTGTATATAATATATATATATATATATTATATACATACCTACATATCAATATTCACACATGGACCAAATGAGCAAATGTCATTTAAATAGAACTCTATATGATATATATTCATGTACCAACATATATATATATATATGCATAAATATATCCATATGAATATCAGTTGAATTTGTTATCCTATTCAAAGACAAATCAAGGAAGCAAATAGAAGGATGAAGATACATTTGCATTTTCTTGAAGACTTTTAATACACCTTGTACATTTGAATGTATATATGTTTTCTCTTTCCCTTATAAATTCCAGCATAGAAATATAAAGTAAGAAGAAATCCCACTCTAGACAGGTGATCTTTAGAGGATGAATTTGTTCTATAACAGGAATTTTCAATCTTTTGGGGTATGTCATAGAAACTGTTGACAGTCTGGTGAAGTCTAGAGACCCCTACTCAGAATAATTTTACATTCCTCATAGAAAATATATAGGATTATCAAGGAAATATATTCTTTTTAAATAGTTATAAGAACATTCTCAATTATAACATAGTTTATGAACCCTCTAAATTGGGCTGATTGCTCAATGCTAAAAATCCCCGCTTCTCAACAGCCCTGGCAGGTCTTTTTTGCTTTGCTACTGTGGCTGTTACTGCTACTGATAATTTCTTAGCTTGAATAGATCCACAGATAGGCTCTTCTTTGGCTAATGTCACTCCATTTCAATGCTGAGAAACTTTAATTGTTCTAACTGTCCTTTTCTCCTCCCTGCCTGACTGCCTTTTAGTTCATTGAAATTTGGCTCCTGGAGTCGGGCGGCAGCGGCGGCGGCGGCGGAGCGGGCTCCATGGGGAGGCGCGGCGCGGCTGGCAGCAGCTGCGCAGCCCCCCTCGCCCGCGGGCTCTAGTGCCCCGCTCGGCCCTGCTTGGCCCCGCGGCCGCGCCCGCCTCGCCCCTTCCTTTCTCCCGGCCCCCTTCCCCGCGCCTTCGGACGGGTTTGGCGGCCCCCGAGCCCCGCCGGGAGCGGCGGGCCTCCGCCTCTATGATGAAGTTCAAGCCGAACCAGAGGAGGACCTACGAGCGCGAGGGCTTCAAGAAGCGGGCGGCCTGCCTGTGCTTCTGCAGCGAGCAGGAGGACGAGGTGCTGTTAGTGAGTAGCAGTCGATATCCAGATCAATGGATTGTTCCTGGTGGAGGAATGGAGCCCGAGGAAGAACCAGTTGGAGCTGCAGTAAGAGAAGTGTACGAAGAGGCTGGTGTCAGAGGAAAACTAGGCAGACTCCTGGGGATATTTGAGAATCAAGACCGCAAGCATCGCACTTATGTTTATGTTCTTACTGTCACTGAATATTGGAAGACTGGGAGGATTCTGTTAACATAGGAAGGAAGAGAGAATGGTTCAAGGTTGAAGATGCCATTAAAGTTCTTCAGTGTCATAAACCTGTACTTGCTGAGTATTTGGAAAAATTGAAGTTGGGCTGCTCACCAACCAATGGAAATTCCATGGTTCCCACCCTTCCAGACAACAATTCTTTGCATGTAACTTCTGCACAGACTTCGGGGTTGCCATCTTTTGTAAGATAAATACCTAGTTGACCATACACCGTTTCACAGGGAGAAGGCTTCTGTGTTTTAATATCCACGTTTTTATGTCTGAATTGTTATACACTCTATTCAGGCAGTTTTCATATTTTTCAGATGCTTTGAGATATTTCTCTTATTCTTTAACAATGTAAAAAATATTTCAGTAAGCCAAAGCCATATGAATTTTTTTTTAAGATGCCTTAACTGTGTGCCCTCTCCCTTTCCCCAAATTCATTTTTATTTTGTTTTTTCAGACTGTTCTGCATTCTGGTTTTCACACCAATCTACCTGGTATGGTTGTCTGGAGGTGTGTTTTTTTTTCGTTTTTTTTTTTCCTTCCTTAAGGAAGCCAAGGGGAGAGATGACTAGGTACTTTTCTAAAAGTATTGACTCATAGAAAGCAAACCTTCTCTAAGTGGTTTTTTTTTTTTTTTGGTGTTTAGAGCTCATTTCAAAAGATTATAATGTTTATAGTGCCACTTAATGTCTAAGATACATTATAGCCCTCACAATTTCTTGGAATTTAGAGAGAATAGATGTCTATTAAACAACATTTCTCTGCTATCTGAGGGTATTGTTTTGTATACATATGGTATCATTCCCTCATTAAAATTTAAACATAGGAGTTCTTTCTAATGCTGAGTAAGGATGACATTTCCGAATGAGATGCCACCATCATAGTACCTAAACCCTGGAAATATAATACAAAATAGGCTCATGAAAAGCAGCCTTAAAATTCATCTTCAATGTCACTGACCCTTTTGTGCAGAATATCCTAGGAAAAGCATAGATTTGTGTTTTTAATGGGAAAAAGCTACTTTATACAATTAGTCATTTTCATCATGGACTACATTTTTAATTCATTTTGTTTCATTAATCCACTGCTACAAAAAGCACACTGGCATAAAACTCAGATACTTTCTCAGTTTCTGCCATTCCTTTTAATCCCTGAGAGCTTCTTTGTTATCTTTCCTGGCATACAATAGCCAATAGAACTTAAAGATCCAGATATATAATGGGGAGCTTACCTTGATTTAGAAGAACATTTTAATGTTCTACAAACGCCTCAAATTTCACTCTCAATGAAAACAGGAGTGGGAAACTCTTGCATCACTTCCATTTGGAAAAAGATTATGATAGAGGGTTTTTAAATTCTTTTCACTCTTAAAACTTTTAAGACATCTAGAATTTAAGAATCCCATGCAAAATGCAAATAGTGTAAAAATCTAGCATTTTGAAGAGATGTGGGATTAAAAATCATTCTTCTATAAACATTTGTAAATACTTCTAAATGGTAAATACTGAGTGTAAAGTGGAAAGTACATGTAATTTAAGCATTTTATTATTCAGTAAACAGATCGTTAACCTACTTTTAAAACACAATTGTGTAAAATGCTGCTATAAATTAAAATTGAGTGCTGTTACACTTTTAGGAATTATTGGCGCACAGTTTGAAATGAGATCTTGTGCCATTCAAACACACCAGATCTGAAGTGCAAGTTCTAACTCACGTGAATAGGTTTGGAAAATGTATCATTGCTAACCAAAAGAAATGAAGAAAGTAGAAAGAGAAGATTGGGACAATTTCCTATTCTAAATTATGTAACTTGATTGAGAAATGTTATTCCTCCTTGTACAGGAAGTTAGACATCTTCTAAAAAATATTCTGGGCAAACCTTTTCAATCCCATAAATTGACTTAGAAAAAATCTCATGGGCTAGCTGTTTCTCAGAGTAACTTAGTCATTTGAGAAGTTTTTTTGAATAACACAGCCAAAAGAAACTGGATTTTTGTTTTATGGATTCAAGTTTTGTACATAAAACTACTCCCACTTAATATTCTATGACACTGGGGATTTTAAAAAAGCTTGTACATGGTATTCTTAGAGGTAATATTGCATGATCTTATTTTGTAACTCAAACTATGTATTTGATAAAAATGTAAAATTGTATAGTATTGATGTTCCCCAACTCAGAACAGTTGTTAGCCTATAAATATGTTGTTGTATAATTAAAAAAAAAGAAAAAAGAAAAAAAAAAGAAATTTATTTGGCTCCTTCCTGTATTACTATTCCTAGTCTTGTCCACTGGACCTACACAGATTAAATTTAATCCCTATTCTATAGGTTAGACTTTTAAATACTTGAAGATGGCTATCTGATGCCTACTATATTAAATCTTCTCTTCACAAACCTAAATATCCCTAATACCTAAAGCTATTCCTGATATGAATTAATTTCAAGTCAAACTAACTTTCCACCTCTGGATTAAATCCAGTTTATCAGGGTGTCTCTTAAAATGCAGCATTCAGACAAATGTTCCAAATGAAATCTGAACAAGTCAGAATATGAAGGCATTTTACCTGTCCTTGCTTAGGACATTGACTTCTATTAGGCAGAGGTTTGTAACTTGGTATCTATGAATTTGCTTGTTGATTTTTTAATATAGAGCTGTATTTAATATAATTGTTGCTTTAATATTATCCTTTGTAATTTACTGTATTTTAAGAATTTAAAAACATTTTTCTTATGAGTGGTCTATAAGATACAGACTGCTGAAGGGATGAATTTCAATTTCTCCCTCCCACCCTCCCACCATGGTCACCATCAAATAATGGTTAACAGTCTCATCAATAAAATAGCAAAAGTTCTACCACAAGGCAATTATATATATATATATATATATATATATATATATATATATATATATATATATATGTATATATACACACATATATATGTATATGTACACATATATATGTATATATGTATACACACACATATATATGTATATGTATATATATATATGTATATATATACACACACACACACACATAGAGAGAGAGAGAGAGAGAGAGAGAACTACAAAGAAAACCAACATAGCAAAACAGGGTCTCTCTCTGTTGTCTTTTTTCCAAACACACACACAAACACACATAAATACATACATATAAGTATACAAATGGATATGTCTTCCAAATCATGGAAGTTAGATACATGATGCCACTATAATCTGGAAAATCTGAATAAAGCTATTGGTCCTTTTATTATATTTTTTCTTCCATTTGTACATGCATATTTCCAAGTTAAAAATATTCCATCCAATCTTCCTTCCCACCCTCCTCAGTAGGGACCATTAAAGTTAGCAATATACTTACATACTTTGTGAAACATATTTACAAATTAGTAATTTTTGTCATGAGGAATTAGGAGTAAGGGAAAGAGATACATAGGAAATAATTTTTATAAAGTGTTCATCAGATTCGGTAGGGGTGGTTTTTTTCTATGTGTTTGGTTTTGTTTTGTTTTTCTTCCTTTGGTTTGGGATAACATAGTCCATAACCAGTCAAATACAGTTGCCCTAGCTCTCTGGACTGTCAAGAGTAGCTGCTAGCTTTATCTCATGATGTTGTTGATGTGTATATTGTTCTCTTGGTTCTACTTGTTTTACTTAGCATCGGATACCACTAGTCATTCCATGCTTTTCTAGATTACAATCATTTATGATTTCTAATAGAACAACATTATTCTATACTATTCACTTACCATAATTTATTTAGCCATTTCTCAAATGATGGGCATCTCCTAAATTTCCAGTTCTTTGCTAATATAAAAAGAGCTGCTGTGAATATTTTGCAACATGTAGGAGTTTTCTGATTTTTTAATATTTCTTCTGGATATAGACCTAGAATTAGAATTGCTGGGTCAAAGGATATGAACAGTTGTATTGTTCTTTGGGCATAATTCAATATTGTTCTACAGAATGGTTGGATCTGTTCACAATGGTCCTTCTTTTGAAAAAGAGAAGTCTGAATTTTTTTCATTTATGAGATATTTAAAGTACTTCATTGCACTTTGGGTATGTTTATGTTAATAAAAGATAAAATATGTTATATAAACATACACAAACATATATATTCATGCATTTCTGAATTATTAAAATTTTTCTGTTGTCTGCTGGCCTTTGATTGTCATCTGCAACTTCCACAAAATTCCCATTAAATTTCTTAGACCCATGATACATTAAAAGTATAATGAGGAAAGTTATTATGTGGAAGGGATTATTTTGTTGGAATATACACATACAAACATATACATACAAAAATATATTTATACATATTTATACACACACACACACACACACACACACACACACACACACACACACACATATATATAGCAGTACAGAAAGGAAAACATATATATACATATATATATATATATACACATACACACACAAATACACACATGAATGTGCACACACACATGTGCATGCACTGCGCACACAGGCTCACATATGTGCATGCATATGCATGTGTGTGTTCATGTAAATATGCATGTTCACATGCTTGCACATAGACATGTGTGCGTGTATGCATGTGTGTATGTACATGTGCATGCATGTGCGCATGTGTATGCATGCTCGTGTGTATGTGCATGTACATGCACATATACATATGACTATGCACATACATGTGAATATGCATAACCACATACATATATACATACATATACATGCACACGTACACACATATGCACATGCATGTGCATATGCATATGATTGTAAAGCACATGTACACATACATATGCATATGTATGTGCACGTGCATATACATGTGCATCTACATGTGCATCTACATGTGCATGTGCATATGCATATACACATACACATACACATACACATGTACATATACATGTACGTGTACGTATACATGTGCATGTGCATGTGCATATACATATACATATATATATATACATATACATATACAAATACATATACACATACATATACATATACATATACATATACATATACATATACATATACATATACATATACATATACATATACATATACATATACATATACATATACATATACATATACATATACATATACATATACATATACATATACATATACATATACATCCCAATGCATTCAGAGTTTACTATAGTGTAAATCTTGAAATAATTTGGAACTCTGATCAACACAATGACAAATCCCAATTTTGGGGGACGTTTCAAAGACTTAAGATGAAACATGGCTATCCATCTTCCAGTAGAGATGTAATGCACTTGAAACACAATGTGAGATATATTTTTAAATTTAATCCCAATGTGGGGATTGTTTTGCTTTACTATAAATATTTAGGGTGCTTTTTCCCTTTTTCTCTCTCTCTCTCTCTCTCTCTCTCTCTCTCTCTCTCAATCAGGAGTGGATGGGAAGGAGGGGCTGAGAATTTGAAAATAAAACAAAAGAATAATTTTGAAAGTACAATTTCAAAAGGAATGATTGGGTTAATTGCTGGAAAATAAGGTATTATCACTTCTGGTCAACATGGCAGAGGGAAGATAGGCACTGTATTAAGTGCTCCTAGTTCCACTCAAAAATAACATGAAAGAAACTTCATAACAGAGATTCAATTGACAAAACCCAGAAAGAAGAGATCTGTCTCAGTGGACCTTGGGTGAAGCAGGAGCAGAGACAAGAGGGTCAATGCATGGATTGCAGCTAGGGGAAGCCAAAGGAGCACCCACAGCCTCAGAGGCTTTGGTGAGTGGCAGGTC
The DNA here is from genome assembly GCF_037893015.1 of Macrotis lagotis. Lineage (NCBI taxonomy): Eukaryota > Metazoa > Chordata > Mammalia > Peramelemorphia > Peramelidae > Macrotis > Macrotis lagotis. The sequence continues at coordinate 181,733,652 of NC_133659.1, forward strand.
CAAGAACCAACTTTCACCAAGGAATCTTTGGCTGGGGGCGGGGGGGAGTTCTGGTGAGCCCAGCAGTAAGGAGGGTGAATTCGAACACAGAGAATCCAAGAACATATCTGGAAAATGACCAGCTGGACAAGGGATCTGAGCTCCATACTTTGAGCAGAGCTCTCTTTCCAGAATGAATAGTAACCCTCCATCTTACTCAGGCTCAAATATGGGAACTAGAGTTCCCTCAGATGAAAGGGAGTTTAACTCGCTCCCCCAGGATGCAGCCCATTGTTCAAGGTAAAATCAGACCGTTCTACTGAGGGGTCGTCAAAATCACAGAGCAAACAACCAGCATCTCCTACCAGCCTTGGAAGTACTAAGCCAAGTGAACAAAATCTCCAGGGTTTTAAAAAGCAAACCTTTTGAAAGCCAGCCCCTCCCCCCATAACATCCTAGGAAAATGAAGAAAGGCCAACATTGAGGGAGGCCCATGGTAAAATAGATAAAAGAAGTAGATTCAAACAGAGAGAGATTTAGCACTTCTAAAGGGAATATGAATTGGTGTCCATTCCAGAAATACTTCCTTGAAGAAATCAGGAAGGTGTTTAAAAAATAAAATGGAAAAATTGGGAAAAGAAACTCAAGATAAAATTAACATCTCACAACAGGGAAACAAATCCTTGGAAAACACAATTGGAAAAATACAAAATGAAAATAATTCTCTCAAGTGGCCAAATGCAAAACAAAAATAAATTTTTCAAATCCCCCATTGGGCAAAAGAAAAGAAAATAAATCTCTAAACACTATACTTGGGTAAATGGAAAACTCTTTCAGGAATTGAACTAAGCAATTGGAAAAGGAGTTGCAAGAGGTAAATGAAGAAAATTCTTCTCTAAAAAAAGGAATGGAATCAGTGGAAACTAATGACTTCCCAAGACAACAAGACTGTTAAAAAAAATTTTAAAAAATAGAAGAAAATGTAAAATACCTCATCAGCAAAACCAGTGACCTTGAGAATAGGTCAAGGAGGGAAAACCTAAGAATTATAGGTCTTTCGGGAAAACACTGAGAAGAAGAAAAAATCCTGGACTCAATATTACAGGATTTAGCAATGGAAAACTGCCCTGATATCATGGAACCAAAGGGTAAAATAGTTTTTGGAAGGGGGCGGAGCCAAGATGGCAACAAGAAAGGATCGCGTCTTAGGCACTCTCTGATAAAACTTATAAACTAAGGACTCTAACTAAATTTTTGAGAGACAGAACCCACAGAGGGAACCAGTGCAGCAGTTCTGCTACTCAAGGTAAGCTGGAAAAGAGCAGAAAGGCTCTGCTCCCAGGGTTCAGAGGGGCGGCAGGCCAGAGGGGTAGCCTGCCAAAGAGAAAGAACTTCAGTCTCCAGGAGGTAGCCCCAGGGAGCTAGGAGCCCCAGCTCACCACAGCGGCAGAGTCTCCAGAGTTACACCCCAGGGAGCAGTGGGCACAAAGTAGGGGAACAGTGGGGGACCTCTGCCAGAGCAAGCACATGGAGCCCAGCCCTCAGGGCACACAGCAAGCAGCTTGGTCTTTTGGCAGCCCAGATCTGGAAACAGAAGCAGTCAGAGCCAGTAAGCAGGAGCCCCCAGGGCAAGAGCCCATTGCGCCAAGGGAGTGGAGTGAAGAGAGATTGCTGATCTCTGCCCTTTGCCCCTGGACCAGGACTGTGGAGTTCCAACCACATTCAGATCCTGATCACAGTCTAGGCCACCCCATAGAACAGCAGCCCCCCCAATTCAGCCCCATGGCAGAGGGAGGTGCATATGCTTATTCACAGACCAGGAGGGAGGACAGAGCCTCACACACTGATACACTTGTGGGAGTGTCCCAAAAGCTAAGTTAAGTACCCCAAAACTAGGGCCAAGTAGGGAAAATGAGCAAGCAGATAAATAAGAGGAACACCATTGAGAAATATTTTGCAAATGAGCCCAAGAAAGATCAAAATACTCAGTCTGAAGATAAGGAAGCACAAGCTCTTGCATTTAAAGACTCCAAGAAAAACAGAAATTGGGCACAGGCTATGACAGCTCAAAAAAGACTTTGAAAATCAAATGAGGGAGTTAGAAGAAAAACTGGGAAAATAAATGAGAGAGATGCAGGAAAAACATGAAAATGAAGTCAGTAGCTTAATCAAGGAAATCCAAAAAATTGCTAAAGAAAATAACATGCTAAAAACCACCTTAGGTCAAATGGATAAAAGAGTTCAAAAAGTTATTAAGGAGAAGAATGCTTTAAAAAGCAAAATTGGCCAGATGGAAAAAGAGACAAGAAAACTCTCTGAAGAAAACAAATCCTTCAGACAAAGAATATAATTCAGGGAGATTGATGAATTTACCAGTAATCAGGAATCAATACTTCTAATCCAAAAAAAATGAAAAATTAGAAGAAAATGTGAAATATCTCATTGAAAAAAACCTAATATTGAAAACAGACTTAGGAAACATAATTTAAAAATTATTTGAAATCCTGAAACTCATGATCAGGAAAAGAGCCTTGACATCATTTTCAAAGAATTACTACAGGAAAATTGCCCTGATATTCTAGAAGGAGAGAGCAAAATAGAAATGGAGAGAATCCACCGATCCCCCCCACCCTGAGAAAGAGATCCCTAAAACCAAGCCATAGGAATATTATAGCCAAATTCCAGAACTCTCAGGTCAAAGAGAAAATATCACAAGCAGCCAGAAGGACATAGTTCAAATATCATAGAGCTGCAGTCAGGATCACACACGACTTAGAAGCAACTACATTGGAAGCTCTTAGGGTTTGGAATATATTATACTGGAAGGCAAAAGAGCTTAGAAAGCAGCCAAGATTAAACTACCCAGCAAGGCTGAATGTCCTCATCCAGGGAAAAAGATGGACCTTCAATGAACCAGGGGAATCCTAAATGTGCCTGTTGGAATGGCCAGAGGTGAACAGAAGGTTTGATCTTCAGATGCAGGACTCAGGTGAAGCATAGAGAGTGGAGGAGAAGGGGAAAATATGAGGGGCTTAATGATGCTGAACTGCATGTACTCCTGCATAGAAAAATGACACTGATAATACTCATATGAACTTTCTCAGTTAATAGAGCAGGTAGAGGGAGCTTTTATAGTTGAAGCACAGGAGAAAGCTGAATTCAAAGATAAAATATGGTGTAAAATGGAGTCAATAGACAAAAGGGGAAATGTAATGGGAGAAAGAAAAAGGAAAGGGGGGATTATCCAAGACATCTCATATAGTAAGATTTTTCTTTATTACAATGAGCTATTGCAATGATATGGAAGGGGGGATGTCAAGGGGAAATGAGGGAATCTTCACTCTCATGAGAGGTGGCTAGGAGAGGAAACAGCATATATACTGAATGGGGTATAGACATCTGGAGTAAGAAGGGGGGACAGGGGGAAGGGAAGGGATGCGAATGATGGAGGACAGGATGTACCATGGGAGGAGAGTGGTCAGATATAACATATTTTCTTTTTTACTTCTTGCAAGGGGCTGGGATTGGAAGGCATGTCCAGGACCATAGGGCCAGGTGGATGCTAGGCCTAAGGGGTTTTGGGGCCTCAGGGTCTCTTGGCCCCAGGACCAGGGATCTGTCTGCTGCACCACTCAATGACCCTACAGCAGAGTCAGAGTGAATGGAGAGAGAAAATATAGTACATGGTAGTGGAGAAATATGAAAGGAGGGGGTTGCGATCAGCAATGGCAATGTTGGAAAAATATGGAAGTAACTTTTGCAATGAACTTACCATAAAAAATGTGATCCACCCATGACAGAGTTGTTGGTGTTGGAAGAAAGACTCAAGCACATTTTTTTCATTATTATTATTTGGGGGAGGGTGCCGGGCAAATGGGGCTGGGTGGCCTGCCTAATGATGCAAGGCAGGCTGATTTTTGGTTGTCTGATGCTGGATTTGGACCTGTGTGCTCCTGGCTCTCTGTCTGCCACCCAGCCACCCCTACTATTATTACTATTTTATTTTATTTTGCGTCTTTTTTTTCGTTTTTGGTTTTTGCAGGGCAGTGGGGTTCGTGTGGCTTGCATGTCACATGGCTGGGTCATTGTTAGATCTACAGGGCTGGATGTGGGCTCAGGTGCTCATGGCTCCAGGGCTGCTGCTTCATCCATTGCACCACCTGGCCATACTTACAATTATTACTATTTTTTTTAATTTTAATTTTTTTCTCTCCCCTGTACTTTATTGCCCAAGCAAGTCTAAATTTATGGTGGTTATTTCATTTACTCTTAAAAAAGAATATTTTATTAATGTAAAAAAATCATTTGTACAAAATTAGAATAAAAATAAATAAAAAATTAGTTTTTGGAAGAACACATTGATCCCCTCTGGAAAGATATCCTAAAATGAAAACACCCAGGAATGTTGTGGCCAAATTCCAGAACTATCAGATAAAAAAAGAAAATCCTGAAAGCAGCCAGAATGAAACAATTTAAATACCAAGGAGTCACAATAAGCCTTATGTAGGACCTGGGTGAATCAACATTAAGGGAATGGAAGGACCTGGAATGAGATAATACAAAGAGCAATGAGCTTGGAATGCAGCCAAGAATCCACTATCTGGCAAATATGAGCCTTATCTTCCAGGGGAAAAAATGAACATTTAATGAAATGGAAGATTTTCAACATTTCTTGAAGAAAAGACCAGTGATAAATAGAAAATTTGGATATCAAACAGGAGGCTCAAAAGACACATGAAAAGGTTAAAAAAAAACAGAGTAAAGAAAAAGAACTGTTATGCAATAAGATGAAACTGGCTATATTTCCATCTGGGAGGAAGACTCTATTAATCCTTGAAAACTATAATTCTATTAGAGAAAATATATTCTATTAAAGAAAATACAAGTAGCCAGAAGTGACTCATGACTTTTCTGTGATTCAGATAGAATGATTTAAAAACAATAACTCCTTAAAAACTGGGACAGGAAGGAGATGGAAGAATGTAGGAGATTGAATGACGAAAATCCCATTACATGATTAGGTAAAAGTGAGCTATTTTAATACAGGGAAAGAAGGGAGGAGGTGAGAACCACCTGAATTTCATCTCATCAAACTTGGTTTAAAGTTAACTTTCACATACTCAGTGAAGGTAAGAAATTTATCTTACCTTACAAGTAATCAAAGGGGAAAATGGAAGGGGGGGACAGGGAGGGGAAGCAAAAGGGAAACTAGCAGAAGGAAGTGAAGGAAGAAGGGGGAAAGGGAAATAAAGGGAAAGTTGTTGATATAGGATGGCAATCACACAAAAGGGGGTGGTATTCAGAAACAAAATACTGGGGAATATGGATAAAGTGAAAAAGGGAAAATGCAAACAGAGGGAGGATAGCATGGAGGGCAGTAAAAGTTAGTAATTATAATTGTGAATTGGAATAGGATGAACTCTCGCTTAAAATGTTAGCAAATAGCAGAGTGGATTAAAAACCAGATTCTAATATGCTGCTAACAAGAAACTCATTTGAACCACATATCTACCTATCTATCTATCTATCTATCTATCTATCTATCTATCTATCTATCTATCTATCTATATATATATTTATATATAGTTTGGAGCAAAATATATTTTATTCAGCTGAAGTGAAAAAAGCAGGGATAGAAATCCTTATCTTAGACAAAGCAGCTGCTAAAATAGTTATCATTAAAAGAGATGAGGCGAGGAACTAGATCCTTCTAAAAGATACCAAGGACAATAAAGTATGTCAATATTAAATATGTATGCACCCAATGGTATAGCATCCAAATTCTTCAAGAAGTTGTAAAAGCTACATGAAGATATAGATATCATAATTCTACTAGTGGGAGACCTCAACACCTCACTCTCAGGTTTAGTTAAATCCAATCATAAAATAAACAAGAAGGAAGTTAAGGAGGTAAATAGATTGTTAGAAAATCTAGAAATGATAGACTTATGGAGGAAACTGAATGGGAATAGAAAGGAATATACCTTTTTTTCCTGTAGTTCATGGCACTTACACAAAAATTGACCATGTACTAGGACATAAAAACCTAATTATCAACTGCATAAAGGCATAAATAATGAATACGTCTTTCTCAGATCATAATGCAATAAAAATTTTATGCAATAATAGACCAGGGAGATACAGACCCAAAATTAATTGGAAACTTAATAACCTCATTTTAGACAATGAGTGGATGAAGTAACAAATTATAGAAAGAATTATTTATTTCATCCAAGATAATGACAATAATGAAACAAAATACCAAAACCTATGGGATATACTCAAAGTGTCTGTCGGGGGATATATTATATCTTTAATACTTACATGAATACATTAGATAAAGAGGAAATCAATAAAATAAATATGCAACTAAAAATTAGAGAAATAATAATTTAAGTATGCCCCAATCAAATACCAAACTAGAAATTCTAAAAATTAAAGGAGAAATTAATAAAATCGATAGCAAGCAAACACTTGAAGTAATAAAGAAAAACAAGATCTAGTTTTAAGAAAAAAGTTGATAAAATTAACCAATTTGATTTAAAAAAGAAAGAAGAAATTAAATGGTTAGTATCATAATTGAAAAAGGTGCACCAACAATGAGGAGGAACTTAAGATAATAATTCAGAATTATTTTCCCAACTCTATGCCAATAAATTTGACAATCTAAGTAAAATGGATGAATATTTACAAAATTATAAGTAGTCCAGATCAAATGAAGAGGAATTTAAAAGCCTAAATAACCCCATCTCAAAAAATAAAATTCAACAAGTGATTATTGAACTGCCTAAGGAAAAAATCTCCAGGGCCAGATGGATTCACAAGTGAATTCTATCAAACATTTAAGGAACAATTGGTTCCAATGCTTTATAAAGTTTTTGGAAAAATAGTTGAAATTGGAACCCTGCCTAATTCTTTCTATGACAGCAATTTTGTGCTGATACCTAAACCAAGAACAGTTAAAACAGTGAAAGAAATTTATAGGTCTATCTACATGATGAATAGAGATGCAAAAATCTTAATTAAAAGTCTTAGTAAAACAATTACAACAAGATATCACTAGGCTAATAATGTGTGATCAATTAGGATTTTTCCCAGGAATGCAGAGTTGGTTCAAATTAGGAAAACTTACTATAGTTAACTATATCAATACCAAACCTATCGGAAATCGTATGATAATATTAATAAATGGTAAAAGAGCTTCTGACAAAATACAGCACCCATTCCAACTATAAACACTCAAAAAGTTAGGAATAAATGGATTGTTCCTTAGAATAATAATAATCAATATCTGTCTGAATCCATCAACAAGAATTATATGCATTGGAGATAGTCTGGAGGCATTCCCAATAAGATCAGTGTTGAAACAAGGATGCCCATTATCATCACTACTATTCAAAATTGTATTAAAATTGTTAGATTCAGCAATAAGAGAAGAAAAGAAATTGAAGGAATTAGAACTGGGAAAGAGGAGACAAAACTTTCATTCTTTAAAGATGACATGATGGTATACCTAGAGAATCCCAAAACATCATCTAAAAACTGCTAGAAATAATTAGCAACTTTATCAAAGTAGCAGGATATAAAATATACCCTCATAAATACTTAATATTTATATATATATTACTAGCAAGATACAGCAGAGAGAGTTGTAAAGGGAAATTCCATTCAAAGTAATTTCAGGTAATATAAAATACCTCAAAAACTTTTTGAAGATATTTACCAAACACTTCTCAAACAAATAAAATCAGATTTAAATAACTAGGCAAACATCAACTGCTCATGGATAGGTCAAGCTAATATAATAAAAATGTCAATTCTACTCAAACTAAACTACCTGTTTAGAGCCCTACCAATCAAAATTCCAAAAAATCACTTTAAAGATTTAGAAAAAATTGTAAGTAAATTCATATAGAGTAATAAATAGTCAAGTGTTTTCAGGGATTCAATGAAAAAAATGCAGAAGAAGGAGGCTTACCCTTACGAGATCTAAAATTATATTATAAAACATCAGTCATCAAAACTGCCTGGTATTGGCTAAGAAATAACGTGGTGGACTAGTGGAATAGACAAGCTGCAATAACAGCAAATGATTATAGTGACCTGCCATTTGATAAACCCAAAGAGTCCAGGTATTGGAACAAAAACTCTCCCTTCAATAAAAACTGTTGGAAAATTGGAAATTAGTATGGAAGAAACTTGTATAGACCAACGCTTCACAACCTACTTCAAGATAAAGTCAAAAGGGATACAAGATTTAAACATAAAAAACTATATTATAAGCAAAGTAGAAGATGAAGGAGTATCGATGAAAAGGGAAGCAGTTTATGTCCAAAGAAGTGATGGCAATAACCATTAAAAATCAACTAGATAATTTTGATTGCATTAAATTAAAAAGCTTTTGCACAGAAAAAATACTGTAACCAAGACCAAAAGAGATGTCGTATATTGGGAAACAAATTTTACAACTAGTATTTCTGACAAAGGACTCATTATTAAAATATACAGAGAACTGAGTCAAATTTTCATAAAAAACAAGCCATTCCCCAATTGACAAATAGTCAAAGGATATGCAAAGGTAATTTACAACTGAGGAAATCAAAATGATCCATAGCCATATGAAAAATTGCTCTAAATTACTATTTATTAGAAAAGTGCAAATTAAAGCATCTCTGGGGTACCACCTCACACTTCTCAGGCTGGCCAATATGACCAGAAAGGACAATGATCAATGTTGCAAGGGATGTGGGAAATCTGGAACACTAATGCATTGATGGTGGAGCTGTGAACTCATCCAATCTTTCTGGAGAGAAATTTGGAATTATGACTGAAGGGCAAAAAAATGTGCATTCCCTTTGATCCAGCATTACTTCTACTGGGTCTATACCCTGAAGACGTTATGAAAAAGGGCAAAAGCATCACTTGTAGGAACATGATCATAGCAGTCCTGTTTGTGATGGCAAAGAATTGGAAATTAATTGAATGTCCTTCAATTGAGGAATGGCTTAACAAACTGTGGTATGTGTATGTCATGGAACACTTGTTCTATTAGACAACAGGGGGGATGGGAATTCAGGGAAGCATGGAAGGATTTGCATGAACTGATGCTGAGTGAGATGAGCAGAATTGGAAAAACATTGTACACCCTATCAGCAACATGGGTAGGATGAGCAACCTTGATGGACCTGCTCATTCCATCAATGCAACAATCAGGCAGAATTTGGGGCTATCTGTGATGGATAATAATATCTGTATCCAGAGAACAAATTCTGGAGTTTGAACAAAGACCAAAGACTATTATCTTTAATATATTTTACCCAAAACTTTATCTTATTATGTAATTTTACTATCTCTTATACTTTATTTTTCTTCCTTAATGATAGGATCTCTTTCTCATCACATTCAAGTTAGATCAATGTGTACCAGAGAAACAAGGTAAAGACTAACAGGCTACCTTCTCTAGGGGGTGGGGATATGGAAGCAAGAATAAGAGTAAAATTGTAAAATTCACAATAAATAAATTTTTCTTTAAAAACAGAAAATAAATACAGTTGCCATCTCTAGACATTCTATGAGTCACTTCTAATTTTTTTTGGGGGGAATCACTTCTAATTGTGATTATGCAAACACACACAATCACTTAAACACACACACAAATAGTGAATATACTAAATGCATTTAATGTTTCTGGGAAGTGGGTGGGAGTGGGGATGGGGGGGGACACTCTCCCTATGTATTTACCCCTTAGTACTTAATAACCAATTGATTTTCAAGTCCAAAGATTTCAGAATAGGCTGCCTTTTATTTCAGCAGCCTACTCACTAGCAATCACTAGAAACCTCCATTACACTGGCATAAGGAATAACAAAGGAAATTACTTCCCAAAACACATCCATAGCAAATAATTTGATGGAGTGTAAATAATTTGAAAGGAGGCATGTAGTATTGTGGTAGTTGCAAAATGAGTCCTTGAAAAGATTTTCCAAAGTAATATTCTACTAATGAAATGCCACCCTCCCCATGAAGATGACTTTTTTTTTTATCAGCCTGTATGAGGAGAGGGAAATTTTGATTAAGCCTTGTCACATAGCATTCTAGGGGTGGTCTTTTTGAATATTTGGAAATTAACCTTAGACCAACATTTGGAAATGGGAATAAACAGTAAACTTTTTTTGTAGGTGGTTTCCCATGAAAGCCTGAAGTGCTTTCCCCCCTAATAAATAGATGACCTAACTACTTCCAGATATCACTTGTTCTAAGGCCACATTTGTAATTAAAAAGACTAGAAAGCAGGTATTTTCGCAAAGCTATTCCAGAGTCACTTGAGGGTAATTGATAATAAGTATTCTCTGTGTCAGGAAAAAGAAACTCATAAAACTCATAAACACATGAAGGCTGATCTTGGATGGGAAGAAAGACTAGATGTGAAAGACATAACTCCACGGCTTATAAATCTTTCCTGTTAACACAACGAAAAGAGTACTGGATTTGGTAAGATATAGGTTCAAATCTTGGCTCTATTACTTGCTACTCCAATGACCTTAGACAGATAATTTTTCCTCTATAGGGCTCATTTTGATTATTTGTAAAATGTGATATTAATTTAAAATCCAATCCAGATCTAGAGTTCTGATCTTTGCATAATTAATTCATTTGCATTATCACATTTAAATCTTTTTGCCAATATGATAACGAGGATGAAGTAAATAGAGATTTTCCCTTTGACACATAATGGCAAATTTTTTGACATTTCACCTTCAGTTTCTGACATCTATATATTTTGTCACTTTTTTTCCAGGGCTTGTCATTAAATGGAGTATCAAATAACTTTCTCTAAAGGTTTGCCATCCTTGAAAATTACTTTGAGGGATTTTCCCTTTCCTGGAGCCACCACATACTCAGTCATATTGCCATTTGAATTTCAGCTACTTTTACCATAGATGAAAATATTTCTAGTTAAATATCCATTCATAGGTATGGTGATTATATGAATTAGTATTTTCCAGATCAAGAATGAAAGATTAGAGAGGAGAATTCACTTTTCCAATGCCATGTATTAAACAAATTATATATCTGGTACTCCACTCTATGTGTTTTGAGTCTTAAGTACAAGGAAATTTCTGCTTTACTACCCTGCCTCCTTTAGCCTTTCCTTTAGTTTTTTTTTTAGGTTTTTTTTCAAGGCAATGGGGTTAAGTGGCTTGCCCCAGGCCACACGGCTAGGTAATTATTAAGTGTCTGAGACCGGATTTGAACCCAGGTACTCCTGACTCCAAGGCCATTGCTCTATGCACTGTGCGACCTAGCTGCCCCCTTTCCTTTAGTTTTAAGGACTATGATATATTAGGATGCTGAAGTGTCTTTCTTAAATTTATTTCCTTTTTATAATACAAATATGTACACAATCTAAAAAATTAAGAACAATATTTTATGTATGGGAATCTATTTTCTAAAGTAAGCAAGGTAAGCAGAAAGGCAATAGAGTAAAAGCAACAAACATGGAGGAAAAACACGTATAGTGGTTACCCTCTTTTAAAAACCTGTAAAGAAAAGTTTAGGTTCTGTAATTCCATCCTTACCTTCTGAGTTAGCACACACTTCCTCCAAAGAGGTACATTGGAGCTCCTCTGTAAGAGTCTTCCATTAGGAGATGTTAAGACTGGAAAATCTCTATGATCAAACAGGAGGTTAAAGAATCATAACTGAGAGGTGAGGGAAGTCTTTTAAAAATATATTTACCTGAATGCATAAAATATGCACATAAACACACATGCATTTATTTATTTCACCAAATGTTAAACAGTTATATCTAAATTCTCTCCATCCATCCTGAGAAGACAAACAGTTTGGTATTATTTGTATATGTGAAGTCATGAAAAATATATTGCCATAATCTCAATGTTGAAAAAACACGCGCAAAAAATCTAAAAAAAAATAAAATTTGAAATGTATACTTCAATCTAAGTTCAAAGTTTATAGGATCTCTCTCTCTCTCCCTCCCTCTCTCCCTCCCTTTCCCTTTTTCCCTCTCTCTCTCTCTGGAAGCAGATAGCACTTTTCATTACTGGTTCTTTAGAATTTTCTTGGATAATTGTCTTCATTGAAAGACTTAGATACTCTTTCATAGTTAAAATGTCCTATATTATTGCTGTTATTGCATACAGTTCTCTCCTGACTCTGCTCATTTCACTTTACTTTAGTTTGTATAAGTCTTCCCAAAATTTTCTGTAACCAACTTACTCATCATTTCTTACTACACAATGCCATTCCATCACAATCACATACCACAACCAATTTATTCAGCTATTCCCCAATTGATGGGCACTAACTACATTTACAATTCTTTGCTACCATAAAAAAGAAAAATTATAAATAGTTTTTCACAAAGATTTTTTGTCCTTTTCTTTTGTCTCTTTGTGATATAGTCCTAGTAGTGGCAGTTTAGGGTCAAAGAGGTCATAGTAGTAAAGCCCATTAGAAATATTCCAAATTTTTATTTAGGATGGTTGGACTACTTCACAAATCTACCAGCTGAGCATTAGTATACCATTATTTTCATACCCCTTCTAGAATTTGTACCTCTCCTCTTTCATGTTAATGAATCTGACAAGTGTGAGTGGTATCTCAGAATCAGAGCACTTTTCATGTAACTCTTGAGAGTTTGGATTTCTTCTTCTGACTCATATCCTCTGACCATTTATCAATTAAAGAATCACTTTTTAAAAAAAAAATTCACTAAGTTATCTAAATGTTTTAAAAAATTGACCTTTATCAGAAGAACTTTTATTTTTTTCCAATTTCCTCTTTACTTTCTCATTTTGTACAAAGGATATTTATTTTCATGTAATCAGCATATTTATTGTAATTTTCATGATCTCTTTTTTTTGGTTTTAGTCATAAATTCTTCCTTTATTTACAAATTGATCAGTTCATGCTCCCCTAATTTAGTAATGATATCGTGCTTCATGATCAAATCATTTACCCATTTTAAACTTATTTTGGTATTGAGCATGCAATTCTAATCTATGCCTATTTGAAGTTGTTTATAACATCCTGGGATAAAATATCCCTTAGATGTTTTGGTAGAATTGATCTTTTCTTTGGGATTTTTAAAAATTTGTTCAATTTCTTTGCTAAGATAAGTTGATTTACATAGTCTATTTACTCTTTTGTTAATATGGTCTTTACATAGTATATGATATTATTATTCATTATGTTTTATATATATATATATATTGTGTTCTTATATGTTCATAATTGTTCATCTCATTTACTTAGTTTGGCAGTTTTACTGATGAATAGTAGGGATAAAAACAATTCATGATAATTGCATGAATTTTATTTCCATTGATGTTTGATTCTCCCATTTCATTTTCCATACTGGTAATTTAGTTTTCATAATTCTTTTTTTACAAAAATAAAATTAGCAAATAATTTATCTATTTTTTCTTAAAACAAGATTATTAAGTCCTCTATAATTTGAAAAGACCAAAAGGAAAGTTTGACAGTTACTTCCCTCTTTCATTGAATATCCATCTTTTTCCCTGAGAGAGTATGACCAATTTTGATTGTCATCCAAGCTCTTTTGCATTTTGGAATAAGATATTCCAAGATTATGATCCTTTATTGGAGAAGCTGTTAAATATTGTCTTATTCCACATTAATTGAATTGCTGTTGGGGGTTTTTCCTGGCTGATTTCAATTTTTTCTTCTTGATTTGGGAGCTCTTTGGCTATGATATTCCTGAGAGTTTTCATTTTGGGTTCTTTTTCAGGAGGTGACTGGTAGATTTTTTTCAATTTTTGTTTTACTATCTGGTTCTAGAACTTTAAAGCTGTTTAATTGATAATTTCTTGAAAGGTCATGACTAGGCTTTTTTCTTTTAATCATGACTTTCAGGTAGTCCAGTAATTTTAAAATTATCTTCTTCTATAGATCTGTTTTCAAAGTCAGTTATTTTTCCAATGGGATCTATCACAGTCTTCTACTTTTTTCATTCTTTTGGATTTGTTTTTATTAATTTATCTAAAAGTCATTAGCTTACACTTGGTCAATTTTAATTTTTAAACAATTATCATTGTCAGTGAGATTTTCCATTTGTACAGTTTTATTTTATAAGAAATACTTCTATTCATTGGCTTTTTGAATCTCTTTTATCCTTTAGCCTGTTCTGGTTTTTAGTGTTATTTACATTTGCATTATTTTGTGCCTCCTTCACCAAACTGTTTACTGGTTTTTCATGATATTCCCAAATTCATGACATCCCCACACTCATTTCTCTTCCCAATTTTTCATCTACTTCCCTTCCTGATTTTCAAAATCATTTCTTAGCTCTTCTTTGACTTTATATCATTTCATATTTTTCTTGGAGGTTTTAGTCATAGGAGCTTTGATTCTGTTATCTTCTCACTATTTATTTTTCTCTTTCTTTTCATCATAATAACTTTCTATAGTCATATTTTTTCTGTTTTTTTTTTTTTGCTCATTTCCCCAGCCTATGACATTATTTTAACTTTTTTGTTAAGGTAGAACTCTGCTTCCATGGTAGATGGTGCACTGTCCCAAGGTTTGGAAGTATTTTTGTCAGTTGTTTTCAGAGCTACTTCTAGGAACCTACAAGTTTTCAATTCTTCCAAGATTTTATGATCTAAGGAGAAGTTTTTACTTCTCTTCTAGCTCATACTCAGGTTTGTGGGTGAGACTGTAGGAAAAATGAGATCTTTAATTTTTTACAAGGCAATGGGGTTAATTGACTTGCTCAAGGTTCACACAGCTAGGAAATTATTAATTGTCTGAGGTATGATTTGAACTCAGGTCCTCCTGACTCCAAGGCCCATGCTCTATCCACTGCACCACCTAGACACTCCAAATAAATGAGATCTTAATGCACTGTTGGAAGAGTTGGACAATACACTTGGCAAAGTTGCAAAATGCATAGTTGGAAGAGTTGCTCTACCAATCTGTAGAGCAATATGTAACTATGCCCAAAGGGTATACTAGCTCTGTGTTCCAGAAGAGATGAAAAATAGGAAGGAAAAGGACAAGCATGCTATATATATAAGGAAATTTATAGCCAACTGTTTTCTGGAGGTAAGGAAATTGAGGATATGCCCATCAGTTGAGAAATGGCTGAACAAATTGTAGCATGTGAATATGATAGAATGCTATCTTCCATAAGAAATGATGAGCAGGATCTTCTCAATAAAAATTGAAAAGATTTACATGAGGGGATGCAATATGAAATGTACTGCATACAAAGCAATAGAAATATTATACAATGATCAACTGTGCATTAATTTAGCTTTTCTCAGCAAAGCTATCACCCAAGACAATTCTAAGGGACAAACATTATCCATTTCCATAAAGAGAACTGATAGTGTCTGAATGCAAATTAAAATATAACCTTTTTTTTTACTTTATTTCATGAAGTTTCTATTTCTGGGGGAGGGGGAGGTGGATCTATGTGTTCTTTCACAACATGACTGTTTCAAAATGTTTTGCATAATTACACTTTTCTAACCTTTATTAAATTACTTGCTTTCTCTTTGAGGGGATGGAGTGGAAAGAAGGGAGAGAAATAAGGACTCAAATTTAAAAAAAAAAAAAGAAAAACAAAGAAGTTATTTTTATAAAAAGCCAGGGAAAAGAAAAAAAAAAGTGAAAAGGGGGAAATATGTTTATGCTGTGCCATTTGTTGCATATTAGTTGCTGCATTGTCTTTGGCACTTTTTAGCAAGATATTTGTTCTTTTTAATTAGATTTAGTTTTGCTTTTGCTTTGCCTGAGGCCATGATTGTTACCATGTCTTCTTTGCTTTGGGCAAAGCATAAGAATTTCATGTCTTTTTCCCTAGTTTAACTTTTTGTGTTCTTTTACGTTTCAAATGTGTTTCTTGCAAATTATATTGAATCCTGATTTCTAATCCATCGTGTTATCCACTTCCATTTTATGGGTGAGTTCATATGCATCATATTCACAGTTAGTCTTTCCCTCTATCTTATTTAATTTTGTTTTTTTCCTTCTCTTGCTTTTTATCTTTTCCATTCTCTAAACTTAATTTTACTTCTGACTACTATTTTCTTTGTACTTGTCACCATTTTGCCAGCCATACCATTTATCTTATCTTCTTTCCTTAATATTTCCCTTTTAAATAAAATAGATTTCTATTACTATTTAAGAGATAGATGATAGAGATATGTATATTTTCTACATTTTTCTCTAATTTCTATATTTTTTACCTATATACATATATAAATGGAAAGAAAGAGATTTCCTTCTTTGATCCAATTAAGATGTGAAGTTTAAATATTATCTATCACCTGTCCAATCTTTTGCCTTTTTCATTGTAAAATCCTTTCCTTTCATGTCTTTTTATGATGGATAATTTCCCCCAATATTTTTCTCTTTTCTTCTCCCAGAATATCCCCTTTCCTCATCTGTTTATTGTTACATCATCTTAATTGACTGACTCCCCACAACCTCTTTATGATTAAAATTCTCTAACTTCCTTACTAATGATTAAATACATAGAAAATACACATATAACCTTCCCATATAGAAAGGTCATGAACTTAATCATCTTGAGGCACCCATAATTTATCTTTCATATTTACCTTTTTATGTTTCCCTTGAGGCTTGTATTTAAAGTAGAAACCAAATTTTCTATTCAGCATTGTTTTATTTTTTCATCAGGAATGTTTAAAATCTTTTATTTCATTAAATATCCATTATTTTCCTTAAAGGATCATGACCAATTTTTCTGAATAAATTAGTCCTAGTTGTAATCCTAGTTTTTTTGCCTTTAATTTGATAGCTGCTAAATGTTGTGCTGGCCTGCAGGTGGCTCTATTATAT
Organism: Macrotis lagotis; assembly: GCF_037893015.1. Taxonomy (NCBI): domain Eukaryota; kingdom Metazoa; phylum Chordata; class Mammalia; order Peramelemorphia; family Peramelidae; genus Macrotis; species Macrotis lagotis. The sequence goes on from NC_133659.1 coordinate 181,750,485, forward strand.
TTGAATGCTTTATTTTTGGTTGTTTGAAGTATTTTCTCATTATCCTGAGATCTCTGTGATGGATTATAACATTCCTACTAACTTTTCTTTATAGATATCTTACAAGTGGTGATGAATGAATTATCTCAATTTCTATTTTTACTCTTTTCTAAGACATACAATTTCTTGAAAGATGATTTGTAGATTATTTCTCTGATCATAATTTTCAGGCAGTCAAATAATTCTTAAAATATCTCTCATGGATCTGTTTTCAGGCCAGTTGTCCTTTTTTCTTAGGAAATATTTCACATTTTTTTCATTATTTTCTTTATTTGGATCTTACTTTTATTGTTTTTGATGTCTTATAGTGTCATAAGCTTCCACCCGGTCAATTATAGTTGTTACAGGATTAAGTCAGAGAAAATTTCTACATCATTTTTTCTCTTTTAGTTATTTTTTTTATTTTAAGATATTATTTTCTTCAATAATTATGTGCTTCTTTAACCAGGTTCTTAATTGTCTTTTCACAATTTTTTTCTTTTACTCTCATTTGCTTAAATAATTTTTGCTCTATCACTCATTAGAATTTTTTAATGATGTTCTATTTTATTTTCCCAATTAAATGCAAATGCAGTTTTTAATATTCATCTCTTTTGAGACTTAGAGTTCCACATTTTTTCTCCCAACACCTCTTCTTACACCTTTCCCCATGACAGAAAGTAATCTGATATATGTTGTACTTGTACAATCATGTCTTACATATTTCAATGTTGTCATGTTATGAAAAAAAAAGGAGCAGACCTAAAGGGGGAAAAAAAGAGAAACTGCTAAAAAACAAATTTCAAAAAATGAAAATAGCATACTTCATTATGAATTCACATTCCATAGTTCTTGCTCTGCATGCAGATAGCATTTTCAATCACACATATTTGAGAATTGTCCTTGATAATTGAACTGCTTAAATGAACTAAGTTCATCATAGGTGCTCATCACAAAATGTACTGTTAATGTGTACAATATTTTCCTGGTTCTTCACACTTCACTCAGCATCACTTCATGAAAAACTTTTGAGCTTTTCTGAAGTCTGCCTCTGATGATGTTTTATAGAACATTAGTACTTTATCATATTCATTTCTCACAACTTGTTCTATCATATCCCAGCCGATGGACAACACCTCAATTTCTAATTCTTTGCCACTACAAAAAGAGCTACTATAAATATTTTTGTACATATGGGTGTTTTCCCCTTTTTTAAGGATTTCTTTGAAATACAAACCTAATAATGGTATTGCAGGTTCAAAGGTTTTGCCATTTTGTTGCCCTTTGGGCATAGTTTTAAATTGCTTTACAGAATCTTTGGATCAGTTCACAGCTCCACCAGCAGTGCATTAAATGTCCCAATTTTCCCACATTGTCTCCATCATTGATCATTTACCATTTTTGTCATTTTTATCCAATTTTATAAATATGAGGCAGAATTCCATTTCTCTAATCAATAATAATTTAGAGCATTTTTTCATATGACTATAGTTAGCTTCAATTTCTTCATCTGAAAGCGGACTGAATTATTTGACTATTTGACTATTAGGAAATGACTTGTATTCTTTTAAATTTGTTCTTTTCTCTATAAACACTAACAGAAAATTGTTTCCGAGCTTTCTGCATTCTTTCCAATATTGGTTGCATTGATTTTATAAGTACAAAAAATTCATTCATTTTGCCTTTTAAAATATTTTCTGTCTTTTATTTGGTCATAAACTTCTCCCCTTACCATAGATATGACAGATAAACTAGCCCTTTTTATCCTAATTGGCTTATGATATCACCCTTATGTCTAAACCCTGTTCTCATTTCAAACTTATCGTTATATAGGCTGTGAGATGTTGGTCCATACCTAGCTTCTGTAATATTATTTTGCAGTTTACTCAGAAGTATTTGTCAAATAGTGGTTCTTATCCCAGTAGCTGGAGTCTTTGGGCTTAGCAAGCATTGAATTGCAATAAGTATTAAATACTATTTGTTTTGTACTTAATGTATTCCACTGATGCACCACTCCATTTCTTAGCCAGTACTAGACCAATTTTGATGACTATTACATTATAATAAAGTTTTAGATATGGAATGGCAAGGCCATCTTCCTTTGCATTTTAAAAAATTAATTCCCTTGGTGTTCTTGAACATTTGTATATACAGATGAATTTTGTTATCTTTTCTAACTCTATAAAATAATTTTTTGATAGTCTGGTTTGCCTAGTACTAAACAAGTAATTTAATTTAGATATAATTGTCATTTCTATTATATTAACTGAGCTTAGGCAAAAACAATTAATATTTTTACAATTGTTTAGATATATTTGTGTGAAAAGTGTCTCATAATTGTGTTCAGATGGTTTCTGGGAGGTAGACTCCCAAGAACTTTATGTTGTCTACAGTTGCTTTAAATGGAATTACATTCTATCTCTTGTTGCTTGACTTCTTTTGGTAATATATAGAAATGTTAATTATTTATGTAGGTTCTTTTTATACCTGAAACTTTACTAAAGTTGCTAATTGTTTCAAGTACTTTATTTTTAGCTGATTTTCTAAAATTCTCTAAGAATATCATGATATCACCAGGAAAATGTGTTTTATTGTTGTCTATTTTAATTGCTTTAATTTCTTTCTTTTTTTAGAAATATTTTATTTATTATGAGTTTTACAATTTTTCCTCCTAATCTTGCTTCCCTCCCCACACCCCCACAGAAGACAGTCTGCTAGTCTCTGCATTGTTTAAATGGTATAACCTTGATCTAATTTGAATGTGATGAGAGAAATCATATCATATCCTTGATGCAGAAAAATAAAGTATAAGAGATAGCAAAATTACATAAGATAAAACTTAACTTCTTTTGCCCAAGTTAAAGGTAATTTTGGTCTTTGTTTGAATTCCAAAATTCTTTCTTGGGATACTTTAATTTCTATTTCAAAGCTTACTGCTAATGCTAACAATTACAGGTGGTGATAAGAGTGGTGATAATAGGTATTCTTATTACATAACTATTCTTTTTTTGAAGACTTCTAGGTAATTTGCATTACACATAATGATTATTCATGGTTTTGTATAGATCCTGCATGTCATTTTAGATTTTTTTAGATTTTTTTTTTCTGCATGTCATTTTAAGGAAAACCCTACTTACTCCTGCTTTCTAATATTTTTTTTCAAAATCTTTTTCAGCATCTATTAAGGTATTCATATGATTTCTTTTACTTTTATTATTTATATGGTCAATTATGCTGATTGTTTCCCTAATTTTGAAGCATTCCTGAATTTCTGGTATATATCCTTTCTCATCTGAATTATCCCAGTGATAAATTGCTGTAATCTCTTTGCTAAAATTATATTTAAAATTTTTGCATTTATTGGGAAAATTGTTGTATGTCTTTCTCCATTTTGATTCTTCCTAGTTTAGATATCAGCAATATTCTAGTGTCATGGAAGGAATTAGGTAGAACTCCTTCTTTGTCTATATTTTTAAATAGGATATATGGAATTAGAATTTATTTTTCTTTTAATATTTTGTAGGATTTACTTAAGAGTCCAACTGGTCCAGGAGATATTTTTAAAAACTTCTTTGATGATTTCTTCAATCACTTTTTCTGAAATGAAATCATTTAAATATTTTTCCTCTTCTTTTTTCTGGGAAATTTATGTTTTTGGAAATATTCCTGCATTGTACTTAAATTTTCAGATTTCCTGGCACACAGTTGTGCAAAATAGCTCTAAATTATATCTTTAATTTCTTCCTCTTGCTGGTGATTCATACTTTTCATTTTTAATACTGGTATTTTTTTCTTTGCCTTTAATTTAATTAACAAAAATTTATGTATTTTATTGTTATTTTTATAAATTTATAAATCTCAATTTTATGGGGTAGTTTATTCTTGATTGTAATTCAAGTTTAGTTTCAATGTTACTACTCTGTCCTTTGATTTTTCAGAACTTCTAATTTGGTATTTAATTGGGGATTTCAATTTGTTTTTTTCTAACTATTTTAGTTGCATGCCTCATTCATTTATTTCCTCTTTCTCTATGTTAACCATATTAGCATTCAGAAATTTAACATTGTCTTGGATATAATTATTTATTATTTCTTTGATTTCTTGTTTGATACATTTAGTCTTTAAAATTAAGTTATTTTATTTATAATTAATTTTAATATATATTTCCATGGCCATTTATTATATGGAATTTTTATTACACCATCAGCTGAAAAGAATGCATTTGATTTTTCTGCCTTTTCATATTTGATTGTGAGGTTTTAATGACCTAATATATGGTCAATTTTTTTGTAATTGTCAGGTATCAGCCACCACTGAAAAAATGTCTTTTCCTTTTCTATCCTCATTCAATTTTCTTCAAAGATCTATCATTTATACATTTTCCTAAATTCTATTCTTCTTCTTAACTAACTTTTTTGTTTATTTTGTGCTTAGATTCTTATAGGCTTAGTGAGTAAGGTTGAGGTTCCACACTAGCATAATTTTGCTACCATTCTCTTATTATAACTCATTTAACTTATCCTATAAGAATCTGGATGAGATTCTACTTTGTGCACATATGTTTAATATTGATATAACTTTATTATCATGAGTAACTTTTAGGAAGATGTGGTTTCCTTACTTATCTCTTTTAATTAGATCGATTTTTGCTTTTTCTATGTCTGAGTTAAAAATTGCTACCCCTGCTTTTTTTTTAGTTTCAGCTGAAGCATAACATATTCTACTCTAGTCTTTTGCCACTATTCTGTTTGTATCTTTTCTACTTCAAATGTGTTTCTTGCAAGCAACATATTGTAGGACACTGGCTTTTAATCTACTCTTCTGTCTACTTCTATTTATAGGAAAGTTCATCCCCTTTACATGTTATGATTACTAACTTTGCATTATTGTCCATTCTATTCCTTCTCCATTCATTCTTTCCTCTCTCCTTTTACCCTCACTAGTGTTTTGCTTCTGACCATCACTTTCCTCAATCTGTCCTTCCTTCAATTAATCCTCTCCCTTTTTATTGACCTTTTTCCTCCTACTTTTACTCTCATTTCTTCCCCCTCTTCTAGTAGTTTCACATTCCTATTTTTCCTCATTCCCCTCCAAATTCTCTATAGGGTAAGATCAATTTCCAAATTCAAATGAGTGCATATGCTATTCCTAATTTGAGTTAAATCCAAGTAATAAGATTTAGGCAGTTCTCACTCCCCTCATTTCTTTCCCCCTACCATATTAAGTCCTTTTCTCATCCACAAGTAATGTAATTTATTCTGCCTCTCCTTCCCCCTTATCCCAGTACAATTCTTTCAATGTCATTATATCAAAATCATCTTTTGTCCACACCTGCTGTAGTCCTTCAAAGTTCTCAAGAGTTACAAATATCATTATCATCTATAGGAATGTAAAATTTTAGTCTTACTGAATGACATTTTTTTTACTTCCTGTTTTCCTATTTCTGCATCTTTTGAGTCTTGCATTTAAAGATCAAATTTTCTATTCTGTTATGACTTTTTCATCAGGAAAGTTTGAAAGTACCCTATTTCATTCCATGTCTATCTTTTTACCTGAAAGAATAATCTCAATTTTATGGGGTAGTTTATTCTTGATTGTAATTCAAGTTCTTATGCCCTCTGGTATATCACATTCCACGCTTACCATACTATAATTTTGAAGCTACCAAGTTCTGGGTAATACTGATTATGTCTTCTTGATATTTGAATAGCTTCTTTCTCACTGCCTGCAGTATTTTCTCCTTGTTCTGATGAGTCTGAAATTTACCTACAAAATTTCTTGGCATTTTCATTTTGGGATGCCTTTTGAGAGGTAATAAGTGGATTCTTGCAATGACTATTTTACCCTCTCATTTTAGGACATCAGGGCAATTTTTCTTGATTTTTTTTAGTTTTAGCAAGGCAATAGGGTTAAGTGGCTTGCCCAAGTCCACACAGCTAGGTAATTATTAAGTGTCTGAGGCCAGATTGGACTCAGGTACTCCTGACTCCTGGGGCTTTTCACTATCCACTGTGCCACCTAGCTGCCCCTCCTTGATGATTTCTTGAAAAACAATGTCTAGATAATGTCTTTCAGGTAGTCCAATAATTCTGAAATTATTCTTCCTTGATCTGGTTTATATTTCAGTTGTTTTATTCCATTGAGTCTTTTACTTTTTCTTCCCTTTTTCTTCATTTTTATTTTCCTTAAATGATTCTTGGTGTCTCATAATTCATTGACTTCCAGTTACCTGATTCTAGTTTTCAAGGAATTATTTTCTTCCATTGTTTCTGAGAAAAATTAGAAAGATTCTTTTTACCTCCCTTTCCATTTAGCAAATTCTATTTTTAAAGGAGTTGTTTTCTTTCTCTATTTGTCCAATTTTATTTTAAAAGAATTTTTCTTTGTTCATTTGCCCAAATGCATTTTTAGAGAAGTTGTATTCTTTAGTCAATTTTTGTGTTCTTTTCCATACTATGGAATTTCTCTTGCATACATCTCATTTCTTTTTTTTATTTCTTCAACTTAATTTTTTAAAATCTTTTTAATATCTTCCAAGAAGACGTTTTTTAGCTAAAATCAATTAATATTCCCTCTGGAGTTTCATAGATAGGCTTTTTTTCAATACCCTCTGTTGAGATGGTGTTTTGAACTTCCTTATCACCAAAGTAGCTTTCTATAGTTATGGCTTTTCACTGTTTATCACTCATATTTAGCCTAGTTCATACCTTTGTAAGGTAAAAGTCTGCTCCTGGTATAGGGGGACACTATCTGAAAATTCCTGGGATTGAGGTCCATAACTTTCCCCACATTGGTACTTCCAGTAGTAGAGACGTTTTGGGCCTTGGGGTCTCATGTATTAGAAGTTTCCATACTCTGCTGGCATTGGCTAGTCCAATGGCACATGCTCTGCTGCGATTCTGGGGCTCATAATTTGCTTTCTACACTGCACCTGGAGGCCTTTCATTTAGCCTGCTGTGTTGCTGAATTTTTTAACCAGAACCTAGGTGTCCAGTTGGTGAATTTTGCTGTGGCTGAGAACCTCCCACTGCATTCTCTATCCCTGCCTATGCAGTATTGCACTTGAATAGGACAGATATTTCCTTAAGTCCTTCCAATATATCTTTGTGTTTTTTTTTTGTTTGTTTTGCAATGCAGTGTGATTAAGTGACTTACCCAATGTCACACAGCTAGGTAATTATTAAGTGTCTGAGTCTAGATTTGAATTCCAGTCCTCTTGACTCCAGGTTAGGTGCTCTATCCATTATGCCACCTAGTTGCCACATTTTCAAGATATCTTAACCTGTAAAATGCTCTACTCTGCCTTTTTTTGGATTCTCTCACTCCAGAAACCATTTAGAGGCTGATTAACATTATTTCTGAGAAAAACTGGAAAGAGCTCAGGGAAGTTCAGGCCTACACTCCACTATATGGGCTCTCCCCTCCTCTGCCCCTGTACCCTTATGATCTTTGTCTTAAAAGCTGCCAAAAATACTGGTATGAATTCTGTCACCACCATCAAGTTCCAGCACAGGTATTTCATTCAAGTAGCTCTGGTCATTTTCCACCAGGCTCTATAAAAGATCTCTCTTTCAGACTTCTTAAGTTATCTTGGAATAGAAGAATGTCTCTCTCTTTGTTCTACTGTTAATTCTTCCAGCCCAGAATTCAATTTGAGATGTCATTTTAAAGTTATTTAAAGAGAAAAGTTAGACCTTTATTGAACCCTTCTCCATGCTACTGTCTTAGCTCTGTTCTCAGAATTTCTTCAAACTAATCTTAAATTAAATAGAGTTCAACTTCTCATTTTATAAATGAATAAACTGAGGCATAGAGAATTTAGTGATTTTGTCAAAATAAAATCAACAGGCAATGGGTGATCCATCTGGGACTTGAATCTGTATATTTATACTCCATATTCAGAACTCTTTTTCCAGTACCATGTAAATTTCTTTGAGCTTTGTTAGACTTGTCTTCTAATAGCAGATGCTTTGTACATTTCCTTAATTTCTCCTGCTTCATGTGAAGTAGAACTTGTGATCTACTGCTACAAGCTTTGAGAAACAAAGTTACAATAGTATTCCTTTGTGATCTCAGATAAGTCACCACCATTCAATTGGGGCCTCAACTTCCTCATCTGTAAAACTGGATTGGAGTAGCTGATCTCTATGAAGTTTTTCAACTGTATCTTTACATTTGCATGTATTTAACTTCCTTTGTTCCACAACTTCCCACTAAGATAGGTATTATAAAGTTGCTCTCCTATATTTATAGAGGAGGAAAGAGGTTTAGAAAATTGTCATATAAAGAAACTTCCTTCTGAAGTCAATGTTCTTCCACTTCATCACATCATCAGCATCAGCATCAGCATCATTTATTTAATTTTTTTACTTTTTAAATTTTTTTTATTAAAGTAATGGAGTTAAGTGACTTGCCTAAGATCACACAGCTAGGTAATCATTAAGTGTCTGAGGCGAAATCTGAACTCAGGTCCTCCTGACTTCAGGGCCAGTGCTCTATCCACTGCACCACCTAGCTGCCCCCATCATAATTTATATGGTGCCTATCAACTGCCAAGTACTGTTCAAGGCATTATATGATTATCTCATTTGATCCTAACAAAAGCCTTGGAAAGTAGGTGCTATTATTATTTCAATTTTGTAGTCAAGAAAACTAAGAAGAGATGTGTTTATATAACTTTTCCACTATCACACAAGTAATAAATACCTGAAGCTGGATTTGAACTCAGGTTTTTCTGATTTCAGACTTGGTGTTTTTGAATTGTACCACCTTGCTGCTTCAGAAATATCCCTTAGGATATTGCACTGATACCTCATACTCAATTTGTTTAAAATTAAAATTATGTCTTCCCTAAAAATCCATATACTAACCTTTATTTCTATCATTTTCCTAGCCTAAATATGAAAGTAGCTTCTGAGTCACTTATGTTACTCTCTGTGCCTCACTTGTACATTCAATTAAGCACAAAAAACTTTTCAATTCTTTCTTCAAATTGTTTATCACAGATGTCTCTTCCTTTGCATTTCCATTGATGCCATGTTAGTTCAGGCCATTTTAAAATTATATCTACTCTTTTTTTAATAACTTCATAACTTAATAAGAACTAGTATTTATGTATCACTTCAAAGTTTATAAAATGTTTTACATATATTTACAAAATTTTACAAATTCATATATTTACAAATAACCCATGGAAGGTAAAGACTATTTTAGAGTTGAAGAAATTGATGTTAACAGAGGTTAAGTGATCATTCATTGTGACATAGGTAGCTAGCCTCTGAGAATGGAATTGAACTTAGGTCTTCTTAATTCCAAGTGGAGCACTTTATCTACTGTACTGTCTATCTACCTGGTTACCTTTTCTTCATCTCCTATATATTTCTTTCATTTCATTCACACAATTCCAGTTCAGTTTCTCAACACTTTTTACCTGGATCACTGCAATGGTCTTCAAAATGATGTTCCTGTGTCAAGTCTCTTCCCATTCTCATTCTTCTTCCACTTCAGTGGAATCTTTTAAAAGTTATCATGGTTGTCTTCCCTTGTTGTTGAGCATCAGTGGCTCCTGATAACTCAAGGATAAAATAAAAAAGTCCTCTGGTAACATGTGAACTCTTTATAATCTGGCCATTTCTTACCTTTCTAATATTCTAATATCTAATATTTCTAATATTCTAAAATTTCTAATATTCTTATACCTTACTTGCCTCCCTCCACATGCTTTGTGATCCATATTCATTGGCCTATTGACATGTCCATGAACACAACATCCAATCTTCCCTCTCTGTTTCTTTGCATAGTGTGGCCCTCTTACCTGAAGTACTCTGTCTCATCTCTTCCTTTTAATTTCCTTGACTTTCACTGGTACTCAGCTTAAAGCATACATTTTGTAGGAGACTTTTCCTCATTCAGTCCCACCTTCCTCCACCAAATAATTATACTTTCTTTTCAAATTACTTTCCATTTACTAAAAATTTATTTTGTAGGTAGTAATTTGCATGATGGCTCCCACTTTATAAAGCTGAGTTATTGCAATATTTATTTTTGCCTTTCTTGTATCTCTGGATAGTACCAGGCATATAGTAATTAGTTAATAAATGTTGGTTGGCTGACTTAATAACTGTTCTCTATGTTTCCATTCTTTACCTGCTTCAATCCATCCTGCCCAATCTTGGCTTTCTTAGTTTTCCAAAAGTATTGTTTTCAGTATGTCATTCTCCTCTCTGTTTCCTACATCACTAAGTCTGATTCCCTTAACCTGGCTTCCAAGACCCTTTAAAAACTGATTTCAACTTACCTTGCCAATCATATCCCAAGGGGTATGCTGGAGCCAGTTTCAACAGGCTCAGTAGAACTTTCAGTATAGACATTGGCCTCTCAGAAATTGGCAAATGCTACAAATCAACATTTGATTTATTGTTTTGTTTAAATGTTTAGAGTTAAGAAAATAATGGAGTAAATGCTAATATCACCGATTAAACTTAAATGAGTGTCCTGAATACTTCCCCACCCTTTGCCCCCAGAACACACATACACACCAGAGAACTAATTGCCAGCACATCTACGCTTACTACTCATTGTATGTACCTCAATTCCAGTCAGACTGGGCATCATAACCACAATAAGTGCGGTACTGAATAGCTATGTGATTTTGGTAAGACCTTTTACTTCTCAGATTCTATGTCTAATCATCTATCAAGTGAGTGGATAAATAGGATGAATTCCAAAGTCCTTTCTACTCTAGATTATTTTTTTCTTGAGTAACAATATGGTAGCTGTTGGTGTGTAGTTAACAGAGAGCCAAATTTAAGAGATAGAACTAAATCTTATCTCTCACCCCTGATAGGAATATTATAACATATAAATATTATAACATATAAACCAATTAATATCCAGACAAATCTATCAGTTTGTTACAGATGAGTTACTGATATATTTCTACTCAAGTACTACCTTGACAAATATCAGAAAAGAGTAAAATAAAAAGTAACTACATAGCATAATGGGGGTGCATTCTCTTTGGTGGTGACTGGAAGTGTTTAGAGTAGAACAACAGTTATTTATTTAGATACCCAACATGTGCCAAGTTCATTGAAAGGCACTGGGAACACAAATACAAAGAATGAAACATTCCCTATTCTCAGAAAATTATATTATGTTTCATAAGGCGATCTGTACAAATGAAAATAAAGTACAAATGTTAAAGCACTAAATACTAAATAAATATATGTGGCAAATATATTATTAATGATAGATGAAGGGTAATGAAGTAATCGGGGCAATCATTACAAGCTTCGAGTAAAAATAATAATGCTTTTTCTGAATCTTAAGAAAAAAAGCATTCCATTAGGAAGGGGTGTTAGGATGATTAATAAATTACAGGAATAAGTACTAGACAGTGAAAAGTCAAAGAAGCTATAGATGACTTATCATTTAGTAAGGAATGTAGTGCAATCTTCTTCAAGAGGTAAGAGAGAAGTTCATAATGAAAAATAGGCTTGCCCAAGTTATGAAAGACTAAAAGTCAAATGATGTCTTTTTTATTTTAGCCCTGAGGAAAAGATGAACATCTAGATTTTACTTAAAATGGAAATAGAATGTCAAATCTACAATTAAGGAAAATTATTTTGGCAGCCAACTGAAAAATGAAATGGAAAAAGTTTGAAGCAGGTAAAAACAATTACAAAGCATGACATTTAAATGATCTATGAGAAAGCTGATAAAGTCCAGAACTAAGTTTATAGTTGCTGGAGTAGAGATAAAGGGTAAGATTTGAGTTATACTATCGAAGTATAAATAAAAGAGTGAGCAATTGATCAAATGGTGTCATGAAAGAAAGTGATAAATTGGTTGGATTATGTTCTTCATGATCAACGTTAAAAAATGATATCACTGTTAGAAACAAAATATTTGCACATTTGTGACTGCTCAGAACAATACAACTCGGAATGCTCTATCACAAATTGGTCACAAATTGTCTATGTAAATGCCTGGGATGTTAACTATAAATTTATGTATATCATGCTTCCTTTAAGCTGCTTCAATTCTGCCTTTCTCATAGAGTGCAGCACCTTGTATTATGAGCCTGGCATGATGGGTGGTCCTGTCTCCCAGGCATACAATCGATTCTCAGGTTCTTAATAGTAACCTTCAAGTCCCTGTATCACTTCTCCAGATCCTCCTGTGAGTTCTTGCCCTGGGTGAGTCCCACATAAAACAATCTTTTTGGTAAGGGTATTTTTGGCAGTTTAACAACGTGGCCAACCCATCATAGCTTTGCTCTCTGTGGTGATGTTTAAATACTTGGCAGATTATTTGAGAAAGGATCTGTGTCTGGTATATTAATCTGCCAGGTGATCTTCAGAAACTTGCTCAGACAATTTAAATGGAATCCATTCAGTTTCCTGGAATTGTACTAGTAGACTATACAGGTTTCATTGATATACAACAACAAGGCCAACACACTGACTTGGTAGAGCTTCAATTTAATATTCAGTCTAATATCTCTTCACTCTCACAGAGTTACCAAATACTAAGTTAGTTCTGCAATGGTTGTGTCAATCTCCCTGTAAGGTACACTGCCAAGATAAGTGAACCTATTCACAGTAAATAAAATTTCTCCATTTGCTGTAAACTAATGGTTCAGCATGATACTTAAACCCACTTTAACTATTGTATAGATTAAGATAGGATCACTTTCTAATCTCTTTATGTTCAGCCCTTCAAATTAGATTCCTACTTCTGCCCCTATGGCTACAAATCTCTTAAATTTTTAGTGAAGTCACTTCTGATTTAATTAAGCATAGAACCTCTAAGTACCCTAAAGGTCTCTTTTAAGAACTTTACCATTGATTGAAAGGTATGGGGGACACTGACTCAGGAACATAAAGAACAGAATACCCTCATCAAAGAAAGTGCTAAACTATATGATCAAGATAAAATTAAAGTAAGACTAAAGATAGTGAGGTACATAAGTTAAAAGTAAACATACCAATTTTTTGTCTCCTGGGCTATTTGTCTCAAACATAGTGATGTCATCTTGGTCCTCTTCAATGGAAAGCCAAGAACCAAACATTTATATCCTTTAAATATAATTTCTTCAACTATACAACACTTTATATCTCCTAAGAGAAATACAGTTCTCAAGAGTTAACAAGTATTATATCATCCCTTGAAGGGTTGAATACAATGTAATGTTCTTCACTAACCTTTGTTTTGTTTTCTGTTTTTTCCTCTCTTTTACCTTTTTATACATCCCTTGAGTTTTGTATTTGGGTAAGGTGGCTAGATGGTGCAATGGATAGAACATCAACCCTGGAATCAGGAGGACCTGAGTTCAAATCCAGCCTCAGACACTTAATAATTACCTAGCTGTGAGACCTTGGCAAGTCATTTAACCCCATTGCCTTGAAAAAAAAAAAGCGTGTGCTGTTTAAATAAAAAAGGACAAGTTGTGTATTTGGAAATTAAATTCTCTTTTCAGTTCTGATTTTTTTATCAGGAAATTTTGGAAGTTCTCTATTTCATCATATATCTTTTCCCCTGACAGAATGCACTGAATTTTGCAGGGTAGTAAATTCTTGGTTGTAATTAAATGTCCTTTCCCCTCTGAAATATGATATTCTAGGTCGTACAATCCTACATTGTTGAAATTGCTAAGTCCTTTGTAAGCCATTTGATTGTGTTTCCTCTATTTAAATTATCTCTGTTTTTGCAGCTTATAATATTTTCTCCTTTATTTGAGATTTCTGAAATTTGGTTATGATAGTCCTTGGAGTTTTAATTCTAAGTTTTCTTTCTGGAGGAGTTCTGTAGATTCTGTAAATGGCTATTTTGTCTTTTGATCTAACAGATTTGATCAGTTTTTCCCTAATGATTACCTGAAAGATATTTTCCAGGCTCCTTTTTTAGTCTAGGCTTTCTGGTAGTGCAATAATTCATAAATTATCTCTCCTGGTTCTATTTTCCAGGTCATTTGTATTTCCTACAAGGTTCTTTAGGTTTTCTTAAATTTTTTTCACCTAAAAAAGGGTGCTTGATGGAATTTTATAGTCTCATAGATTCATTGGTTTCTATTTGTCCAATTCTAATATTTAAGGTTTTGCTTTCCTCAGGTAGCTGTTGTACATTATTTTCTAGTTGATGAATTTTATTTTTTGTTGAGTTGCAGTCCCTTTCCAGTTGATTAATTTGAGTTTTAGATGAATTGCTTTTATTTTCCCATTGCTAAAATTCAGTTTTAGATGAGTTTCATTACTTTTTCATTTGGACAATTTATTTTTTTTGAAGAGTCACACTCCCTTTCCAGTTGTTTATTTTTAGTTTTAAAGGAGTCATTTTCCTAGATGATTCTCATTTCTTTTTTATCATTTTTCTTCTTCCTCTATTTGTTGGTTTTAAAATTATTTCAAAGTTCTTGTATTATCTTTTGTATTTCAGTTCAGTTCATAGAATACTTTGAGACTTCTCATGTAGATAATTTTTCACTGTTTTCTTCTTCTGAGGTTGCATTGCTATCATCTTTATCTCAATAGTAACTTTCTATGATTAATGCTCCCTTAGTTTCTTTTTTACTAATTTTGATGGTTTGAAATCTACTCCGGAGGTATTGGGAGTATTGACCCAAGCTTTTATGCTGGGGATGGAATGTGAACCCTGGCTTATCCTTAGTCAAGATGATGCCTATGCAGCCCATGCTTTTTATTTGAAAAGATTTGTTTTCTCCTTTATTTTCAGGTTCTGCCTACGCTGTGGTTTGTTCCCAACCCAATCCTGAATTTTTTCCCAGTATTTCCAATGTTCAGACTTTGTTGCAGGGTAGTAAAACTCATAGGACCTATGCTGTTGTTAAATTGTTGGAACTTGAATTATACCCTGGCTAAAAGTCTACTGCTGGCTTTCTCACTATCTCTCCTAGCTGGTTTCTACTTTCCCTTTTCCCCCAAAGAGACAGATCTTCATTGAAGATCTTCCATGATATCTACAGCTGAAATCTCATCTTTTTTACTGTGATATCTGCAGCTTAAAAATCTGTGTAGAAACTTTATTTAGTGTTGTGTAGGGAAAAGGTCTGGGAGCATGCTATCTTCATGCTGCTATCTTGGTTTGACCTCTGAAGTTGCTGCAAAGAGGTTTTTGAATTGGTCAAAAATCCAGAAAGACAGAATTTTTGGAAAATCTCAAATAGGATTATAGAGACCAAAGAAAAGAAGATTAAAAAAAAATGAGACTCATGCAGGGGAACTGTGGAAGAAAAAAAATATCTTTAAGAGTAAAATTGAACTTCTGGGGTGGAGCCAAGATGGTGGCATGAAGCTAGCATGCTCTCAGAGCTTTTCCCTACATATTGCTTATTGAAGCCTCTGCACAGACAATACAGCTACAGATCCTCCCCCAAAAAAAGACAAGATCCCAAAATGTTTTCAATATAGACCTTCTGAAAGATCTTCATTGAATGTCAGTTGCTTTCATGGAAAGGGGGAAGTAAAGAGCAGCTAGGCAGGAGAATGGGAAAGCCAGTGGAAGGCTTTTAGCCACAGTGCAATCCAGGTTATGACATCTTGACAATACCATAGGTCCTGGAAGCTATATAGAAAGTCAGGAGTATTGATTTAAAACCATCATCAAATATTATATGTAATGGGGATCAGGTAGGAGCATTTCCAATAAGATCAGGGGCAAAACAAGGATGTCCATTATCACTATTAGTATTCAATATAGTATTAGAAATGTTAATAGCAATAATAGAAGAAACAAAGTTTGAAGCCTGAGAACACTGGAGCAAAAGACAGACCTTGACTAGGGACATACCACAGCACAGGCAGAAGCTGGACATAAAGTAGGAAATGAATTGCTGCATTGGAAATGCCTGGACTGCATAGGCAACATCCTGACCAAGAACAAGTCAAGCATCAGACCCCAACCCCAGCATAAAAAACTTGGGTCTATACTCCCTATAGCCAAGATAAGAGTTCAAAAAATGAAGATGAGCCAAAAAGTTAAAAGAGCATTTACTATACAAAGCTACTATGCAAATGAAGATAATAACAATGTCGACTCAGAAGAAAGCACTGAAAAAATACAGTCTATGAATTGTACTCAAATCCAAAAGATCAGAGAAGATTTTAAAATGAATTTACAAGCTAAAGAAGAGAGGGAAAAGAAAAATGGGAAAAAGAAATGAGAATTAATCAGGAAAATTATGTAAAATTAGCCATGGAAATCAACTCCTTTAAAAGCAAAAGAATGTAACTCTTCAAAAACTAAAAATGATCAACAGGAAAAGGAATGCAAGTCATGTAAAACTCAAATTGAAAAACTGAACAAGGAATGCAACTCAGCAGAGTAAAACTGAGCAAGTGGAAAAGGAAACAGAAAGTTAACTGAATAAAATAAAATCCTAAAAATTAGAACTGGACAAAAAAGAAATCAGTCAATTTATGACAATACAATATTCTGTCAAACAAAGAAATAAATACTGAAAAAATTGAAGAAAACATGAAGTACATTTTGGGAAAAATAAACGACCTGGAAAATATATAAAAAAGATATAATTTACAAATTTTTGGGCTACCAGATAACCTAGATTAAAAAAGACAACATGACAAATATATTTCATTAATCATTCAACATAATTTAGCATATCAACAAATAACTCAAAAGAAATCATATGATTATCTCAATAGATGCTGAAAAAAACCTTTGACAAAATACTACATCATTCTTATTAATAAAACTATAACGTATGGGGATAAAAGGAATTTTCCTTAAAAATAATAAGCAACATCGATCTAAAACCATAAACAAATATTATATGTAATGGAAATAAACTAGGATCACTTCCAATAAGATCAGGTGTGAAACAAGAATAACCATTATCACCATTAGTATTCAATGTTGTATTATTAGCAATAAGAGAAGGAAAAGAAATAGAAGACATCAGAATTGTCAATGAGCAAGCAAAGTTTTCTTTCTTTGCAGATGATATGATGGTACACCTAAAGAATCAAGAAAATCATCCAAAATTACTTGAAAAGATTAACAAATTCAGCAAAGTAAGGATATGAAATAAAACCACAAAAATCATCAGCATTTCTGTATATGAACAACAAAGCCTAAGAGCAAGAGATAGAAAGAGAAAATCCATTTAAAGTAGCTATAGACAATATTACTTGGGAATCTACCTCCCAAGATAAATCCAGAAACTGCATAAGTGTAATTCCAAAGCACTTCTCACAAGACTAAAGTCTGATCTAAACAGGAAAGATGTCAATTGCTCATGGTTGGGTGGAAGTAACAATAAAAATGATAAATCTACCTTAATGAAATTATTTATTAAAGACTATACCACTCAATCTATCAAATAATTATTTTTACTGACCAAGAAAAACTAATAACAAAATTCATTGGAAGCAAGAAAAGATCAAGAATAACAAAGGGAACAGATGGAAAAAAATGTAAATAAAAGTGTTCTAGGTTTACCAGATCTAAAAATATACTATAAAGCGGCAGTCATCAAAATTGCCTGGTTAAGAAATAGAATAATGGATCAATTTATTAGGATAGGTTCAAAAACAACAGTAATAAATTATTACAGTATTCTACTATTTGACAAACCCAAAGACATTAACTTCTGGGTTAAAAATTCACTATTTGACAAAAATTGTTGGGAAAACTGGAAAATAATATGGCAAAATTATGCATAGAACAACCTCCTACTCCCTATACAAAAATAAGATCAAAATAGGTACAGAAGTTATAAATAAAGGGCAATACCATAGACCAATTAAAACACCAAGAAAACAGTTTATATTTCAGATCTATGTAAAGGGGAGAAATTTATGACTTAGAAAGAAATAGAGTACATTATTAATTGTAAGAGGACTGATTTTGGCTATACTAAAAAGTTTTTGCAACATAAAAGCAATGCTGCTAAAATTAGAAGGAAAACAAAAAACTGAAAATTTTCACAGCTAGGGTTTCTGATAAGGGCTCATTTCTAAAATATATGAACAATTCAAGTTATAAGGTTACAAGTCATTCCACATTTGATAAATGGTCAAAGTATATGAACAGACAGTTTTCAAATGAAGAAATTAAAGCTATATACATATATATATATATATATGTATATTCTGTATCATTACTTATTAGAGTAATGCAACTTAAAACTGTGATGTTCTACCTCATACCTATCAGATTGACTAAGATGACAAAAAAGGAGAGGTTGTAAGAAAATTGGGGTATTAATGCATTGTTGGTGGTACTGTGACTTTATCCAACCATTCTGGAGAGAAATATAGAACTCTGCTCAAAGTGTAATAAAACTGATGATTCCCTTTGACCCAGAAATACCAATATTAGGCCTACATCCAAAAGAAATCATAAAAAATTGGAAAAATTCAACATGTTCCAAAAATATTCATAGCAGCTCTTTTTGTAGTGGCAAACAATTGGAAACTGAGGGGATGCCTATCAATTGGGAAAAGACTGAACACATAATGACTTATGAATGTTATGGAATACTATTGTTTCATAAGAAACTATGAATGCTTGGAGTCTAGAGAAGCATGGAATGAGTTACAAGATCTGATGCTGAACAAAGGGAGCAGAACCAAGAGAACATTGTACTCATTAACAACAACATTGTGAGTTGTTCAGCCTTAATGGATGCCAACTCCTCTCAGTAATTCAGAGAGCTAGGACAACCCTAGAAGTCCTTATTTGGACAATGCTATTCATATCCAGAGGAAGAAAAACAAAGTTAAAAAAAGATAAAACAAAAAGAAAAATCCCTACAGAATCTGAAGGAACACAACATTTACTTTTTTAAAATTTCCCTCATGTATTTCTTTACTATCTCATGGCTTTCTTTCTTTCCTTTAATACTAATTCCTCATACTGAAAATGACTAATCTGTAAACATGTTAAACACAAATGCATATGTACAATATTTACCTGACTGTGCACAACTGAGGGCAGGAAGGGAGGATGAAATAAAATTATCTAACTTGAAAATATTCAAATGCATGTGGATGAATGGTGAAAAAAATGTAACATGTAATTGGAAACATAATAAAATAGCAATTAAAAAATAAAATTGAACAAATAGGGGATATCTGGTTAAGGTGGTGGAGAGAAACCAGGCACTATTTTAAGCTCTCTTGGCTTTCCCTATGAACTAACATGCATGAAGCCTCTTAACAGATTTTGTATCCACAGAACTCAACAAATAACAGAGGAGAACATCTCCCAGCAAGGTCTGTCACAAAAGACCATGGGTGCTGCCAGAGCAGAGAGCAGAGTACCAGTGCTGGGGCTGGTGGACTGATGCCAGGGACTAACCTGAGAATCGAGGCATTTAAGGAATGCATGATTGGCAGATAAGTGAGCTGCAGGGTGTCAGCCCAGGCACCTATTTTGCTAGCTGGGTTGGTCTGGAAGACTCAGCCAATGAGTCCTCCATGTTTTCAGCCAGTGAATCACCATGTTTAGCTGAGCCCCCCATTCTTCCTGTGTGAGGTCCTGATAAACAGAATCAGCACCAGATGTTTGCACCTTGCCTCAAGACCCAGGTGTGTGCAATAGATCTCCTCCAGTGCTGATTATTAATAAAGCTTACTACCCAAAGAGTGGGTATCACATTCCTAGCATGAAGTCCCAGCCCAGATTGTGCAAGAACAGTCCAGATCCTACCCCAGCCTAGGGAGTAGGCCACTGATACCACCAATCCAGACAATCCAGAGAAAATTCCTGACATTCATAACTGGTAGGCCCACCATGTAACTCCCTGGAGTTCCTAACCCCAGTGAGCAAGAACTCTAGGAATTTCAATACCAAAGGAATATCAATTCTTCCAACACAATACCCTAAGGAAAGGGCTCAAAATGAAGAAAGATCAGAGCAAAGCAGCATTCATTGAATTTTACCTTGAAGAAGGTGCACTAGCACAGAAAAGATAAGAGCTTGAGAGCAGAATATGAATTCGTTTCCAGCCTAGAGGAGTTTAAAAAGTAAATGGAAAAATTGGAAAAAGAAATGCAAGAGAAAATTAACATCTTACAACAAGAAAACAAATCCAATTCTCTCAAAAAACACAATTGGACAAAAGGAAAATGATAACAACTCCTTCAAAAATAGAATTGACCAATTGTAAAAGGAGATACAAAAGATAAATGAAGAAAATTCTTCTCTTAAAAGAAAATTGGAATTTGTGGAAACTAATGATTTCATGAGACACCAAGAACCTCTTAGAGAAAATTTAAAAAACTGAAAAAATAGAATAAAATGTAAAATATGTCATCGGTAAACATCTGACCTAGAAAATAGATCCAGGAGAGACAATTTAAGAATCATAGGACTATTTGAAAACTATTTGAAGAAGAAAAAAAAAAGCCTGGACACCATGCTTCAGGTTATCGAAGGACAACTGCTATGATATCCTGGAGCCAGAAGTTAAAGTAGTCATTGAAAAAATAAATTGATCCCTTCCTGAAAGGGATCCCAAAATGAAAGCACCAAGGAATAATGTGACTAAACTCCAGAACTGTCAGATTAAGGAGAAAATCCTGTAAATTGCCAGAAAGAAACAATTCATTTGTAAATTTTATTTATTTATTTGAGACAATGGAGTTAAATGACTTGTCCAAGGTTGCAAAGCTAGGAAATTATTACATGTCTGAGGTCAGATTGGAACTCAGGTCCTCCTGACACCAGGGCCAATGCTCTATCCACTGCAACACTTAGTTGTCCCAAGAAGCAATTCAAATACTAAGGAGCCACAATCAATTTCACAGAGGACTTGGATGCATCAATATTAAATGATCAAAGGATGTAGAATATGATATTCCAGAGAGCAAGGAAGATTGGATTACAATCAAGTATCCACTATCCTTTAAAACTGAGGCTTCACTTTCAGGGAAAAAGATGGCCATTTAACAAAATAGAAAGCTTTCACTCTTTCCTCATGAAAAGATTGGAACTAACTAAGAAATTTTATTTTCATACAGAAGATTCAGGAAATAAATGAAAAAGCAAAAAGGGAGAAAGAAAAAAATAACGTAATTCAATAAGATTAAACTGGTTATACTCCTCCATAAGGACGAAGATCCTTATGAGTCTTAAGAATTGTAACCATATTATAGGGAATATATGTAGGCAGAAGGAAGGCACATTCATGATATTCCATAGCATCAGTGGAAGGATTTTTAAAATACTTCATTAAAAAGGGGTAACAGTAAAGAGGAGAAGGAAGAGAGAGATTAAATGGTATAACTTGTATCACATGAAGAAGTACAAGGGACTATTACAAAAGAGAGGAAGAAGAAAGGAGATGAGAACTTCTTGAATCTAACTCTCATCAGATTTGGCTCAAAGAGGGTTTGATATATACACTCAGTTGAGTTTAGAACCTTAGCTTACCTTTCAAGTATAAAGATAAGAAAGTGATGGGAGGAGCAGAAGGAAGAACTCATACAAGGAGGGGAAGGAAGAAGGGTAAAAGGGAAAGGAAAAAGAAAAGGGAGGGGAATGGATAGAAAGGTGTAAAAACACTGAAGAAAAATACTGGTGAGTAGGGATAATGTAAAAAATGGGGAAAATGCAAGCAGAGGGGAGATAACATGGTTTGCAAGAAAGAGTTTTAATTATATCTTTGAATGTGAGTGGGATGAGCTCTCCTACAAAATCGAAGCAGATAGCAGAGTGGATTAAAATCCAGAATCATACAATAAGCTTCTTACAAGAAATACATTAGCATCAGGGATACAGATATATATATATATATATATATGTATATATATATATATATATATATGTATATGTATATGTATATATACATATATATACATATATACATATACATATATACATATATACATATATACATATATATAATATTATATATATCAAAGGTAAAAGACTGGAACAGAATATATTATGCCTCAGACAAAGTGAAAGAAGCAGAGGTAACAATCTTTATCTCAGGCAAATCAGCTGCAAAAGTAGACCATATTAAAAGGGATAAATAAGGAAACTATAACCTCCTAAAAGATTCCTTAGACAGTGAAGTAATTTTAGACAGAAAATCTCAGCATCCCTCTCTCAGATTTAGATAAATCTAGACATAAAATAGACAGGAAGGAAGTTATGTTAGTGAATAGAATGCTGGAAAACTTAGATAAGATATTTTGAATGGGGATAGAAAGGAATATAACTTTTTTCCACAGTACATGTTACATAAGGAAAAATTTTTATGTATTAGGGTATAAAAACCTCATCAAATATAGAAAGGTAAAAATAGTGGACGCATCCTTTTCAGGCCACATGAAATAAAGAGCTATGGAGAGATATGTCTAGAACCAATTGGAAACTAAATAACCTAATTTTAAAGAATTTGTGAATCAGAGAACAAATAGTAGAAAACATGATTTTATCCAAAATAATGACAATAAAGAAACAACATAACAAAATTTAAGGGATTCAGCCAATACAGTTTTTAGGGGACATATTATAACTCTAAATTCTTACAGGAACAAAATAAAGAAAGAGGAAATCAATGAATTGAGAATGGAACTAAAAAAGTTAGAGAAAGAGCTAATTGAAAATACTCAACTAAATACCAAGTTCGATATACTGAAAATTTAGAGTAAAATTCAAAAATCAAAAGCAATAAATCTATAAAATGTATAAATCAAACTAAGATTTAGATTATGAAAAACCAATAAAATTAAATAAGACTTTTGATAATTTGATTTAAAAAACAAAGCAAATGAAATTACAAGTATCAAAAACAAAAAAGAGGAGGAAATTAAAAATAATAATTTGGAAATATTTTTGTCCAACTCTATGTCAATAAATTTGATAATTTAAGTGAAATTGATAAATATTTACAAAAATACAAATTGTCCAGATTAAAAGATTATTTAATACTTAAATAATCCTATCTCAGAAAAGGAAATTGAACAGGTCATCAATGAAATCCCTAAAAAAAATCACAGCACCAGATGGATTTACAAGTGAATTCTATGAAACATTCAAGGAACTATTGATTCTAATTCCAAATAAAGTATTTGAAAAAATAAGAGAAGACTGGACTTTGCTCAGTTTCTTCTATGATACCAATATGGTGCTGATACCCAAACCAAGAAGAATTAAAATAGAGAAAGAAAATTATAGACCAATTTTCCTAATGAATTTGGATTCAAGAATTTTAAATAAAATATTTGCAAAGCAATTGCAGCAAGTTATCACTAAGATAATATACTATAACCAAGCAAAATTTATACCAGATATGCAGGGTTAGATCAATATTAGAAAAACTGTGCATAGTTGATTATATAATTAAAAACCTAACAAATCATATGATTATCTCAATATATCTTGAAAAAACTTTTGACAAAATACAAAATAATTTCCAACCTAAAACTGTACAGAACATAGGAATAAATGTTTTGCTCATTAAATTGATAAGCAGATCTTTCTGAAGTCAACAATAAGCATTATATGCAATGGGGATAAGATAGAAGTATTACTAACAGGATCAGAGGTGAAATATAGATGCTCATTATCACCACTATTATTCAATATCGTATTGAAGAGATAGCTAAAATGTTAGAGAAATGTTCGAGAAGAAAAAGAAATTGAAGAAATTAGAAATGGGAATGAAGAAACAAAACTCTCCCTCTTTGCAGGTGATATGATGGTATGCCTAGAGAACCTTAAAAAATCATCTAAAAACTACTGAAAACAATTAGTAACTTTAGCAAAATTGCAAGATATAAAATAAACCAACATAAATCTTCAGCATTTCCATCTATTACTAACAAGATTCAACTATAAGAGAGTCTACCTGCCAAAGCAGATTCAAAAACCTTATAAAAACTTTTAAATACTTTTCATAAAAATAAAATCAAATCTAAATAAGTGGGCAAATATCAATTGCTCATGAGTAGTTCAAGCTGAATAAAATAAAAAATAATTCTACCATATTATAATAAAATAATAATTATACCATATTCAGTGCCATAGCAATCAAATTTCCAAAAAAAAATTACTTTGGTGAACTATAAAAATATATTAACTTAATTCATAGGGAGGAACAAAATATCAAAAATATGAAGGGACTGTAATGCATTGTACTGCATTGTATTATATACTGCATTGTATTATATTTATTATATTATGTTACATTATATCATATTATATCATATCATTTCATATCATATCATATTATATTACATTACATTACATTACATTACATCACATCGTATCGTATCATATCATATCATATCATATCATATTATATTATAATGCAACAGTTATCAAAAATGTATGGGATTAGCTAAAAAATAAAGTGATGGATCAGTGGAATAGATTAGGTGCAAAAGAGACAGCAGGAATTATTGTAATCTTGTATTTGTTAAACCCAAAGAGTCCAGCTTCTGGGTTAAGGACTCACTCTTTTTATAATTTTTATAATTTTTTTTCTTAATTTGTGTAAGGCAATGGGGTTAAGTGACTTTGCAAAGGTCACACAGGTAGGCAAAATGAACTCACTCTTTGCTAAAAACTGCATGGGAAAATTGGAGAATTAATATGGGAGAAACTAGGATTAGTGCAACATCGTGCAACCTATACAAAAAATAAGACAAAATGGGTGCAGGATTTAGACAAAAAAAGACAATATTATAAGCAAATTAGGAGAAAAAGAAATAGTTTATCTGACAGATCTGTGTAAAGGGGTTCAGTTTAAGACAAAGGAAAAGATAGAGGACATCATCAAAAGCAAACTGGAAAAATTGTGATTTTTTTTAAATGAAAAGAAAGATTTTATTTATTTATTTTGAGTTTTACAATTTTTCACGTAATCTTGCCTCACTACCCACACACCCCACAGAAGGCAATCTGTTAGTCTTTACATTGTTTCTGTGGTATACATTGATGTGGATTGAATGTGATGAGAGAGAAATAATATACTTAAGGAAGAAAAATATAGTATAAGATAGAGTTAAATTACATAATAGTAGAGCAGCTATCTTTTTAAATTAAAGGTAATTATCTTTGGTCTTTGTTCAAACTACACAATTCTTTCTCTGGATATAGATGGTATTCACCACCTCAGATACCCCAAAACTGCGCCTGATTGTTGTACTTATGGAATGAGCAAATCCATCAAGTTTGATCATCACCCCAATGTTGCTATTAGATTATACAGTGTTCTGGTTCTGTTCATCTCACTCAGCATCAGTTCATGTAAATCCTTCCAGGCTTCCCGGAATTCCCATCCCTCCTGGCTTCTAAAAGAACAACAATGTTTCATGACATACATATGCCACATTTTGTTAAGCCACACCCCAATTGAAGGACATTAATTTAATTTCCAATACTTACCCAACAAATAGGGTTACAATGAATATTTTTGTACAAGTGATATTTTGATCATTTTTCAAAATCTCTTCAGGGTACAGACCCCGTAGTTGTATTGCAGGATAAAAGGGTATGCACAATTTTGGTGCCCTTTGGGCATAAATTCAAATTGCTCACCAGAAATGTTGGATGAGTGCACAGCTCCATCAACAATTTATTAGTGTCCCAGATTCCCCCCATCCTTTCCAACATTGATAATTGTCCTTTCTGGTCATATTGAGGAGTCTGAGAGTTGTGAGGTGGTACCTCAGAGATGTTTTGATTGGTATTTCTCTAATAAGTAATGATTTAGATAAATTTTTATATAACTATGGATTGATTTGATTTCCTCATCTGTAAACTGCCTTTGCATATCCTTTGACCATCTGTCAATTGGGGAATAGCTTTTTTAAAAAAAAATTGACTCAGTTCCCTGTATATTTTATAAATAAGTTCTTTATCAGAAATACTGGTTGTAAAAATTGTTTACCAATTTACTACACTTCTCTTGATCTTGTTTACTTGTCTGTGTGAAAGCTTTTTAATTCAATGTAATCAAAATCACCTAGTTTATTTTTAATGATGCTCTCTATCTCTTCCTTGATCATAAACTGCTTTCCTTTCAATAGATCTTACAGGTAAATTATTCCTTGATCTACTTGTTTGCTGTTTATGTCTAAATCCTGCACCTATTTTGATCTTATCATGGTATATGTTGTGAGGTTTTGGTCTAATCCAAGTTTCTTCCATAATAACTTCCAATTTTCCCAACAGTTTTTATTGAAAAGAGAGTTTTTATCCAAATAGCTGGATTCTGTGGGTTTATCAAAAAGAACATTACTATAATCACTTCTTGCTTTTGCACGTAGTATATTAGACTGATCCACCACTATACTTCTTAGCCAATACCAGATAGGTTTGATGACTGATGCTTTATAGTATAATTTTAAATCTGGTAAGGTTAAGGCACCTTCTTTTGTACTGTTTTTCATTGAATCCCTGGAAATTCTTGACTTTTTATTTCTCCATATGAATTTACTTACAATTTTTTCTAACTTGGGAAAGTAATTTTTTTGGAATTGGTAGGGCACTAAACAAGTAGTTTAGTTTGGGTAAAATTGTCATTTTTATTGACTTTTGGCTGCTGATCATTAGGTTTTTATGCACTGGTACATGGTCAGTTTTTGTGTAAGTGTCATGTACTGTAGAAAAAAAAGTATGTTCTTTTTTAATCTCCATTTAATTTTCTCCATAAGTCTATCATATCTGGGTTTTCTAGCTATCTATTTAAGTCCTTAGCTTCCTTCTTGTTTATTTTATGAATAGATTCATGTAAATTTGAGAGCTGGAGGCTGAGGTCTCTCGCTAATAGAGTTTTTCTGTCTATGTCTTCCTATAGCTCATCAACTTCTCCTCTAAGAATTTGGATGCTATACCATTGGGTGCATACATATGCAGTTTTGACATTACTTTATTGTCTATGTTACCTTTTAGGAGGATATAGTTTCCTTCCTTATCTCTTGTAAAGCTATCTATTTTTGGAGCTGCTTTTCCTGAGATAAGAATTGTTACCTCTACTTTTTTCATCTCAGATGAAGCAAAATATATTCTGCTCCAGTCTTTTACCTTTACTCTATATGTATTTCTCTGCTTCAGCATATTGTAGGATTCTGGTTTTTAATCCATTCCGCTATTCATTTACATTTTATGGGAGAGTTCATTCCATTCACATTCAAAGTTATAATTAATACCTCTTTATTACCCTCCATGCTCTCTTCCGTCTGTTTGTATTTTTCCCCTTTTTACACTTTACCTATATTCTCCAGTATTTTGGTTCTAAATACCACCAATTTCAATGTGTTTGCATTCCTATATCAACCCCCCTTGCCCTTTCTTTCCCCTTTCCCTTTTCCCCCTTCTTCCTTCCCTTACTTCTGCTAGTTCCCTTTTTCCTCCCCTCTCCCCTTTTTCCCTTGTAACAGTTGAAAGTTAAAATAAGTTTCTTAATGTAGCTGATTGTTTTAAGTTAACTTTAAGCCAAGTCTGATGAGTGGAAGATTCAGGTGGTTCTCACCTCCATCCTTCTTCCCCTGTATTGCATTAGGTCCTTTGTGTCTCTTAATGGAAAGTGATTTTTCCCCATTCAGTCTCCTCCATACCATCTCCTTACTCTCTTACTCTCCCCACTTTTTAAGGAGGTATTGTTTTCTATGTGAATCACAGAAAAGTCATGAGTGTCCATCACTCTTGGCTAAATGTATTCTCTCTAATAGAGTCATGATTCTTGAGCACTATTACAGTCTTTTTCCCAAGTTTCATCTTAATTGAAAGCAGTCTCAAAAATTAGTCATTAGTTTCCATCACTTCTGGCTAAGTATATTCTCTTTAAACAAGTTACACTTCTCAAGAGTTATGAGAATCTTTCTCCCAGGTGGGGATATAGCCAGCTTCCTCTTAGTGGATAGCAGTTTTTTATAACCCTTTTTTTACCTTTACATATGACTCTTTACCTTCCTGTTTGATGTCCAAATTTTCTATTCAGCTCTATTTTTTTATCAGGAAATGTTGGAAATCTCCCACTTCATTAAATATCCATCTTTTCCCTTGGAAAAGAAGGTTCCACTCTGCTGGATAGTGGATTCTTGGCTTCATTCCAATTCCCCTTGCACTTTGGAATATCTCATTCCAGCTCCTTTGATCCCTTAATGCTGATGCAGTCAGGTCCTGCGTAATCCTAATTTGTGGCTCCTAGGTATTTAAGTTGATTCATTCTGGCTGCTTTCAGTATTTTAATTTTTATCTCATGCTTCTGGAATTTGGCCACAACATTACTTTACTTGGTATTTTCATTTTAGATTTCCTTTGTGGAGGGGATTGATGTATTCTTTCAGTAACTATTTTGCCCTCTGCTTCCATGATGAAAGGGCAATTTTCCATCACTAAATCCTATAAAATTAAGTCCAGGTTTCTTTTCAAGGAGATCAATATTTGTTAAGTTGTCCCTTCTCAATCATTTCTGAAGTTCAGTGGTTATGCTGATGGGGTATTTTACATTTTCTTATATTTTTTTCAATCTTTTGGTTTTGTTTAATTAATATAATCTTGTTGTCTCATGAAGTCATTAGTTTCCAGAGGTCCTATTATTTTATTTTAGAGATGAATTTTCTTCATTTACATTTGGCAACTCATTTTCCCATTCTGTTTTTGAAGTAGTTTTCCATTTTCCCAAGTGTAGTTTTGAGAGAATTATTTTCTTTTTGTATTTGCCCAATTGAGAATTTGAGAGAATTATTTTCTTTTTTCCATTTGCCCAATTTAGGAGAGAATTATTCTCATTTTGTATTTGTCTAATTTATTTTACAACGATTTTATTATGGTTGGGAGATGTTAATTTTCTCTTGCAATGTGTTAATTTTTTCTTGATTTTCTTTTCCCAAATTTTCCAATTGATTTTTAAACTCCTTCCTGATTTCTTCAAAGAAGTCTTTCTAGTCTGGAGACCAGTTCATATTTTCCTCAGAATTTCTAGGTCTCTCTGTTTTAGGATCTGTTTCTTCTAATTATTTCTCCATGGGTCCCTCCTTTTCAGTGGCATTTCATCATTTTCTTATGATCTTGTGTTGGAAGAGGGGCTGACATTCAGATGTTTGATTTTGAAAACCCTAGGGGCTTTGATCACTTGGCTTAGTACCTCCAAGTGGGCTGGCCAGTAACTAGAGCTAATTGTTTTCTCTTGATAGTTTGAGTCCCTCCCCTAGTCCTGGAGATTGTGAGGAGTGCCACCATGTTCTTATTTGTCCTTGAACAATGGGCTGGGCTGTGGGGGTGGTTGTCAATCCCCCTTTCGGCTGTGCAAGCTCTACTGCCCTCAGCTAAGCCTGAGGTGGTAGGGGTGGGGGGCAGTTACTGTTTGTTCTGGGAAAAATGCTCTGCTAGAAGTATGGAGCTCAGATCTTGTGCTCAGCTTATTGATTTCCAGGTTTGCTCTACAACTCTCTTTGTTAAGACTTGCCCTCCTACCCAACTGGGTCTCACCAGACCTACACTCCCATGGTCAAAGATTCTGCAGCTATTGTGTGCCCTAGGACCCACTCACCAAAACCTCCAGGGCTTTAGGTCTTCTGGCTTCACTCCACTGCTGTCCCTGCACTGGCCATCTGCCATCTATTCCTGTTTCATCCACTGTCCCCTGAGACAGACCTTGCTAGTAGGTGTTCTTCTCCTAGCTTCTTTTTGGGGGGTTTTGTTGATCAAATTTCTTTTTAGAGGTTTCTTTCATATTCTTTTTTTAAATTTTTCTCCCAATCTTACTTCCCTCCCCCCCCACTGCACCCCCCACAGAAAGCAATCTGAGGGGAAAACAAGAGAACTTAGTACAGTACCTGTCTTTACTCCACCATCTTGGCCAAAAGTCCAATTTTGATAACTTTAAATTTAAAAGCTTTAGCACAAAACAAAGCCACAATCAAAAGAAATGTAAAGTAAAAAAACAATTTTTACAACTATTGTTTATAACAAATGACTCCTTTCTAAAATATATAAAGAACTGAGTCAGATTTATATTTAAAAATAACAACCAAACTATTCTCCAATTGACAAATGGACAAAGATTATGTAAAAGCAATTTGAAGATGAGGAAATAAAAACTATCAATAGTCGTATGAAAAATTGCTCTAAGTCAGTACTGATTAGAGAAATGCAAATTAAAACTTTTCCGAAGTACCACTTTCCATCTCTCAGATCAGTCAATATGACCAGAAAGGATAACAATAAATTTTGGGGAAGATATGAAAAATCTGGGGCACTAATGCTTTATTATTGGAATTTTGAACTGATCCAACTTTTCAGGAGAACAATTTGGAATTACGTACAAAGATGCAATAAAAATGTGCATACCCTTTGATTCAGTAATATCACTACTGTTTATGTGTCCTGAAGAGATCATTGAAAAGGGTAAGAAATCCACATGTACAAAAATATTCATAGTAGCTCTTTTTAAAATGGAATTGGAAATTAAAGGGAGGTCCATCAGCTGGGGAATGGTTGAAAATATTGTGGTATATGTATATGATGGAAAACTGTTTTTCTACAAAAAATATCATGAGTGATGGGATTTTAGGAAAGCCTGAAAAGATTTGCATGAATTGACTTCAAGGGAGATGAACAGAACAAGAAGAACGGCCTACTCACTAACAACAACATGGAGGTGATGATCAACCATGATTAATTTGCTCATTCCAGTAGTGACATAATCAGGGACAATTTTCAGGTATTTGAGATGGAGATTACCATCTGCATCCAGAGACAAGTTTAAATGAAGAACAATCATTTTCTAAAAGTTGTCCTATGTAATAAGTAATTTTGTTAACTCTAATGTTTTCATTTTTCCTTTTAGATCTGATTCTTTTCTCACAATAAGTTCAATTATTTTAGGGGTTTTTTTGTAAGGCAATGGGGTTGAGTGGCTTGCCCAAGGCCATACAGCTAGGTAATTATCAAGTGTCTGAGACCAGATTTGAACCCAGGTACTCCAGACTCCAGGGCCAGTGCTTTTATCCACTGTGCCACCTAGCCGCCCCCACAAGTTCAATTTTGATCTATGCATATCAAGCAAACAAATTTAAAGTCTATATCAGATTACCTTCTGTTGGGGGGAAGGAAAGAAAGAAGGAGAAAAATTGCAAAACTGAACTTTTAAAAAATTATTGGTAGAAATTACCATTGTATGTAATTGGACAATGAATAAAATATTAATATATTTTTTAAAAGTTTGAAAAAATTGTAAAAGAGAACACCTTTTGAAATTTAAGATTAACCAATTTTAAAAATCATAAAAATGAAAAAAATGAAATCCTAAAAATTAGAATTAATTAATGGATATTAATGACTCTTTTAGACTCTAAGATCTTTTGAGAGTATATCAAACATTATCAAAAAGCTAAAAGAATAGAGGAAATTATAAAATTTCTCTCAGGAAAAAGGAATGATCTGAAAAATGGATCTTAAAGAGATAATGTATTAATTATTGGTGTACCTGAAGGCCACAATCTGAAAAAAGAGAATGGACAATATTCTTCAGGAAATTACGATATAAAACAGCTCTAATACCCTAGAACAAGAAGGAAAAAAGTCCATTAATCACACCCAGGAAGAGGTCACAAAGGAAAACCTCTAATGTCTATTGCAACCAAATTTTAGAATTATCAGCTAAAAGATACAATACTGCAATCTGTCAAAAAGAAGTAATTCATACATGAAGAAGTCACAGTCAGGATTCTGCAGAATTTATCATTTTCAACATTAAAGGATCAAAGAGCTTGGAAAATGTTACAAAGTCTAAACAAATCTAGATTACCAGCAAGATTCAACATATTCTTCCAGGGAAATAATGGATTTTCATTGAAATAGAAGACTTTCAAACTCACCTGATAAAAAGACTAAAGGTGAAAATAATTTTTATTCATTTTTAAAACAGATTTTAAAACAGTTTGATTTGCCAACTAAATGATAGCTATTGAAAAGAAAATTTTATCTTCAAATAAAAGTCTTAAGAGATAAATAAAAATAAATAGAAGTCAGTAAGACTAAGAAAAGATTAGAAAGACTAAATGGAAAGACAATACCCTTGAGAAGTAAATCCTTTTTTTAGGGTTTTTTTTTTTTTTTGCAAGGCAAACAGGGTTAAGTGGCTTGCCCAAGGCCACATGGCCAGGTAATTATTCAGTGTGTGAGACCAGATTTGAACCCAGGTACTCCTGACTCCAGGGCCAGTGCTTTATCCACTATGCCACCTAGCCACCCCCGAGAAGTAACTTTTGAGATTTATATTTCTTTTATGACAATTGAAAGGAACATAATCAGATAAAGGTTGTGGGTATAAAAAGTGATCATGATGTAATGATTTACTTCATCTCATGAAAGCTGTATTTCTATTAGCACAGTTGGAAGGAGTATATTTGAACAGAGACTATGAGTACAAATTGATCATAAAGGTAAAAACTATATTTCTGTCATTATAGTTGAAATGATTTGACAGAGGATGGGGGGTACAAGATAGCTATAAAACAATAAAGACATGAAAAAATGATTATACTGAGAGAAGAAGGAGGCAACTGAGGATAATTAACACAAAAAGAAGAGGCACCAAAGATCTTATATTAGAGGGAAAGAAGGAAGAATGCAAACACTGCATAAATCTTACTCTTGGCTCAATCAAAGAGAGAACTGTATACATTCTTAATTATGTTTCGAAGTTTGTTCTACCCTTCAGGTAGGAGGGAAAGAGGCAAAGGACAATGTGAGGCAGGCAGCAGACAACAGAAAACAGTGCTGAGGAGGGATAAGAGAAAAAGGGAAAAGAGGGTAGAGAGGATGGAGGGAAATTAAAATGTTTTACACAGATTAAAAATGTAATCAAGATTAGATGGAATGCAGAAAACAATCTTTCAACTAGTGTTTTTGATAAAGGACTCATTTCTAAACTATATAGAGATCTGAGTCAAATTTAGCAGAATACAACTCATTATCTAATTTATAAATAGTTAAAGAATATGAAAGTCAATTTTCTGATGAAGAAATTAAATTATGAAAAAATGCTCCAAATCATTAGTCATCGGAGAAATGCAAATTTAAGCAATTCTGAAGTACCCCTCACACCTATCACATTAGCTAAAATGTAAAGAAGGAAAAGTTATCAATATTGGAGAAGATATGATTAACTTTTTGTCGATAAAGCACTGCTGGTTGAATTGTGAACTGATCTAATCATTCTGGTGAGCAATTTAGTATTATGCCCAAAGGGCAATTAAGTTCTGCATACCCATTAATCCAGCAATATTACTACTATTTCTCTACCCCAAAGAGGTAATAAAACAGGAAAATGTACACATCTACAAATAATATTTATAGCAGCCCTTTTAGTAGAGGCAAAACATTGGAAATTAAGGGAAGGTCTATCATTTGGGGAATGACTACACAAGTTATGGTATATGAATGCTTTGGGTACTATTGCTTTGTAAGAAATCATAAGTGATTGGAAAATGCATTTATGCAGTTTGGACAAAGCATAAATGGAAAAATGCAATCCACATTCAGAGAAAAATCTATAGAGTCTAATGAAGAGCAAAACATACTATGTTAACTTTTTAAAAATTATTTTCTTTTTCTCTCATGAGCTCTCTCCCCTCTTAGTTCTAATTCTTCTCTCACAAAATGAAAATATGTTAAACATGATTATATATGTACAGCCTAACAACTTAAATCAGATTCCTTGCTGACATTGGGAGGGGCAAGAAAAGAGAGGGTGATAGAAAAATGTGGAACTCAAGACTTGCAAAAGGATGAATATTGAAAACTATCTTTGCATGTAATTGGAAACATTTTTAAATTAAAAAAATAACTTACAAAATAACATATAAAATTAACTGTATAAAATTTTAATTAGAATCTTAAAAGTAGTTCAAATAGCATACACTGTAGCAAAAAGTATGTAAATTGAAAATACCCAACAAAACAATCAAAACAATATACTATGAAATTATAATGACCAAATTTAGTCCAAGTAAAGAGATATAAGAAGACACAAACACATACAAACACACACACATACACACAGAGTCTTTGCACAGGCAAGAAACAATGAATATGGAATACTACATTTAATATAATGCCTTTTTCAAGATGTGTGTTAGTTCTGGTAATTATATATTTTTTCATTTTTCTAGTTTATTATCCTAAAATGGATAATGAGATGAATGTAATGTAATATAAAATGGAAATAAGTCAATAAAAATATATTAAATGGAGAAATAAAAATATACTATGCTTGAACAATTTTTTTCCAAAACAAAATTCACCACTCCCCTACTAAAACACACAGAGCAGTTTCCTTCCCCTTTCCTATTATCCAAAATACTTTCACTAGGGAGTTGATTGAAAATGATTGCTCAAAACTATAAATAATAAAAATTCAAATTATTATTGATTAGAGAATTGCAAATTAAAACAACAATGTTGTACCACCTTACACCCATCAGACTGGCCAAGATGAGAAAAAGGGGAAATGATCAATGTTAGAAAGACTGTGGGAAGATTGGGACATTGATGCATTGCTGGTGGAGTTGTGAATGGATTCCACCTTTCTGGAGGGCAATATGAAACTATGCCTAAAGAGCAAAAAAACTGGTCATAAACTGATCCAGCAATTCCATTTCTAAACCTATATCCAGAAGAAAGCTTAAAAATTAGCAAAATCCCAATTTTCCAAAATATTCATAGCAACTCTTTTTGTAGTGGCAAAGAATTGGAAACTGAGGGGATGTCCATCAACTGGGAAATGGCTAAACAAGTGATGGTACATGAATGTTGTAGAATATTATTTTATAAGTAACCATAAATGGCTGGACTCTAGTGAAGCATGGATGAAGTTACAGGATCTGATGCTGTCCAAAGGGAGCAGAAGCAAAGAAAAAAGCAATATACACATTAACAACAACATTGTGAGATTAAAAATATTGATGGAAGCATCTCATCAGCAATTCAGAGAGATAGGACACCTATATTAGAGCAGCTATGGACAATGTTATCCCTATTCAGAAGATGAAAAACAAAACAAAACACAAAAACCCCTTTCAGAATCTGATGAACATTTCATTAAAAAAGACCTCTTTGTGTATCTCTTTCCATTAATCCCAATTCCTTGTACTGAAAATAACTAATCAGTAAATATACTTATCAAAAATATGTATGTACAATGCTAACCTGATTGTTCAACACTGAGGGGAGGGGTAGTGGAAGGGAGGGTGGAAGGAAATTTTGTAACTTAAAAATATACATGTGCATCTGGATTAAAATAAATAAAATAAATTTTAGAAAAAAATATGATTGCCCAGGTTAATTTTAACATGTGGTTTTCCATTCATGATAAAGGTAGATAGAAGATAGATAGATAGTTAGCTAATAAATAATATAATATTTGGCAAGCAGAAAGAGTATTGTAAAGGGGATTGTGAGGGAGAAGTTAGGAAAATGTTAATGTTCTTTAGAAAATTAGCTTATCTTGAAGTATGAAAGAAGTTAGATATTCTGAGTGGAAGCAGGATGTTGACAGAACTCTGTTACTTATGTATTGAAGTAGAAGAGTAGAGTGCTATGCTTGGGTAAATTTGAATAAATAAATTTAATTGATTATAAATTATATTAAAGAAAAATATGAAATAAGCCTAAGTAGAAATGGATTGTGAAGGTCTTTAAATCTCAAGGTGAAGAGTTTGCATTCTAGACTAGAAGTAATTGTGATGCACTAAAGTTAACTCAGGAAGGGAATGACATGATTTCATATTCTTCTGAGGAGGATTATTTTGGAACCTATATAGAACAAACAGGAGAGTCAAGTCTTATGTGGAGGCTACTAGAGTAGTCCAAATGGGCAGCGATGAAGGCCTGTATTAGAGTGATGGCTGTAGGATTGGAGAGAGGTAGAGACATCGAATTTTAAGCTGTGGAAGCAGCATTAATTATATACAACAATTAATTTTATTTATATATATATATATATATATATATATATAATGTAAATGAAATGAATATTCAAGAATAATTCTGATGTTGTGGTCTTAACTGACTGAAGGTGGTGACCTCAAACAGAAACAGAGGAATTTGGATGAAGGAATGTTATATGGGTTTCTTAAGTTTCATAAGCAGTCCTGTCTTTTCACTATCCCACTGACTGGCCATTCTTATTTTTATTAGACAGATCCACTAAAAGAATATTCTCCCATTCCATCACTCCCATAGTGTCTGGGCTCCCTTCATCTTAATCCTTGATACAGTATCAACATTAACATATATTATTATTGCCTGGATTTGAGCAACTATAATGTATAGAAAGGAAGTCACATGTCTATGGTCTATTTCTCCCAAGCACCAAGCCATTCATGAAATATTTTATTACTTAATCTACTTTCTTGCCTTTGGTTCCCATGCCTAGGACTGCTTTAAATCCTCAGTGATAAGAAACACCTCTATAAAAATGAATGGTTTTGCATGGGCTGTAAGTGTAGCTTAATTTCATTTGGACTAAAATTTGAGTCTCCTTGGACATTTTGAAAAATTTCTTCCCTTTTAATGCTGTTGTATTTATTGACATTTCAACCCTGGGAGTCCAGTTTTCTTGTTTATTAGAGCCGCTATAATGAAAGTTTGCCACCTGATTAATTTTAATAGTTTAGCCGGGAACCTGCGGATAATGTATATTGGCTGCCGAATTTCATATAAATTCTTTTTGCTCAGTTGCAAAGATTTTTGGCAGAAATAAAGCCTGCCCTTTGCAAAGAAAACATCAAGGAACTGATGAGATGGCATTTCAAAGGCAAGTGTTTACAAAAAGACTTTGTTTTGTCTTTCTTTGTGACTTCCCCCCTACTGTAAGAATTTGAAGGAACTGGTCATCTTTTCCTTTCTGGACATGCATATATTTCATTTTAACATCTTGTTTAAAGAATAAAGACAAGGTATTTGTTTGGAAGTTCAGTCCTATTCAAAGGCAGGGAGACTTCAGAGGGACCCAAGAAAGCCAGTCATAGATTGTACAGTATGTCTTAAATAGATCAGCACAATGTGCTCATCTTAGAGCACCCCACTGATCCTCCTTGAAGAGTACAAGAGATTCTGGAGTCCCAAAACTTTGTTAACTTGTTTTCAACCTAGAGGTAATATTTTAATCCTATCCTTTCCTGCTGGTTAAGATATTAAAAATGCCATCTCCTCAGTCTTCTTCAAAGCTTAAGGTGGTGATATCCTACCGAGACATCTTACTTTAAATGTTAGTATTAGGGATGCAGAAGTACACATAGAGAAAAATATTTTTTCAATGACTTGTTTACTAAAACATATTGAAAGAAAACATGCTCAAGAAAACTCAGTAGCAGTAAGCTAATTTATTGTACTACTTCATGACAGAAAATTTTAAATTTAATGTCTTCTCTTTTTTTGAAATGATGTACCAGGTGGCTCTCTCTTCTCAAACTCAGATAGACCTCAGTGATTCACAAGTTCCCTCTACCAAGCATAACACAACATAACCATTCTTACTCAACTTGATTGACTTACCCATGACTTCCCATAAGCTTAATCACAAAAGGTTTATTTAACATCATGGATACATTCTTCAATTTATCCAGATGTGATAAGTAGTAGAAAATTATAGCTTTATACCTGTCATTCCTTCCCATGTGATCCATTTTCTTTTCCTACTATTGTGATTCTATGAGATTTTTTTTCTTCAAAATTCTTCACTTATTATACAGAGTACCACCAAACATCTTAGTTTTAATTTTAAGTATTATAAATTCAATGTTAATAATTTAAAATTACTAATAATAATTAAAGCTTAAATATGTAAAATGCTTTTGGAGGGGTGCAGTGGATAGAGCAGTGGCCCTGGAGACAGGAGTACCTGACTTCAAAACCAGCCTCAGACACTTAATAATTACCTTGCTGTGTGGCCTTGGGCAAGCCACTTAACCCCATTCGCCTTGCAAAAAAAACCCCTAAAAAATGTTTTTGGAAATATCATGTATGATTAAGTGTCCCCACAGACTCACTTTTTCATTAATTTCTGCATGATATCAACTTTAATTTGCCAGACAATTGTATTCTCTATCTCATAGTTATTTAGAGATACTATTAGAATGCTAACTTTAAAATGATGAATTTCTGTCTTCCCAGGAATTGTGGAGAAACTAAAATTTTGGCAATTTCGAAAATGAAATCTAGGAAAGTCTTTTGTTGTTCAACTTTAATCCCATCTAAATGTCCATATATCTTGTATGTCCTAGCTACGCATATTAAAGTACAAGATTTTTACATCAATTTGGCTAGTTGTCATTACAAATACATGTTAAAACATGGATGATAGATGTGCTTCAGCCAAATGATATTTCTTGTATGGAAAATGAGGAAAAACTCCTTTGATTGATTACATTTTTCTTTCAGGAGGCTTGATAGTATACTGGTTTGTAGCATAATATAATCAGTATAATGTGCTATCTCCTATAAAATGAAAAATCTCTGGGTTGGGAGTCATATCAAAGAATAATTCAGGTCAAAAGGAACTTTCAACAGTAAATACATCTCATCTCTTTTTTTAAATTTCATTATTGTCATTTATCTTACACTAAACTTTCCTTGTTAACTTGTATGAAAGATCTACTTCTCCTAGATATATGTACTTCAATCACTTCCTACCTAGATGGTCATACTATCCTGAAAATTAATGCAATCTTCTTCTTTGGCTTTTTGTTAATGTTATTTTCAAATTACATATAAAAATTACAATATTTGAAATAAAATTTTGAGTTCCAAATGCTATTATTCCCTCTTAACCATTCCTCTATATGCCATAGTTTTATAACTCTTCAGGCATAGTTTCTAATTTTTCTCCAGAATGGTTGGACCAGCCCACACACACCAAAAAACAAAGAAAATATAGTATTAATGCCCCATTTTCTCCACATACTCAACCAGCATTTGTAATTTTCCTTTCCTCTATTGTTAGGAAAAATTGATCAGTGTGAGGTAGTTATCAGAGGGATTTTTTCCCTTTTCCTTTTTACAAAAAATTATTATTTTTCCAACTAAATGCATAAATAGCTTTAAACATTCATTTTTGTACAGTTAAAAACAAGTAATCTGTTATAGGCAATATATGTATAACTATTTTAAACATATTTCCATAATAGACATATTGTGAAGGATGAATCAGAATAAAAGGGGAAAAACCATGAGAAGAGAAAAAAAGAAGCATGAAACACAAAATAAAAATTTAAAATTGAAAAGAGTATGCTTGGTCTGCATTCAGACTACTTATTTTTTCATCTGGATATGGATAGTATTTTCCATTATAAGTACTTTAGAATTGTGCAGGAAAGCTGAGTATTTTATAGTTGTTCATCACACTATGTTGCTGTTAAAATATAAAATGTTTTCTTGGTTCTGCTCACTTTGCTCAGTATCAATTCATGCAAAAATCCACCATTTCATTTCTTACAGTACAATATTATTCCATTACATT
This sequence comes from Macrotis lagotis, assembly GCF_037893015.1. Lineage (NCBI taxonomy): Eukaryota > Metazoa > Chordata > Mammalia > Peramelemorphia > Peramelidae > Macrotis > Macrotis lagotis. Next base: position 181,789,978 of record NC_133659.1, read on the forward strand.
CATAAAACACAATATGTTTAATCATTCCCCAATTCCATTACACATTCTTTGCCACTACAAAAAGAACTGTTATAAAAATTTTTGTACATGTGGGTCTTTTCCCTTTTTTTGTGATCTCTTTGGGATACAGTTCTAGTAGTAGTAGTATCAAAGAGTATGCAAAGTTTTATTGCTCTTTAATCATAATTACACATTGCTTCTAGAATGTTTGGTTCAGTTCACAACCTCTTATACAATGTTTTAGTGATCCAGTTTTCCTACATTCCCTCCACTATTGATCATTTTCATTTTTCTCACATTGCCCAATCTAATAGCTATGAGGTAGTATCAGAGAGTTGTTTTAATTTGCTTTTCTCTAGTTGATTATTTAGAAGAATTTCAGAAAGCTATAAATAGCTTGAATGTTTTCCTTTGAAAACTGCCTATTCATAACCTTTGATCATTTATCAATTTTAGAATGATTTGTATTCTTAAAAATTTGAAATTGTTGCCTATATTGTAGATTGGTCTATATTTTTGTTTGTTTTGATTCTTCCTAGTTTAAGTATCAGGACAATATTGATGGCATAAAAGGAACCTGTAAAAACTACTTTTTTTCTCCTATTTTTAAATAGATTATGTAAAGTTGGAATAAATTGTTACTGAAATGTTTGGTAGATATCACTTGTGAATGCATCTGGACCTAAACACTTTTTCTTAGGGAATTTTTTTTATGGTTTCTTCAATTTCTTGTTTCTAAAATTGATTTATTTAAGTATTTTATTTTATTTACTCTACTATTATTATGGAAAGTTTATATTTTGGTGAATACCCATTTCACTCAAGTAATTAAATTTATTGGCATGCAGTTAGGCAAAACCATCAGGATTACCTCTTTAACTTTCTCCTCATGGGTGATGAGTTCATCATTTTAATTTTTGAAACTGGCAATTTTGTTTCTTCCTTTTTATTCATATTAACTGATTTGTCTCTAATATTATTTTTTCATTAAATCAACCCTAGTTTTATTTAATAAATCAATACTTTTCTAGCTTTCAATTTTATTAATCTCTCCTCTGATTTTCAGAATTTCTAATTTGTTATTTAATTGGGGATTTTTAATTTGTTCTTTTAGTAGCATATCCAATTCTTTGGTCTCCATTATCTCTATTTTATTGCTATAAACATTTAGAGATATAACATTTTCCTTAAAAACTGCTTTGGCTATATCCCATGAAATTTGGTATGATTTCTCATTGTTATCATATCCTTGGATGAAAATTTTTAAGATTTGTTTTTGATCCACTCATTCTTTAAAATTAGATGATTTAGTTTTCAATTAATATTTGATTACTGTTTTCATGCTCCTTCATTAAATGTAAGTTTTAATTGAATCATGATCTGAAAATGATACAATAATCATTTCTGTCTTTCTGCATTTGAATGTAAGATTTTTTGTCCTAGCACATGGTCAAGTTGGTATAGATGCCATATAGTGCAGAGGAAAAAGGTATACTCTTTTAAATACCTATTCAGTTTTCTCCAGAGGTCTATCATATCTAAGCTTTTTAAGATTTAATTCACCTTCGTATCTTTCTTCTTATTTATTTTGTGGTTAGATTTATCTATTTATGAGAGAAGGAGTTTGAGGTCAACTATTATTATAGTTTTGCTATCTATATCTCCTTGTAATTCAATAAACTTCTCCCCTAAGAATTTGGATAATATTGCACTAAGTATATATGTATATATATATATATATATATATATATATATATATATTTAATAATGATCTATGCCTTTTATTAATATGTAGTTTCCTTCTTGTGCCTTTTAATGAGATCTGTTTTTTTTTTTAATTTTGCTTTGTCTGATATCAGGTTCACTCCTCCTGGTGATTGTTTTCTAATTTCTGCTAAAGCATAATAAATTTTGAGTCTGTCTTTTACCTTTACCATGTGAATCTCTCTACTTCCAATTTGTTTCTTCTAAACAATAGTTTGTAAGATTATTATTTTTAATCCATTCTACTATTCCCTTGCATTTTTATGGGAGAGTATATTCCATTCAAATTTACAGTTCAGATTACTAAGTGCTAATTTACCTCTATGCTATCTTTCCCTTTTTGCACTTTTTTCTTTTCTTTCCTTTTATTCCTCCTCAACTATGCTTTGCTCCCTTTCCTCTTTAACTATTCTTTGAAATTTTAACTTGTTTGCTTTCACTTACACCTTCATCTTCTCTCTTATCATTCTCTCCTCCCCTTTTCTTTTTCCCTTTACCCTCATAGTTCCTTGTGGTAGCATAGATTTTTTAAATTAAGATATTGAGATTTACAATTTCCCCCCAATCTTACTTCCCTCCACCCCCACAGAAAGCAATCTGTCAGTCTTTACTTTGTTTCCATGTTGTACCTTGATCCAAATTGGGTGGGATGAGAGGGAAATCATATCCTTAGAGAAGAGACAAGAAGTCTAAGAGGTAACAAGATCAGACAATAAGATATATGTGTTTTTTTAAATTAAAGGGAATAGCCTTTGAACTTTGTTCAAACTCCACAGCTCCTTATCTGGATACAGATGGCACTCTCCTTTGCAGACAGCCCAAAATTGCTTCGGATTGTTGCACTAATGGAATGAGCAAGTCCTTCAAGGTTGATCATCACTCCCTTGTTGGTATGTTTTTCTGGTTCTGCTCCTCTCACTCAGCATTAGTTCATGCAAATCCCTCCAGGCCTCGCTGAAATCCCATACCTTCTGGTTTCTAATAGAACAATAGTGTTCCATGACATACATATACCACACAGGGCTGCTATAAATGTTTTTGTACAAGTAATGTTTTTACCCTTTTTCATCATCTCTTCAGGATATATACCCAGTTCTGGTATTGCTGGGTCAAAGGGTATGCACATTTTTGTTGCCCTTTGGCTGTAATTCCAAATAGCTCTCCAGAAGGGTTGGATGAGTTCACAGCTCCACCAACAGTGTAATAGTGTCCCAGATTTCCCACAACCCTTCCAGCAATGATCATTATCCTCTCTGGTCATATTGGCCAATCTGAAAGGTGGGAGATGGTACCTCAGACAAGCTTTAATTTGCATTTCTCTAATTTAATGATTTACAGCATTTTTTCATATGGCTATGAATGCTTTGATCTCCTCATCTGTAAATTGTGTTTGCATATCCTTTGACCATTTGTCAATTGGGGAATGGCTTTTTGTTTTAAATATATGACTCAGTTCTCTGTATATTTTAGAAATGAGTCCTTTGTCAGAATCATTAGTTGTAAAGATTGTTTCCCAATTTACTACATTTCTTTTGATCTTGGTTACAGTGGTTTTATCTGTGCAAAAGCTTTTAAATTTAATGCAATCGAAATCATCTAATTGGTTTTTGTTGATGTTCTCCAACTCTTTCTTAGGCATAAACTGCTCCCCTTTCCATAGATCTGGCAGGTAAGCTAATCCTTCATATTCTAATTTGCTTATAGCATTGTTTTTTATGTCTAAGGCCTGTAACCATTTGGATCTTATCTTGGTAAAGGGTGTTAGGTGTTGATCTCATCTAAGTTTTCTCCATACTAGCTTCCAATTACCCAAGCAGTTTTTTATCAAACAGAGAGTTTTTATGCTAATGGCTGGACTCTTTGGGTTTATCAAACAGAAGATTATTATAATCATCTCCTGCTTTTACACCTAGTCTATTCCTCTGGTCCGCCAATCTATTTCTTAGCCAATATCAAACAGTTTTGATGACCGATGCTTTATAATATAATTTTAGATCAGGCAGGGCTAAGCCACCTTCTTTTGCACTTTTTTTTTTCATTAAGCTACAGGCAATGCTTCATTTTTTGTTTCTCCATATGAATTTACTTACAATTTTTTCTAACTCATTGAAGTAATTTTCTGGAATTTTGATTGGTAGGGCACTAAACAGATAATTTAGTTTTGGTAGACTTGTCATTTTTATTATATGATCTCTACCTATCCATGAGTAGTTGATATTTGCCCAGTTATTTAAATCTGATTTAATTTGTGTGTGAAGTGTTTTATAATTGTTTTCAAAAGTTTCTGATTCTGTCTTAGCAAATAGATTCCAAAGTATTTTATTTTGTCTGAGGTTGTTTTGAATGGGATTTCTCTTTCTAGATCTTCCTGGTGTATCTTGATACACATATGTAGAAAAGTTGAGGATTCATGAGGGTTTATTTTATAACCTGCAACTTTGCTAAAATTGCTATTTGTTTCCAGTAGTTTTTTGGTTGATTTCTTGGGATTCTCTAGGTAGACCATCTTGTCATCTGCAAAGAGTAAGAGTTTTGTCTCTTCCTTCCAAATTCTAATTCCTTCAATTACTTTTTCTACTCTAATTGCTGATGCTGACATTTCTAATGCAATATTGAAGAGTAGTGGTGATAATGGGTGCCCTTGTTTCACCCATGATCTTATTGGGAATGCCTCTAGCCTCTACCAATTTAATATAATGCTTGTTGATGATTTCAGATAGATACTGCTCATTATTTTAAGGAACAGTCCATTTATTCCTACACTCTTTAGTGTTTTTAAGAGGAATGGATGCTGTATTTTGTCAAAAGCTATTTCAGCATCTATTGATATGATCATATGATTTCTGATGGGTTTGTTGTTGATATAATTTTGTATCCTAACAGTTTTACTAATATTGAACCAACCCTGCACTCCTGGAATAAATCTTACTTGATCATAATGTATTATCCTAGTGATAACTTGCTGTAATCGTTTTCCTAAGATTTTATTTAGGATTTTTGTTGTAATCATTTGCTAAGATTTTATTGAAAAGTTTTGCATCTATATTCACCAGGGAAATAGGTAGATAATATTGTTTCCCTATTTTAACTCTTCCTGGTTTAGGTAACACCCCCACATGGGTTTCATAGAAAGAGTTAGGCAGAGTTCCATCTTTCCCTATTTTTCCAAAGAGTTTATATAAAATTGGAACCAATTGTTCCTTAAATGTTTGGTAGAATTCACTTGTGAATCCATCAGGCCCTGAAGAATTTTTCTTAGGGAATTCAATGATGGCTTGTTGAATTCCTTTTTCTGAGATAGGCTTCTTTAGGTATTTAATTTCTTCTTCATTTGACCTGGGCAACATATGTTATTATAAATATTCATCCATTTCACTTACATTATCAAATTTATTGGCATAGAGTTGGTCAAAATACTTTTGAACTATTACTTTAATTTCCTCCTCATTGTGGGTGAGTTCACCTTTTTCATTTATGATACTAGCAATTTGGTTTTCTTCTTTCTTTTTTAATCAAATTGACCAGAGGTTTATCAATTTTATTGGTTTTTTCATAATACCAAATTTTGGTTTTATTTATTAATTCAATAGGTTTTTTTTTGCTTTTGATTTCATTGATTTCTCCTTCAGTAATTAGAATTTCAAATGTGGTATTTAAATGGGGATTTTTGATTTGTTCTTTCTCTAATTTTTTTAGTTGCATGTTTATTTCATTGATTTCCTCTTTCTCCACTTTATTGCTGTAAGCATTTAGAGCTATAATATAAACCCTGAGAGTTGCTTTGAATGAATCCCCTAGGTTTTGGTATGATGTTTCATTATTATCATTATCTAGGATAAAATGGTTAATTCTTTCTACAATTTGTTTTTTGTTACACTCATTTTTTTAAAATGAGGTTATTCAGTTTCCAATTTGTTCTGGGTCTATAGCTCCTTGGCCCAATATTGCATATGGCTGCTGTTGCATTGTGACCTGAGAAAGATGTATTCACTATTTCTGCCTTTCTGCAGTTGATCATTAGGTTTTTATGTCCTAGTACATGGTCAACTTTTGTATAAGTTCCATGTACTATAGAGAAAATGTATATTCCTTTCTAACCCCATTCAGTTTCCTCCATAAGTCTACCATATCTAATTTTTCTAACAATCTATTTACATCCTTAACTTCTTTCTTCTTTATTTTATGATTTGATTTATCTAGATCTGAGAGTCGGAGGTTGAGGTCTCCCACTAGTTGAGTTTTGCTGTCTATGTCTTCCTGTAGTTCCTTCAGTGTCTCCTCTAAGAATTTAGGTGCTTTCCCACTGGGTGCATATATATTCAGTATTGAAATGACTTTATTGTCTATGGTACCATTTAGGAGGATAAAGTTTCCTTCCTTATCTCTTTTAACACTATCTATTTTTGCTGCTGCTTTGTCTGAGATAAGGATTGCTACCCCTGATTTTTTACTTCAGCTGAAGCAAAATATATTTTGCTCCAACCTTTTACCTTTACTCTGTATGTATCTCTCTGCTTCAAATGAGTTTCTTGTAAGCAGTATATTGTAGGATGCTGGTTTTTAATCCACTCTCCTCTTTGATTATGTTTTAAGGGAGAGTTCATCCCATTCACATTCAAAGTTATGATTACTAATTCTTTATTGCCCTCCATGCTATCTTCCCTCTGTTTGAATTTCCCCCCCTTCCCCCTTTTATCCCTGTTCCCGAATATTTTGTTTCTCAATACCACCCCCTTCAGTGTGTTTGCCCTCCTATATCACACCCTGCTCTTTCTTTCCCCTTTCCCTTTTCCCCTTTCCCCTTCCCTTCCTTTTGTTATTTCCCCTTCCCCATCCACTCCCCTTCCATTTCTATGCCCCTCTCCGACTTACCCCTTTTAATACTTGAAAGGTTGGATGTTCTATACATTAACTGAGTATGTGTAGGTTGCCTTTAATCCAAGTCTGGTGAGAAGAAGATTCAGGTGTTTCTCATCTGCTCCCTTCTTCCCCTCTATTACCATAAGTTATTTTGTACCTCTTAGTGTAATGAGATTTACCCCATTCAATCCCCTCCCTCCTCCAGTCTCTTTCCTATCCCCCTTTTTCAGGAGGTAGTGTTTTTTAGATCATCCTAAGTCATAGAAAATTCTGAGTGTCTATCCCTTCTAGTTCAGTATCTTCCATCAAATAGAGTCAAAATTCCTGAGAGTTATTAGAGTCTTTCTTCCAAGTGGGGTTACAGCCAGATACATCTCTTTAGATAGCAGTCTCATGGATGGGTCATGAATGTCCATCATTTCTGGCTAGGTATGTTCTCTCTGTTAGAGTTACAATTCTCAAGATTTATGAGAATATTTTTCCTCATGCTGGGATATAGCCAGTTTCAATTTACTGAATAGCAGGTGTTTTTTTCCTTTTAATGCCCCCCCTTTTTTTTTACCTTTTCATGTGTCTCTTGAACCTCCTGTTTGATGTCCAAATTTTCTATTTAGCTCTGGTCTTTTCATCAGGAATTTTTGGAATTCTTCCATTTTGTTAAATGCCCATCTTTTTCCCTGGAAGAGAAGGCTCAGTTTTGTGAGGAAGTAGCTTCTTGGCTGCATTCCAGGCTCCCTTGCTCTTCGAAACATCTCATTCCAGGTCCTTCGATCCCAATATGTTTATGCAGCCAGGTCCTGCATGATCCTTACTGTGGCTCCTTGATAGTTAAATTGTTTCTTTCTGGCTGCTTGCAGGATTTTCTCTTTTATATGATTGTTCTGGAATTTGGCCACAAAATTCCTTGGTGTTTTCATTTTAGGATATTTTTTTTTTCTGGTGGGGATCAATTTACTCTTTCAATAACTACTTTGCCCTCCAATTCCATGATATCAGGGCAGTTTTCCATCACTAGATCCTGTAATTTTAAGTCCAGGATTTTTTTTCTCTTCAATGTTTTCAGGAAGTCTTATAATTTTCAGTTTGCCCCTCCTCGATCTATTCTCGAGGTCAGTGGCTTTGTTGATGAGGTATTTCATATTTTCTTCTTTTTTCTATTTTTTAAATTTGTTTAACTGACTCTTGCTGTCTCATGGAGTCATTAGTTTCTGTAGACTCCATTCTTTTTCGGCGGGGAGGAGTTTTCTTCATTAACCTTTGCAACTGCTTTTCCACTTGCTGAATTCTACTTTTCAAAGAGCTGTCCATTTGACCAATTGAGGTTTTGAGAGAATTATTTTCTTTTTGCATTTGCCCAATTGAGGATCTCAGAGAATTATTCTCATTTTGTATTTGTCCAATTGAGGATGTGAGAGATTTATTCTCATTTTGTATTTGTCCAATTGTGCTTTCTAACTTTTTGTTGTCTTGTTGTAAGGTATTAATTGTCTCTCCAAAATTTTTAAGCTCCTTCCTTATTTCTTCAAGGAAGTATTTCTGTGCTGAAGACCAGATTGTATTCTCCTCAGAGGTTCCAGGTCTTTCTGAGTTAGGGTCTTTCCCTTCCAAGAATCTTTCTGTGGATGCACCTTTTCATTGACCCTTCTTCATTTTGCTAAGAACTTGAGTTGGGGAGGGACTGGTTCACAGGGGCTTGGGATATCTAAAGGCTTTACTCACTGAATGCAATTTCTCTGTCTGGCCAGTAGGAGGTGCTGGTTGCTTTCTCTGGAGTGTCTGTGGCCTTGATTGAGGCCTTCTCCCTTTGCCTGAAGGGAGGGGTTGGAGCTATTGAATTATTTTGCTTTCAATCTATGGTGGGCTTTACTCTAGCCTGAGGTCATTTCTCTCTAGATTGTAAACTGGGCTGATTCTTCTGCTCCTGCTCCTACACCTGGGCCTGAGGCAGAAGTAGTCTGCATTTATTCCTGGAAGAGGTCTGAGCTGTAATGGAGGCATGGACTCAGAGGTCCTCAGACCAGAGGAGCCCAGGGATGGTGTCCCCAGCTCTCCTTCACTGGAACTCTCCCCCCAGCCCTGTCCACAAGCTCCCAGGGGACAGCACCAACACCAGTGCCTCTGATCCCTAGTTGACTTAAGCCCCTGCCATCTAGTCCCAGGGCAAATCCAGCAGGTCTGGCTCTGGGGCCCTCAGATTCCCAGCTCCAATTCAGCTGGTAATCTGGTTGATCCTGGGCTGATCCTCCCTCTGAGCCCAGATTCACCTGCCTGAATTCATCCAGTGCTGCTGAGGGAGACAAATCCCGAGGTAGATGATCTTTCTCCTGGTTTTTCTTTCTGGGTTTTGTGGGTCAGATTTCTTTTAAGTGGATTGTTTCATGTGATAGATGGGGAAAGATCAGGAGACTTTAGAACTATACCTGTCTTCTCTCTGCCATCTTGGCCGGAATTAGCCAAAAGTTTCAGGATAGATTTTTTTAAACACACTTGGGATTGTGTGTTATTCCCTCTCTGGGCCAAATCTTTTGAATAAGATTTACTCAGTGTTCATATTGGTCTTTCTGTCTACTATATGCCTCTTCTACTGATATTAGTAATCTATTAATAAGTAACCTAGTAAAGTCTTTCTTTTTGTGTTTTTATTGTTTTAGCCCTCTCTTGTACTTATATTTTCTTTATCAAAATTTACTCCTGTTATCTGACCTGATAGAAGTACTATTCTCAAAGGTTAGTTTGATTGTCTGATAAGCAGCATTGAATCCTATTTACTTAGTACCCTCCCCTCTATTATCTCATTGGAATTAAACTTCTTCCCCCTTTCAAATAACCTCCATGGACACAAATTCCTCAAGAGCCAAAACTAAAGCATTTCATGAACCACTTGTACTATCCCCAAGCATATTCATTCCAATTGCAGCCAAGCATCAAGCAAAGCATATATTTTCATAATTTTTCAACTTCAAAGCCTCTATACCAACTCTTTTCCTCCATTTCTATAGTACTCCAACCATAGTCAAACCATTTCTATAGTACTCCAACAATAGCCCTCCCTAACCAAAAATCTCTCCCACAATACCAATGTTGTACTAAAACCCTGGCTAACTATAATTTGGATTAAAATAAAATCATTTTCTAGTCTCTTTATGTCCAGCCCTTCTAAGTACTTTCCCACCCTCTGCTGCTATTCAATTTTATACAGACAGTAAGGAACCAAAATACTTTCATGATACCCATTAAAGGCTATTTATGGGCCAAACACCTATGGTTCATCTCAATTACTCAGTGTTGATGGATGCACATTGATTAACTATAGGGACATGATCCTAGAGAAATGGGCTGAACCCTTCCACAATTTTCTTCACAGACATTATCAATCAATGCAGAAGCCATTGACTGTTTACCTCAATTTGAAGTCCATCAGTCCATAGCTGAAGTTGCAATTGAAGAAGTGGTTTTCAATGCCATTAGGCTCCTTTCAAATGACAGAGAACCTGGTCCTGATTTTATTCCATTTGAAATCTATAAGGTGGATGGTCATTGCTCTATAAGATCTACATGGCAGAATGTCATTGCTCCTTCAAAAACTGACTGAAATTTTCAATATTATATGGCATTAAGAGGTTATTCCCCCCAAAATACAAGAATGTCTCCATTGACCATCTATAAACATAAAGGGAACAGATTAACCTGTGACAATTACAGGGTTTTTTTCTTTTACTCATTGCTAGTAATATTCTTGTCAGATTTCTTCACAATAGGCTGATCCTTCACTTAGAAGATGGTGACCTCAATGAGATATGGAAGCTTCAGAAAGGGTCAAGGAACAGTTGATTTGCTGCCAGAGAATTCAGGAAAAATGCCATGAACAAAGGAGAGGTCTATATACAGCATTTGTAGATCTGACTAACACCTTTGATAGTAAAGAGGTTTTATGGAATATTATGTCAAACTTTAGTTGCTCAGAGAAGTTAATCAATATTGTATGTTAATTTCATGATGGCATGCATGCCTGGGGTCTGGATAGTTGGCAATGCTCTCAAGTTTCCCAGACACTAATGAAGTTAAAACAGGATGTATCTTTGCTCCCATACTTTTTATCTTTATATTTTCAGCTATGTTACCAAATGCCTTCATTGAAGATGAACATGGTCTCAAAGTCAGCTACCACATTGATGGCAGATTCTTCACCTAAAAAAAGCTACAAGCCAAGACCAAAGTGGGAGAAGTGGTGGTACATGATCTCCTGTTTGCAGATGATTGTACACTCAATGCAGCCTCTGAAGCTGAGATGTATTAAAGTATGGACCAATTCTCTACTGCTTGTGCTAATTTTGGTATAACAATTAACACCAAGAAAATACAGGTGCTCCATCAGTCAGCACCACACCATCCTCATGTGAAACCAATAATTACAGGAAATGGAGAACTTTTGAGTTCTGTGGACAAGTTCACTTACCTTGACAATCTCCTTTCCAAGGAGGTACACATTGACAATGAGGCTGACACAGTCATTGCCAGAAATAGCTCATTATTTGGGAAGCTCCAAAAGAAAGTGTGGGAGAGAAGATAAATTGAAGGTCTAGAGAGCTATTGTGTTGACTTCATTGCGATATTCCTGTGAAACCTAGACAGTTTACCAGCACCATGTCAGGAAACTGAAGTGCTTCTATTTAAATTGTCTTAAGAAGATTTTGAAAATCACCTGACAGGAGAAGATAGCCCACACTGAGGTCCTTTCTTGAGTTAAGCTGCCTAGCCTTCCAACTTTACCACTAAAAGTGCAACTACATTGGGCTGGTAATGGTGTTAGTATGCCAGATTTACACTTGCCAAAAAAATGATTTTATGGAGAACTCACACAGGGTAAGTACTCCCAAGGGGATCAGAAGCAATGTTGAGACACCCTGAAGGTCTCATTTATAAACTTTAGAATTGATTATACAGCATGATAGACACTGGCAAAGGATCATCCAGTATGGCCTACCTTCATCAGAGAGGGTGTTGCATTCCATGAGGAAAGTAGAATTAAAGTAGTTCAATGGAAACCTGACATATGTATGTTTAGAGTACCCACCAAAAGTGTTCACATGGACTATTTGATCTCTAACTGTGGTAGACCATTCTGAGCTCATATTGGTCTGATAAGCTGTAATTGGATACCTTGTAATTTGTCTCAAATAGAGTGATGCCATTTTGGTCTTCTTCAATAACAAAGGACAAGAACCAACATACCTTCAGGTATCTAGCAATATAAAGTCACTTCTGATTAAATTATATATAGCACTTCTAAGTACTCTAAGTACTGGAACATCCTGATTGTCTCACGTAAGAACTTTAGCATTGATTGTACGGTGTGGGAGACACTTGGCAAAGTATTACCCAGCATAGGTGCCCTCATTAGAGAAAGTGCTGAACTGCATGAGCAATGCAGAATTAAAGAGTGGAGAGTATATTCCCCAAGTGTTCATCTGGACTATTTATGCCTGAGCAGTCATAAAGCAATCTGAGCTCCTATTGGTCTAATCAGTCACAGTCAGATGCACTGTAATTTGTCTCAAACATAGTGATGTCATTTTGGTCTTCTTTGATAATGTAGTACAAGAACCAATCACACCCATATCCTCTAAGTATAATCTCTTCAACTATGTTCAACCCTTTAACTATCCTAAGAGAAATACAATTCTCAAGTGATACAAGTATTGATTTCCCTTGAAAAGTGGTATACAATTTAATGTTCTTGACTAATATTTGGAGTTTTTTCCTGTTCTGCTTATCTTTTTATGCATCTCTTGAGACTTGTATTCAAAGATCAAAATTTCTGTTCAGTTGTGTACTTTTTATCAGGAAATTTTGCAGTCCTCTATTTCACTGAACATACATCTTTTCTCCTGACAGGATATGCGAAATTTTTCAGAGTAGTAAACCCTCCAATTCATTAATGTTGAAACTGCTAAGTCCTGTGCAATTCTGATTTACTTTCTTTTATTAAAATTGCTTCTTTTTGACTGCTTGCAATATTTTCTCCTTTAGTTGAGAATTATGGAATTCAGCCATGATAGTCCTTGGAGATTTTCTCGCAAGTTGTCTTTATGGGGGCTTTCTGTGTATGATTTCATGGGCTATTTTGTTTTCCAGATCTAGTCTATTTGGAATTTTCCCTGATCATTTCCTAAAATATATTTTCCAAGCTCTTTTTTTCTTAAAAGTATTTTATGTTTTCATCAATTTTTTCAGGCTTTTGACTTTGTTTAATGGAATCTTGTTGTCTCATAGATTCATTGTTTATATTTTTCCCAATTCTAATTTTTAGAGTTTTATTTTCTTCACTTTACTTTTGTGTTTCCTTTTCCAGTTGGTTACCTTTTCTTTTTGTTGAGTTGCAGTCCCTTTCTAGTTCATAAATTTGAGTTTTTGATTAGTTTTATTCCTTTTCCAGTAGGTGAATTTTATTTTTTGAAGAGTTTCCCAATTAATTAGTTTTACCTTTAAAGGACTTGATTTCTTTGTTCAATTTTTCATAATTTACCTGCATGGCTCTCATTTTTCCATTTTTCTTCTTCCTCTTTTCCTTGATATTGAAATCTATGATTTTTAAATCTGTCACTTCTTATGATGTTTTGGATTTGAGTCCAAGTCATAGATTCCTTTGAGACTTCCCTTGTAGGTAATTTGTCACTGCTTTCATCTTTTGTGGTAGAATTTTAGTATCTCTATGTCCATAGTAGCTTACTATGGATAGTGATTATTATTTTTCTTGCTCATTTTGATTATTTAAGCTCTGCTCCTTGGATATAGGATGTATAGATCCAAGCTTTTTGTGCTGGGATTAAAGTCTTATGCCCAGTTTATTGCTGGTCAAGATATTGCCTATGCAACCCAGATGGTGCTTATTCAGTGGTTTACTTCCTTCTTTATGTCCAGGCTCTGCCTATACAATGGTTTGTTCCCAACCCAGTTCTGACTGTCGCCTCAATGCTCCCAGGATTCAGACTTTGCCTGGAGTTGGGAACCTCCCTGCTAACTTGCTATCTGACTGTGAGAACCTGGACTGCACTGTGACTAAAAGCCTCCTGCTGGCTTTTCTGCTCTCCCTTCTAACTAGGCTTTATTTCCCCTTTTCCCCTGAAAAGATAGACCTTCACTGAAGATGCTCCCTGATGTCTTCATTTGAAAATTTATTTCAATGCTTCCTTTCTTGGTGGGATATGTAGATTTGATGTCTTGTAGAGGTATCATTTAAGCTTGTGTAGGGAAAAGCTTCAAGAGGATGCTAACTTTACACCACCATCTTTGCTCTGATCTGGAAGTCTGGAAGTACTGGCATCTGAACAATGGTAATGAGATTGGAGATATAGAAAGACAGAACAGGTTTTTAACCTTGCTATTTTTAATCTTTTCTTACTCCACATGAATTTTATTACAGTTTTTCTTAGTTCTGTTTAATTTTTTTGTCAACCTTTTGGTATGGTACTGAATAGATTAATTTAGGTATACATATCATTTTTATTATATTAACTTGGCCTGTCTATGAGCAATTGATATTTTCCATTTTCTTAGATCTGACTTTATTTGTGTGAAAAGTGTTTTGTAATTATGTTTATATAATTTCTGGGTTAGTCTTAGCAGGTAGACACCTAAGCATTTTATGCTTTCTAGAATTTCTTCAAATAGAACTTCCTTGTTGCTAAAGCTAATATTTTTTAGTAAAATGATGAACAATAATGGTAACAGTGGCGTTCCTTGTTTCACCATGATCTTATTGGTAAGCTTCTATCTTGTCCCTTTTACATGGGATGCTTGTGGTGCTTTTAGCTAGACACTGCTTATCATTTTACGAAACATTCCAGTCATTTCCTGGTCATATAAAATTTCCACGTAATAACTGCTTCACTTGCATACCATAAATTTTGTTACATTGCCTCATTATTGTCATTCTCTTAGTCAAAATTATTGTTTCTTTGATTTGTTGTTTGACCCATTAATTACTTAGGGTCAGATTATTAAGTTACAAATTAATTTTTAGTCTGTTTTTTCATACTCATTTCTTACATGTAATTTATTATATCATAATCTGAGAAAGATACATTTAATATTTCTGCATTTCTGCATTTGATTGTGCGATTATTATGATGTAGTACTTAGTCATGTACCCTTTTTTTACTTCAACCTTTCACTTTTAACTCATATTTCTCTGATTCAAAGGTGTTTCTTATAAACAATAGATTGTATGATTCTGGTTTTTAATTCATTCTTATATGCTATTTTATGGGAGAGTTTATCCCATTCACATTCATATTATGGTGACTAATTACTAATTCTGCTTTGGTGTGTATGTTGTATTGAAAGAAGACTAATGCCTCTGATGTGGGCTCCTAAGTCCATTTCAGGGTTGCTTTCCACCTTTTATGTCCACCTGAGTCATCTAACTCTCCATGTGACTCCAAGAAACTGTAGCATGCATATTGGCCAAACCCTGGCAAACTGTTTTGGCAGGTGGGCTAAACCAGGTTGAGCATAATTGAGAGAGTCTCAAATGCATTAGTGAGCTGTCAGAATGTTTAACCCCAATCATATGAGTTCTTCCAGTGGTGGAATGGATGGATGAGAACATTTCATTCCAATGACCTTGAAAAGCACCCAAAGCAGGTGCTGTACAGGTTTCATAGCATGGTTAGATATCAAAGACTCCAAGGTCTTTGCATTAATACCCTCATCAGTTGTCTTGACTCTGTCTTGTCACTGGATCATGATAACTTCGCAAATGAAAGAGAGGTCAATGACTTCATGTAACTCTACCTCACTTAAATCAAATTATGCATGCACCAAAAGACATTACCCATATCACTTTGCCATTCCTCAAATCCCTGTAGTGACAGGCAAGTGATGAAACAGCAGGTGCAGATACATTGGGAGATGGGTTCCCAACACTGTACAAAGACAGCCCAGGCCACAGGATCATTTCCCTATTGAAAACAACAGTGGGATTCTGCAGTCTCCTGGATGACTTAGTGGCCTTTTAAGTATTGCACTGTTCACCTCCTAGTGAGAGAAAGGGGCTAGAAAAGGAAAATTCTCTGCTTACCCAGCCCTGACCTGAATAATGAGGCAGGCAGGGAGCTCACCCTGCTGCTGAAATATAGAAAACAACTGTACAAAAACTTGTTCAAAGAAGATTCCACTCATCATTGCAGCATGGACTATATTCATGTTCCTAGTTGACATGAGATCCAATAGATCCAAAAGATGAATAGCTCTTGTTGCAAGAAAATTCAGTAGGTATCTTAATGAAATAATAATCCCAAGTGAAACAAGGTTGGCAAATGAAGGCCAATTTACTGAAATCATGAGCTGGAAACACATTTTTTCTGGAATGACCATTATGGAAGGGAGTGCCATGAAGGAGTAAGTTTTACAGTCAAAAATAATCTAGTCAACAAGCTTGAATGCCTTCCAAAAGGAGTGAATGACAGGCTAATGGCAATCAGATTTCCATTTCCAGGAAAACATCATGCTACCATTATCAGTTTCTATGTTCCCACCATAATGAACCCTGATAGAGTTAAAGAAATTTTTTATGAAGACCTGGAGACCCTTATAATCAATGTAACAAGAGAGCATAAATTTATAACAGAGACAGGGAGTCTTTGAGAGGAATATGGAAGGAAACAGGATTGGTCACCTGCTACTAAAGACTTGTGCATCTCATGACCTCATCACAAACACTGTTTTCCATTTACCTAAATGCAATAAAACTTCCTAGATGCAACCTCATAGCAAATATTACCATCTAATAGATCATGTTATAACAAGAGACAGACATGATTCGAGAGTGACAAAGGCATTGTGTGATGCAGAATGCTGGACTGATTACAGACTCTTCTCCCAAAGCCAAATATTCACATTCAACTAAACTGGGGGCATCAAGGAAAAATGACTACTAGAAGAATTAATGTCAAGAAATTAGAATATCTCCCTGAGCAGGAACAAGTTGTGGCTAACTGGAAGGAAAAATTGAGCCAACCCACAGTTGGTAACAGTGAAGCAAAAAAGGAGATCTAATGTTTAGCCCTACATATGCTCCCCTGAGTTAGAAGACTCCCAAGTATCAAGTCTGGTTTGATGAAAATGATGGGGAAATACAAAAACTGCTAAAAATGAAAACTCCATGGGATTTACCAGTAGGATCATTCATCCATTTCAAAGAATACAGAATTTTATTCCATCTAAAGTAAAGTTCAAAAGAAACTGAGAGAGATGCAGAATTCTTGGCTCTGTAAGAGGGCAGATGAAGTTTTGACTTTGTTATGTTCTAAGTCTTAACTTTAATCCTCCATAGAACCAAAGTAATTGTCTATTACAGACCCTATGTCTGTAATCGGTCCAGATTTTTTTATTCTTTTGTTGTTTGCTCATTTTCTCTGCCTATTACTAGATTTTTAACTCATGGTTAAGGTGTGGCTCTGCTTCCAAGGTGAAGGACACACTGTCCCAAGTTTTTGATGGTTTTTATAGCTGTTCTCAGGAGCACTCCTCCAGGGGCCTGCAAGTTCTCAAGTCCTCCAAGATTTTATGGGAGGTTATGAGTGTTCTCCTGGACTGTGCTCCTCTCTGGATGACCACACGAATTCTTTCTGTCCTGGAACCATGAGGACAGTTACTGCTCCACTGCAGCCTATTAGCTTTGTGGGACTTCTCCTTTTCCAGAGTCTGAGGTACTAATTGAAACCCCAACAGAGTCCTGCCTCAGGTATATCAAAGAGACTTCTGCTGTCTAACTGATCGCCTTAACAGTTAAGGACCAAAGAATCTAGAAGTAGATGCTAGGTACCTCCCTGTTGGATGGCTCTGCAAGTCTGCACCAGGTCTGGGGATATGAGGGAGAGGGGAGAGAATGCCACCCTGAAATCATGACGTACTCGCCTCTTTGTTCATGCCGGTGCAGTAGAATTTTTCTGCTGACCTAAGTTTTTTTTGTTAATCCCTGGGCAAAGAATTCTGGAAACCATCATTGCTGCCATGGACCCAGCTGCTTCATTATCTGTTCCTGTATGACTGGAGCCAATTTACTTCAGTTTGGCCTAGGTTGCACTGCAATCCCTTTCTAATCCCAATGTAACAGACCATTCCCATAGATCTTCCAAGTGGTCTTGGGTTGGAAAATTGTTTCTTTCAGTGTTTCTGTGGGTCCTACAAATCTACAATTTGGTTAGAGTAATTTCCTAAAGGTATTTGAAGTGCTTTGAGGAAGAGCTTGCAGGAGTCCCTGCATTTGCTCTGTCATCTTGGTTCCCTGAAGGTCTCTCTTAGAACTGATTATACATAACTGAGGGTGCTGAACTCTGTGAAGCAGCTCAAAGGATATGTGACACGTTAGTTTAGAGTAAGTGCCATAGGTGTTCATATGGACTATTGAGTCCAACCTGTGGTAGAACATTCCCAGCTTGTATTGATCTGATCAGTCACAGTTGGACATACTGCAATTTACATTAAACATTTTGACTTCTTTGATAATGAAGGACAAAAACCAACCAACTCTATATTTCATTCCATTCTATTTTCCCTATTTGTACTTTATCCTCTCCTTTCACCCTATTCTCTCACCAGTATTTTGTTTATGACTACCATCTCCCTCAATCTTCCCTCTCATCTAACAATTCCCTGTTCCCCACGCCTTTCTCTCCTATATCTGACCTCTCTTCTACCATCTTCTCTTTCAACTTTCTTAATCCTATCTCCTCTTATTTACCTATAGGGAAAGATAAATTCCTAAACTCATTTGATGGTGTATGTTATTCCCTCTTTGAGCTATGTTTATTGAGAGTAAGATTCAATCAATTCTCACATCAACCCTTTCTTTCCCTCTGCCAAAATAATAATAATAATAATAATAATAATAATAATAATAATAATAATAATAATAATAAGTCATTCAGGTGATGTGATAATAAGTCTATCAGGTGATGGGTTCTGCTTCCTTCTTCTTCTCCCTGTATATTCCTTTTATGCCCTTTTTCTTTGTTTTTAATAGCATTACATCATAATCAGCTTATAGCCACATTCTCTCTTAGTATACACTTTCTAACTCTCCTAAGAGAAATAGGATTCTCTAGAGTTACAAGTATAATCTTCCCATGTAGAAATATTAATAGTTTATCTTATTTACTAATTTCCTTTTCTTTTCACTTACCTTTTTTATATCTCTTGAATCATATATTTGAAGATCAAATTTTCTATTCTTTTCTTATCTTTTTATCAGGAAAGTTTGAAAGTCCCCTATTTCAATAAATGTCCATCTTTTTTACCTGAGAGTGCAGTTCAGCTTTTCAGGGTAGTTGTTTCTTGGTTGTAACTGAATCTCCTTTTTCCTCTAGAATATCATCTCCCAGGCCTTTTTATTCTTTAATGTTGAAACTGCTAAATCCTTTGTAATCCTGACTGTGGCTCCTTGGAATTTGGATTTTTTCTTTCTAGCCATTTACAGTATTTTCTCCTTTAGATAAGAATTCTGAAATTTTACTTCAATATTCTTTGGGACTTTTATTTGGGGATCTCTTAAAGGAGATGATTGGTAGATTCTTTCAAGTATTATTTTATCTTCTAATTCTAGGATATTAGGGCATTTTTCCCTGATAATTTCCTAAAAGATATTGTCCAGGCTCCTTTTTTTTTATTGTGGCTTTCAGTTAGTATAATGATTTGCAAATTATGTCTTCTGGATCTACTTTCAAGGTCAGTGATTATTTTTATTATAAACTGTACCTTTTCTTCTATTTATCCAGTCTATTGATTTTTAATAGAATCTTGATGTATTAGAGTCTTTTGTTTCCTCATGCCCAATTCTAACTTTCAAGGATTTATTTTCTTCAGTTATATATTGTATCTCCCATTTGTTTTGATCAATTAATTTATAAAGGTATTAATTGATTTTTGTGCTTCCTTTTGCAATTTTTATAATTGTCTTACATAGTTCCCATTTCTTTCTTCAATTTTAATTCTATTTGTCTTATTCGATTTTTAAGATCATTGTTTTTACTCTTCCAGTAGGACTTTTGCACTTGATATCAATTCATAATCCCCTTTGACATTTCACATGTAAGTATTTTGTAACTTCTTGCCACTTCTGAGATGATATTTTTGTCATCCTTATCTGTTTGGCTTTCCACACTGGGAAATGAGGCTGGAGCCTTGCTCCCTGCATTATGATAGCCCAAATCAGTCCCACTTGTTGCACCTATATGGCAGCATTTTAAGTATTCTATTTATACTGGAATCCTTCACTTCTGGCCTGCTGTACCATTGGTCTGTTGACATGTGATCCAGGGGCCTCATTTACTGATCTGACTAAAAGCCTCCTGCTAGCTTTGCTATTCATTGACTGACCTGTCATCCTCTTATACCTAAATAAGGTAGACATTTCCTGAAGTCCCTCCAAGATATCTTGATCTGAAAAATTGTTTTACTCTGTCTTTGTGTGAGTTCTGTTTCTCCAGACTCAGTTTAGAGAATTCATTTAAAGTTGCTTCAGTAGGAAACAGAGAGTAACTCAGAGAGCTGCCTAACTTCTCTCCACCATCTTAGCTCTGACCCATAACTTTATTAAATTGTCCTAATTAAAGAGAAGAATTCCCCACAAAAGTACTAGCTTATCATGGGCATAAGTGATACTGAATTCTTGAAGGGTCTGACTATTGTGTGTTCTTTTTAGGTGCAATTTATGGAAAGACAAAAACAAAAACTACACTTGTGGTATTATTACACCAATTTGTATTAGCAAAGGAAGTATTTCTATCAGTGTGATAAAGGAGTCATTTACATATCAAGATAAATAAAGGGTAGGGGTTCTATAACTACCATAATGATAGGTTGAGTAATGGGATTCAGCTGGTTCAAACAGGTTTGGCAGAACCAACACCTAATTTTATGTTGAGTTTGATTAATTGATTGCTAAAATTTTTAATCAGTACAATAAGAAACAAAATGAACTTACCAAAATATCCAAACAAATTGGAACTGAAATTATGAAGATTAGTAGAGTTTTGGATGCAAGAAGACTTGATTATAGTTTAGGGTCAAATCCTAGTTATTTGGCATACAGATCCAGTGATACATCAATATTTGTATTAAAATAATAAGTACTGGGGTATGTCTGCCCATCTTGAAAATGTATATTTTATAATTCATTGGCATTGATGAATGGTATTTAAAAATGAAATTTCTTTTCTTTTAAATGCATTGCAAGCAAGAAATATACATATGATAAAAGCTGAAAAACTCATGAGATCTATTAAAAATTTCCAATGCTTGAAAACAAAAAGGATCCATATAAAAAAGTTATGAATTAATTACTTCAGAAATTTGCAAAAATATAAAATTTGTAGACAATTATCAATTTGTCAGGCTAATTGGGAAAGACTTTTAAAAAAGCATCATAATGAATTAGAATATAAGACTAATGGATTATGAACATTTTAAAGCAAGTTGCAACCAATTTCAAAATAGGAATAAAATATAATTTCTCAATTTTTGGAACCAGATTATTAGAATGTTGTAGAAGTATTAATTTCATGGAAAGCAGTTAAAGAACAATTGCTCAAATTTAATTGCATTTTAATTACCAAATTGATATTAATGATTATCAAGTTTTCGTGGAAAATGTTTTAAAAATTTTTCAGAACTATGCAATTCCAGAAAGTGTTCAAAGAGCTATAAATATTGTCAGGAGAATTGATATAAGTTCAGAAGAACCAGAAAGGGGCTTTCCAAAGATTAACAAGCTACATTCAAATACTAGAAGAAGTTGTCTGTTTTTAATATATCAAATAAGAATACAATTAGTCTAATTGGCCTATCATTAAAGGTATGGGATCCTACTGCTACAGTGAAAAGTTGGTTAAGGATAAATCACATAATGTTCAGATAAAAGAGAAGAAAATTTCCAGTGACGATGCAAATAAAGAAACAATATGTAAATACCTTAAATAACAAATTGTTTTGCTTTTTGTCATATAATAGTTAATATCTTTTCATTCTTATAACCTAGCTTTGTGTACCTCTTTTATTGTTCTTATTTGAGTATTAAAAACAAGGAATTTTAATCCACCATCCAGTATATCTTTTTTATATACTTAAAATAGTCATCAGGTCAGAGAACCAGTTCTTAATTTATTTGAATCCAAACTCTGGGTAGATTCTAATATTCCAATTGACAATGAGAAAAATATTTTTGAAGACATTCTAGAGTAGTATTCTATGAAATAACATTGACAAGAGAACTGTGAATAAAGATATCAGTGTTCAAAAGTATGATTCTGTAATTATAGATTCAGAACTATAAAAGATCTTAAAGGCCATTTAGGCCAATTCTTTCATTTTCTAGATGAAAAAACTAAGGCACATAGAGCTTCAGTGATTTGCCTAGGTTCCCACAGGCATTAAGAACTGGAACCCCGAACTCCTTGAATCACAGCCCCAAAATCTCAATTTTTTGTATTGGGTGTGAGGATTTTTTTTACTTCTATGGTTAAAATATTATTGTATGTGTGTGTATTATTTTTTTTTTTGTTTTCAAAGCACTCATAGATAGCTAATTTTAATATCTCAGTCTTAATCCCATGAGATAAGCAAAGAGATAACTACCCTACTTTTACCTTAGATCTATTCTCAGTAAAATTCTAATTGCTTGTAAGACAAAAAAAGATAAAGAAATAAAGTAAACATAAACTAGTTGCCTATTTTAATAAAGTTCTATTTTAGAGTATCTCTAGAAAATAAATTTAGAAATCTTTTCATGCACAAAAATATAGAATGTTTACCTCTAAACAGTATGTTGAGTTTATGTCATATTGCACACTTGAATTACAAGAGAAGTGGATACCCAGGAGGACATTAATACAGTGCTGTCATGTTCTGAACAATGCTTAAAAATAGGCAAATAAAAATATCATAAAAACAAAGTAAGAAGAAAAAAGTAAATAAGTATCTTTCCATCACTATATCAGTCTAATATACTTATTCCCTGGATAAGTGTTTAAGGAAATAGATTCTTTAGAGAAATATCAAGGGAGCAGGTCATGGAAAGGGTACTGAGGAGAATCTAGAGGAGAACATTTCAAAGCAATACAATCCATGGGGATAAATAAGATCAGGTAATAACTTAAGAAATATAGGTCCCTTTAATAAAAAAGAACAAGAGTTGCAAGGAGTTCCCATAGCCTGAAGACAAATTGAAATATCTTTCCTAGAAAATCACAAAAAAAGAAAATGTTCCATGAATGTTTGAAATGAAAGCAAGAACTTTTTAGCCTCCAAAAATAGCTTTATGTATTTCAAACTCTTTGAGTCAAATTATTGGTTAAGATGGGTGAAATATAAGGCTAAGGAGGGCCCCACTTCTCCCATATATATTTCAACAGAGACTTAAAAAGAGCATCAGACTGAAAGAGTCTAAGGATATCCAAAAAGAAACAATAATCCTTTTGCCATGTGATTTTTTTTTTCATCTTTTAGATGTCAGAAGTCAGTCATTTTTTTCTGTCCAGGGATGCCTAGGGTCACCAGAAGTATGTAGCATTCTGTTTACAGGTACTCAAAGGTCAGAGAATACTTGAAAGAGAAGTTTGAGGCTCTGAAAAGGATTGCTTCATGGGACTAGAAGTCAATTATAATTTGACTGAGAAAATCAAGTGGAAGGATAGATAGTATTAAGATTGTGTTGTGACAATGGATGATCCAAAGTATCCTGAAACGAAACAGTTTTGAGTATAGGCAAAGCAAGGGAGATGCAAGCCCATGATATGAACACAAGAAATCACAGGCAGGAAACTAAACAAAAAATGCAAGAAGATGAAGAGCTTGACCCTGACATAAAGCCCTGTTACAGAAACATAGGCTATTGATATGAGAAAATAGAAGAAATCAAATCAAATGAACAAATATTTTGCATTAGGAAATGCCCAAGTAATAAACCTAAAAGTATAAAGCAACTCAAACAACTATAAGCAAACTCTGAAAGATGAAAAGAAAAGTCACCTGGCAAAAAGACTTAACAAGCACATCTTAGATGAAATGAATCAAGAAATAAAAATGAAATGATAATTCTAGAGAAACAGAAAAAAATTGAATTATAATTAATACCTTAAAACAGAAATTGGAAATATTATACAAGTAGTATAATCCATGAAAATTTGAACTGAGCAAATAGAAATTAATGATACAGAAAATATTAGAACTAAAAATAGAAGAAAATATGATACCTACTATGAAAAATCATCAATCTAAAAAACAGAGGAGAGGGTTTAATTATTCAACACAAAATAATATAACTAAACAAAATACTGGATTCTAACTTTCCAGAAACTCTAAATAAAAAACTATCTAGAAATATTAGAAACAAATGGCAAAATAAAAATTATCAAATCTAATTTCTTAAAAGAAACTACATTGGAAAACTTCCAGAAATTCCATAGACAATACCCAGATTTTTCCAGAAAAATGAAAAATAAATATTGAAAAAGATTCAAAGTAGAAAGGAGTCTTTATATTATAACTTTTAAAATGGGGGAAAATATTGACTTATGATATTACCAAAAGATTAATTAATTATGGACACTTACAGCAAAGAACAGTTAGATGGTGCAGAGGATAGAACACCAGTCTTGAAATCAGAAGAGTATGAGATCAAATTCAAATTCAGTCTCACTGATGTGTGATCTTGGGCAAGTCACTTAACACTGATTACTTTGCATGAGGGTCATCTCTATTCATCCTCATTCATAATAGACCACTGAACCCAGATGACTTCAGAGTAAAAATCCAGGCTGATGAATTAGCACAACTCCCCTTTCACTCAAATTCAATTCACATGAATGTCATGGCAGTATCTGATGTCAAGGTCTTCATCAACAATAAAGGGCAAACATCTCATACCCCAACCAAGTATATTTTATCCTTCAAAATAGTATAATTCTATGAAGGAGAATATTGAACAGTGATGACAATGATGATGATGATGATGATGATGATGATGATGATGATGATGACAATGAAATACAAGATGAAATTAAACCTGTCAAAAAATTCCTGATTCTCATGAAATCACTCTGCTGCAGAGCAACAAAACAGTTTCTGCCTTAGGTTTGGACCATTTGGGTACCCATTTGCTAACAAAGGAATTTTCTTATGACTTTAAATTTGGCAGTTTTGCAGGCATGGATGGTTCCTTTCTAGCTTTCCAATATCTTCAATCTTTTAATTGTCATCAAATTAAATCACTACAGTATAGAAATACTATACAGTATAGGAGATATGATTCTTGTGCTGTTTGAAAACTCTCAATTCAAAGTAGTGGAGAGAGATGGCTACCTAGTGATAGAATGTATGAAAGGAGACCAGTATATTGTGGACATGAATAACACCAAGAGTCACACAGCAATGCTCCTGAGGAGCAACTAGATGATGTAGAGATTAGAGCAGCAGCAATGGGATCAGGAGGACGTGAGTTCAGTTTCAACCTTAGATACTTACTACTTAAATAACTGTGTAACCTTGGGCATGTTACATAATACCATTGCCTTGCAAAAATAAAATAAAAAATACTGGCTGCTGGGACCCCAAATTAAAGAAAGAATTTTTGACTTGTTCATATGATAGGACTATGTGAACCTGGGATGTGGAAAATAATAAAAAGCATAAAAATATTTTTAAAGTAAGAACAGTTAAAGGGAACAAAATTCCAAACACTAGTACATACACTAGAGATGATAAATTCATTGTAGTAGTCCGACAGTATGGAAACATCCAGACCTAGGACAGAAATATGAGTATTCATTACAAATTCTACTGCAGGAAGAACCATGATCCCGATGCAGATACTTCTGTGGGACACTTTCCTATGATGACATCATTCTTGTCTCTCAGGGAGGAGATGATACTTTAATGTTATGGGACATCTGACAATTTTCAAAACCAATTTTTTCAACTTCAAATCTTTCCACTATTTTCTCACCTGACTGCTGCTTCATTTCAGATGATAACCTATTGGTCTTTGGAACAACTGTTAATTAAGGGGGTAAAAATGCAGGTTTGCTTTTTTTTTTTAAGAGCCAGACATTCCATAAAGTATATGAAACTGGTTTCACCAATGCAAGTGTAATGTGCTGCCTGTGGTGCACAAGCAAAAGCAGATCCTGATTGGATCAAGAATGGATTGGCAAGTGTCTTATAGTCCCAACAAGAAGTAAATGGGAACAAAATTATCTGTATTTAAAAACAAATGGAAGACTAGACAAACTGAGACTTTAATGAACAACAACATCATTAATCATCTTACACTGCTTATGTTCCATGAGCCACACAAATGAAGCACAAAAATAAATGTTGGCAAAGGATAGATTAAACCTTCTGACATTTCCCAAACCTGAACTTCTTGTGGCAGACTCAAGTTGATGTGGTAGAGTTGGAAGAACATTGCTCTAGATAAACTTGATTACAGTGACCCATGGGGAGTCATTTTACAGCATGAAGAGGAAGCTGAGGACAACCCAAACTGGGATGCTAACAGTGATTCCAAAAGTCAACCTAAAGCTGTTTTTGCAGAAGTAGAATATGAAGACAAAGAAACAAAGAATGAACCAGAACAGAAAAAAAAAATAAAAAAATTTGAAGAATCCATATTGAGGTCAGAAAGGAGTGGAGAGTTATGGCCAAATTTTTCTTAAATTTTTGCAAAAACACAAAAACAAAAGCATTCTTAATGGCAAGACAAGAACAGAGTTGAAATTCTGAAATGCAAGCAATATTCAAAACAGAAGAAATAAAGATTGCAAGGAACTGAAAAAGAATGATAGATTTAGATTCTAATAGCAGAAGAAAGATGTGTTCCTACTGTGTTCAAGGGTTATAGAGGGAAATACATTTGATAGACATAAACCCTAGAATGGTTTTTGATAAGTTTTAATAGTTTTAAGTGAAGAAATAAGAGTAAGTGAGGAGGGCAGGAAACACATAAAGAAGACTTAGAACTGCATGAGAAGTATATACAAGCATGGAGAAAGTCACAGGGAAAGCATTAGAAAATCTTTACTGTATTTGAATCAAATGAAAGTTAAACACACAGGAATTCATAAATCCATATAAATATGTGTATGAAAATGTATTTGTTGTCCATATACAAAGTTTGTGTAAAAATATTAAAACAAATAGGAATATGGACAGATTAGAGAGAAAAGAGGATGGGGGTGATAAGAGAAGGTGGATTTGATGATGAATGATAAACTACTCCACTATCCCAAGAAAAATCACAGATTGGGTCATGAACATTCAGTCATGAATATCAAAGCATTGATGAACAAATAAATAAAAGCCAAATTAAGTTCAGAGTGTGGATCAGAAAAAAAAAAGTATTAAATAAAGTAAGAGCCAGTAAATAAATATCCAGATAATGTGGAGAAAGGATGGGTAGTAGAAAGAAAGTAGGACACTAATATTCTCTTTCTTTTCATACTTCTCTGGCCACTCCTATCTGGGTCTTCTTTGATCAATTTTCATGCATATCATGCTCATTAAAAGGTGAAGGTCTACTAAGGCTTGTTTTGGGAAAGCAGTGATTTCCCATGGTTTCAGTTTTGATTTCTATTCAGGTGATTCTCAGTTCAGCTTTTCTGTTTGTAGTTTCTCTTCTAGTCATATCTCCAAAATTCTTTCCTTCTTCTCAAAATGAATGTTCTAGAGATATCTTAAAGTCATTATATCCAAAACTGAACCCATTATCTAGTGCTTTCACACACTCTCATCTTCCTATTAGCTTTGAATTTACCACATTATCTCAGGTATATGGGCTCACAATCTAGGACTTGTCCTTAGGCTCATTATCTTTCACTTCCTACATTTAATCAATGATGAATGATCAGTGTCATTTTCACCTTTATAACATCTCTCTCATATGTAGTTTTTTCTATTCTACATTATGCTGATGCAGGCTTTCATGACCTCAAAATTAGACTATCGTGTTAACCTACTTACAGGACTTTGCACTTTTCGTATCTACCCCATACAGGCATCCTTCAAATCAATTTTCTTAAAACACAGGTTTAATCAATCACCCTAATCATTCAATTCTAACTGATGGCTCCTGGTCATCTCTGTGATCAAATATGAAATCCTCTACCATTCAAAAGGTTTCAAAACCTTGGCCATCAACATTTCCATATTTCTTATACCTAACTCTTCTCTATATAATTTATGATCTATTGAGTCTCTTTTCATTTCCTTTCCTTGATCAAAGTGTTCTATATCTTGACCCAAGGATTTTCATTGAATAGCCCCATACTTGTTATTCTTTCCTTATTCAATCATCAACTCTAAGTCATGGCTTCCTTAACTTTCTTTAAGTTTCAGTTAAATCTCATTTTTTTAACTAACTATTCCTAGTCTTCTTAAATCTTGGGGCCATCACTTCTAGATTTTATTTATTCTGTTTTTACCTTGTTTATGCATAATTATTTACATGTTTTTCCCCCGTTAGACAGTGAGTGAATAATTATTGCTGCTTTCTTTGTATTCCCAGTATTTTGCACAGTGAGTGGCATATAGTAGGAGCTTGTTATGTTCATTATCTTTCACTGGATGCACCTGGAAAGAAATAGAGAGGAATCTATTTCTCTATGCATGTTATTTCCCACCTTTTCAAATATTGTCTTCAAAGGAAGGATTTAAACTTGGAATAAAACTAAATTAATCCTAAAAATAGTATAGAAATCATAGATAATGTCATAAAAAAACCAAGTGATACAGTATATAAAACTTTTGGAATATAGAAAAACATCAAGAAGAATTTACAAGATATTGCATATCAATAAAGTTTCATATATTGTCTCTTTATCTACTTTGTACATTGAAATGTTCATATTAGTTGAGGTTTGATAAATGCAGAGTATTAAAAAATTAAATCAAACACAAATCCTGCAAAAATAGGTTCAAATATCAACTTAAGGCTCCCCAATATTAAGGGAGGTAGGGAACCTAAGTAGTTTAAAGAAAATCTGATTCTGACAAAACTCTCAACCTTACTGCCTCAACCTCACCACCAAGATGAAAAGATACATAATCAAATTGAATAATAAACATTTTATTAAATATTTTAAATTGTTCATACATATTATTTTTGTTAATCTCTTCTCTGTTCTGTTGTTCTGTCATGAAGCGATGAAAATTCAGGTTGATCTGTGATCCTTCTCACTCAGTATCCCATCCTCCCTAAGTGCATCCTATCAATTGCTACATCCTGTATCTTTCAGATGCCCATTCTTCATTTACTAGCCTAATAAAGACCTATATTATTTGTGACAGCTAGATGGGAAAGTGGATGGAACTCCTGTCCTGGAGTCAGAAAGGCTCTTTCCAGTGTTCAAATATAGCCTTAGATACTTACTGTCTTTGTGACCCTGGGCAAGTCACTTAAACCCATTTGTCTCAATTTCCTCATCTATAAAATAAACTGGAGAAGGAAATGGCAAACTACTGATCTTTGCCAAGAAACCCCAACTATAATCACAAAGAATTAGACATTACTGAAAAATTATTTATCAACAAACAGAAAGACACTTCAAATTCTTGCCAGTTGTAAAACCCATATTTTCAGAGACTGCAGTGACTATATATTCATACTGAGTGTGCGCTCTTCAGGAAGTCTACTTTGGATAACATAGAATAAACTGGGCTCCATGGTTTTGAAAGCAAAAAGAAAGCACTGTGAACATCACATAAAATGATAGAAGTAGACATCAGGAGGCAGCATAGAGGTTACACAAATCCTTTAAGAGCTCTCATGGAAACTGAAGGCTTTAGATACAGGTGTCACCCTGCATTTTTTCCCTACAGACAATGTACATTTATTCTGACTGTTTAGATACTTGAATTCTCAGGAATTATTCATGCACAATTTCCCCAAAGAATTAAACTTGTGTCCCAATAGCAGAGAATACAGTCATCTTCTTTGAAGCCTAAGCAGCTTTCCACTACAAGGATTTAGGGAGCCCTGAGCATGCCATCCAGCACTCTAGAACATTCATATCAACTTCAGAGCCTTCCACAAAGAACCTCAGGGAACCGAGGAAAATGACAACTTTCCAGTGCTTTGATGACTTCCTAGCATTCTTCTAATACTTGAATCTCACCTTGCCTATTAAGTCTATAACTAGAGATGATTTCCTCTTCCAACTCTGAAATTTTCCCTTCCCCTCTAAGTAGGTTGACACATGGCAGTCCCACATTGCATATTTAAATAAATAGAATTTTATTCAAATCCCAGATAAAAGTGAGAAATAAATTGGGATTAATATGCAATCCATAGCGTTTATTAAAGGATGAATAAATGATATCATTATTACTTATTTTTCTGTCATGACAAGAGTTCCAAATTAGCCTTGTTGTGAAAGAGGAATCAGAACTGGGGGGGGGGGGGGACTGAGAAAAAGTCAAAAGCATTAAATTTTAAAAGCAAACAAAGTATGCTTCATTGTACATTCAGAGTCCATAGTTTGCTTTTTTTTCCCTCTGGATGTGGATGTTATTTCCATGACAGGTCTCACAGGATTGTCTTTATCCTTGAACTGCTAAGAAGAGTTATATCCAAAATAGTTCATTATCTCACAATCTTGCCATTAATAAGTACAATTTTTCCTGATTCCAGTAGCTTCATTCAACATAAAATCACTTTCTAAAGTCCAATCATTCTGATTTCCTACAGAATAATAATACTCTATCACATTCATATATAATAAATTGTGCAATCATTCACTTATTGATGGACATCCCCTCAGTTTCCAATTCATTGCTACTATATGTTTTGCCCATATTAATGATCTCTTTGACATATAGACCCAGTGGTGGTATTGTTGGATTAAAGGGTTCCAAATTGCTC
Organism: Macrotis lagotis; assembly: GCF_037893015.1. NCBI lineage: Eukaryota > Metazoa > Chordata > Mammalia > Peramelemorphia > Peramelidae > Macrotis > Macrotis lagotis. Next base: position 181,820,519 of record NC_133659.1, read on the forward strand.
TCCAGAATAGTTGGAACAGTTCACAATTCCACAAATGGCACATTGATGACCTGATTTTTCAACATGGATCATTTTCCTTTTTTGCTGTTTTTAACCAATTTGAATTAACCAGTGTGAGGGACTATTTCTGAGTTTCTTTCATTTGCAATCAATAGTGATTTGGAAATTTTTTTTTCATATAATTATAGTTGGCTTTATTTCCTTCCTCTGAAAATTACCTACTAATATCTTTTAACTATTTATCAATTGGAGAATGATTTGTATTATTATACATTTAATTCAATTCTCTATATTTTAGAAATGAGTCTTTATTAGAAATACAGAATCAATTTATGAAAATTGATTTCCAACTTTCTGAATTCATTCTAATCTTTTAGTTTTGTTTGTGCAAAATCTCCTTCATTTAATGTAGATGAAATTATCCATTATGCATTTTATAATGGTTTCTATCTCTTCACTTTGTCACAAACTTTTCCCTGTTCCAGAGATCTGATTGATTGTACCTTGATCTCCTCATTGGCTTATGGAATCACACTTTATGAATAAACCCTAAATGAATTTACACTTCAACTTGGTATATTTTGGGAGATGTTGGTCTTTACCTAGTTTTTGCCATATTATTTTCTAGTTTTCCTAGCAATTTTTGTCAAATACTGAGTTCTTATTCCAGAAATTAGAGTTTGGGTGTTTATCAAACAGTAGATTACTATAGGTATTTGCTGCTGTTTCTTTTGTAGCTCAATTTTAAAATATGGTTTTGTATCTTGCACAGCTAAGCCACTTACATTTGAAGTTTATTTTTCATTAATTTCCATGATATTCTTGGCTAATTGTTCCTCCAGATGAAGTTTGTTACTTTTTTTTCAGTTCTGTACAATAACACTAAATAAGAAATTCAATTTATGTAGTGTCATTTTTATCATATTAGTGGTTCCTATACTTAGGCAATTGACAGTTTTCCAATTGTATAGATCTGATTGTATTTGTGTGAAAAGTATTTTGTAACTTTGTTCATTTAGTTACTGGGTGTGTCATGGATAGTACATTCCCAATTGCTTTAAATGGAATTTCTTTCTACCTCTTGTTGAACTTTGATGGTAATACATAGAAATGCTACTGATTTATATGGGGTTTATTTCATATTCTGTAACTTTGTTAAAGTTGCTAATTATTTCAAGTAGATTTTTAATTGGTTTTCTAGAATTCTCTAAGTATGCCATCATATCATCTGCAAAGTGGAAGAGATGTTGTTTCCTCATTGCCCATTCTAATTTTTCCAATTTCTTTTCTTCCCTTATTTTTAAAGCTAACCATCCTAATATAATATTGAATAATAGTGGTGATAATTGACATCCCTGTTTCACTATCGATCTTATTAATAGTTCTTCTAGTTTATTCTCTTCCCTTTCCTTTAGCCTATCAGAAAAGAATCTAAGTTCTACATTTATAACTATGCTAACCATTTATCCATATTGATTATGTTGTTAGAGAAGAATCAAATCCAATTGGAAGAAAGCAAATAGAGAGGAAAAATAAGATATTCTACATAAGACAATTTTTTTGAAACTTATGAAATGAACATTTGTTTTCATTTAAACTACACAGTAGTATTTTCCATCACAAGTCTTAAAATTATCCTTGACAATGTTGCTAAAATGAACAAGTCCACCACAGCTGATCAACACCCTATGTTTTGTGTAATGTTCGGCTGGTTCAGCTCATTTCAATGCACATCAATTCATACTAGTCTTTTCCATGCTTTTCCAAAATCCCATTCCATCATGATTTCGTATAAAACAATAGTGTTCCACCTATACCACAGTTTCTTCAGTTATTCCCCAATTGGTGGGAATTCCCTCAATTTCAAATTCTTTGCCATTATAAAAAGAATTGCTATGAATATTTATGTTTATATGGCATTTTTACTCTTTTTCTTGTTCTCTTCAGGATACAGACTCAGTACTGATATTTCTGAATCAAAGAGTATGCACAATTTTATTACCTTTGGACTTAATTCCAAATTGCTCTCCAGAAAGACTGGTTCAGTTCACAACTCCACCAACAAGGAATTAGTGTCCCAGTTTTCCGACATAGCTTTCCACATTCATTATTTTTCATTAGGTGGTACCTCAGAGATGCTTTGATTTACATTTCTCTAAGCAATAATGATTAAATACAATTTTTCATATAACTATAGGTAACTTTAACGTCCTTGTTTGAGAATTGCCTTTCCACATCTTTTGATCATTTTCAATTGGGCAATAACTTATTTTATTCACTTGTCAGTTTCCACATAATTTATAAATAAGTCTTTTGTCAAAAACACTAATTGTAAAAATGTGCTTCCCAACATATTATATTCCTTTTAATCTTTGTAGTCATTTTGTTGGTGCAAAAACTTCTTAATTTAATGTAATGAAAATTATCCAGTTAGTTTATAATATTCTATTATTTGGGGGAGCCAAGATGGAGGCATGAAGGTAGGATTTCCCTGAAACTTGTTCCTCAAAAAACTCCAAAAGCCATCAAATTATGACTCTAACCAAGATTTAGAGGGGCAGAACCCACAGAAAGACTGAGTGATACAATTTCCAAGTCCAAGGCAACTTAGGAGTTCTGCCGAAAAGGTGTGTTTCACCAGGACCAGTGGTAGATAGAAGAAAGCCATGGATGCATGTAACCAGGGATCACCAGGAACAGATTAAAAGGACAGTGAGAGAACTCTGCTGCACCAGAAGGTGGGAACATAGTCCTGAGAATAGCCTTGTGGTAAGAACCTGCAGTCGGGAATTGGGGAAGCCAGCCTGCAACCTACAAATGGTAAAGGGGTGAGGGGAGTTTGCAGAAATCTCTGTGCTCTGCCTGGGGCAAAACTCAGCTGTTTACCCACACTTAGATCCAGTTTGCAGGTTGAGCTTCCATACTAAGTTAGTGGAGCAGGAATCCTGCTCACAGTTCCAGGGAAGAGGGGAGCACCTGTGGTTGTCTAGATATCAAATCACAGGCAAGAGAGAATAAGACCTTGAATAAATAAAGGTCCCAGTGGGGTATCCCAAAAACCTCCCAAAGCCTTGGAAGTGTGGTAAATTAGTCTTGGGCTGAGGACATGAGCAAACACCAGAAAACGAAGAACATGACCATATAAAATTACTTTGGTCCCATGGAAGATTCAGAAGATGACAAACTTGAAGCTTCTGTATCTAAAACCTCTAAGAGAAACAGAAAGTGGATGAGTTCAAAAAAAGACTTTGAAAATCAATTAAGGGAGGTGGAGGAAAATTTGGAAGGAGAAATGAGAGTGTTGCAGATAAATCATGAAAACCAAGTCAGCATTTTGGTGAAAGAAATACCAAAAATACTGAAGAAAAAAATATGTTAAAAACCAGTTTAGGTCAAATGGAAAAAAGTAAAACAAAAGGCAAATGAGGAGAAGAATGCCTTCAAAAAGCAGAATTAGCCAGCTGGAAAAGAAGATAAAAATGTTCTCTGAAGAAAATAACTCCTTCAATACAGAATGGAATTAAATAAAACTGATGAGTTTGCAAAAATCAGGAGGAAATAAATCTCTTCCAAAAAAGTCAAAAATTAGAAGAAAATGTGAAATATCTCACTGGAAAAACAACCAACCTGAAAAAAACAGATCCAGAAGAAACAATTTAAAAATTATTGGGTTACCTGAAAGTGGCAACCAGAAAAAGAACCTAGACTTCATTTGTCAAGAAATTCAGCAAAATTGCCCTGATATACTAGAAGCAGAGGGTAAAAATAAAAATTGAGGGAATTCACTGGTCATCTCCTGAAGAAGAATTTCCAGGAATATTATAGCTGAATTCCAAAACTGCCAAGTCAAAGAGAAAATACTAAAAGCTGCCAGAAACAAAGAATTCAAGGACCATGGCTCTATAGTCAGGATTACATAAGATCTGACAGTATCTACATTAAAGGCTCTTGGGGATTAGCATATGATATTTCAGAAGGAAAATATTTTGGTTTCCAATCGAGAATCAACTATCTAGCGAAAAGTGAGCATCCTCTTTCAGGGGAAAAGATGAACATTCAATGAAACAGGGGACTTTCAAACTTTCCTACTGAAACAACCAGAGCTAAACAGAAAGTCTTATCTACAATTACATGACTTTACTGAAACATAGAGGGGATGGACGAACTTTTCTTATCCATAAGAGCTATTAGAAAGAGCATATAGACACAGGGTACAGGAAGGAGTGGAATATAATGGTATAATATAGTAAAAAGATGGAGTCAATGGGTGATAAAGGAAAGTACTGGGAGGAAGAGAAAGGAGAGGAATAAGGGGCTAAAATATTTTGCATAAGAGCCAAGAAAAAGCTTTTTCAATGTGGTGGAATAGTGGAAAGTGGGAGGAAATGAGTGAGCCTTCATTCTCATCAGAAATGTCTCAGAGAGGCAGTAACATACACACTTGATAGGGTATAGAAATTTATCTTACCCTCAAGAAAAATGAGAAGAAAGGGATGTGATAAGGAGGAATGTGGTGGGGGAAAGAAGGGGGAAACAGGTGATAGAAGAGAGGGAAGATTGTTCGAGAGGGTACTTCGATACAAAACTTTTGGAAAGGGACAGGATGAAAGGAGAGAGATAATAGAAGAAATGAGAGTGGGGAGGAATAATAGAGTAGAGTTAAATATTGCTTGTAATCGCAACAGTGGGAGAAATATTGAAGCAACTTCTCTGGTGGACTTATGATAAAGAAGGCAACTCACCCCAAAGACAGAGCCATTGGAATCTGAACACAGACTAAAGTACAATTTTTTTTTCTCTCTCACTATTCTTGAGGTGTCTTATCTTCCTGGGCGGGGGGTAGTGTGGTCTATGTTTAATCTTATAACAAAATTATTTTAATAAAAAATATGAAAATATATTATATTATCTCTTCTTTGATCATAAAATGATCCCCCTTACATAGTTATATAGCTAAGCTATTTTTTGTTCTCCTAATTTGCTTATAATATTACCTATTATTTACACATCCTGACCCATTTTAACCTTATTTTGGTATAGGGTGTAAGATATTGGTCCATGCTTAGTTTCTACCACACTACCTTCCAGTTTTCCCAACAGTTTTTATTGAAGAGTTAGTCTTTATCCCAGAAGCTGGAATCTTAGGGTTTATGTAACAGAAGATTACTATAGTTGTTTACAATTGCTTCTTTCACATCTAATATGCTCCACTGATCCCTCATTATTTCTTAACAAGTACTAAACAGTTTTGACTACTGATGCATTACAATAAAATCTAAGACCTGGTTTGACTAGGTCACCTTCATTTGCCTTTTTGTTAATTTTCATTCCTTTTGTTCAAACATATGAATATTTAGTTACTATTTTTTTCTCACTCACTAAAGTAATTGTTTGGAAGTTTGATTAGTATGGCATTGAATAAGTAATTTTATATAGGTAGAACTGTCATTTTTATTATATTAGTTCAGCCTATTCACAAGGAAGGGACATTTGCCCAGTTACATAGAGATGGTTTTATTTCGGCAAAAAGTGTTTTATAGTTGTTTTCGTAGTTTTATAGTTGTTTGATTCTGCCTTGGCAGGTAGGCTCCCAAGTATTTTATGTTGTCTGTCATTATTTTAAATGGAATTTCTCCTTCCTTCCTTTGCTGCTGTATCTTGCTAGTAATATATAGAAATGCTGAAGATTCATGTAGGTTTATTTTATACTCTTTGACTTTATTAAAGTTGCTAATTTTTTCCAATACATTTTTAGATGATTTTCTGGAATCCTCTATATATACTATCATATCTGCAAAGAGTGAAAGATTTTTCCTATATTATCTATTCTAATTCATTCAATTTCTTTTTCTTCTCATTGTTAAAGCTAACATTTGTATACAATATAGTTTAATAGTGGCTAAAGCAAAGATCCTTGTTTCACCCCTTATCTTACTGGCAATACTTCTAGCTTATGTTCATTACATACAATGTCTGCTCACGCTTTAGATATTGCTTGCTACTTTAAAGAACATTCCACTTATTATTATGTTCTCCAGTGTTTTTTAGTGTGTGGAAAATGTCTGGTGCAGTCTTTTCAGGGATAAAGAAGTGTTAATGTTAATAAAAAGCTTATACTCTATGGGAGCCAGTGCATCTTGTTTTAGCAATAAGACTGTTTTGCTAACTGAGGTACAACACTATGACCATGAAAACTTTGTTATTGTTTCTTTTCCTAGTCAAAATAAGTTATATGAGTTCACTGGGACCCAGTCACCACCATTTGGTGAGAGATATATTTTGAAAATATTATTTTATTTATTTGAAAATATTTTATTTATTTGGAAATGTAATAAAAAATATTTCTTTGCATCTGTTGCCAGGGTAGATTTCACTGAATATATTTTAGATGCCAAAACCCACCAATGGGCTAAAGGGGAAGAGGGTTAGGGAGAAAGGGGGAACTACTGTTAGTAACTTTAAAAACCAATTTGTTGTACTTTGGATGCAATTCTCAAAATCTTATCTCTTAGTGTGAGACTGTGAGTCTGCCCTTTTCTTTAGAAAGGTAAATAAAAACCTTCCCTTTGCCCAGACCAAACTGAAATTTTTCATTAGTACATTTTTTATCACATAAAATAGGAATAGAATTTATATTTTGTCAAAAGCTTTTTCAGTATCTGTTGAGATTATCATGTTATTTCTGTTAGGTATGATATTGGTATGGTCAATTATGCTGATAATTGTCCTAATGTTCAATCTTGATCAGAGTGTATTATTCTAGTGATAAATTACTGTCATTGATTATTTGAAATTTTTACATCCATATTCATTAGATAAATTGGTTTCTAAATCTCTTTCTCTGCTTTGATTCTTCTGCTTTAGGTATCATCACCATATAGGTGTCATAGAAGGAATTTGGCAGAACTCCTTCACCTGTTTTTTCAAATCATTTATATATAATTGGAATTAATTGTTCTTCGAATGTTTGATGGAATTTATTTGTGAATCCATCTGACCCTGGAGATTTTTACTTAGGGAATTCATTGATGACTTGTTCACTCTTTTTTTCTGAGATGGGTTACTTAAGTATTTAATTTCTACTCCCTTCAACCTACACAGTTTATACTTTTGTAAATATTCTTCCATTTTAGTTAAATTTTGAAATTTATTGACTTACAGTTGGGCAAAATTGTTCTGAAGCATTACTCTAATTTCCTCCTTATTTTTGATTTTGGTCCTGGTAATTTGGTTTTCTTCATTCCTTGTTCTAATCAAATTAATCAAAGGTTAATATATTTTATTGTGTTATTTCATAAAACCAACTTTTATTTATTAGTTCAATAGTTTTCTTTTTTCAATTTTATTAATATATTTAACTCTCAGACTTTCTTATTTGCTATTTTACTAGTTAGGGCATTTTTAATTTAATCTTTCACTATCTCTTTTAGTTCCATGCCCACTTCATTGTTCTCCTGCTTTTTCTATTATATTTATGTAAGCATTTAGAGGTATAATATTTCTCCTAATAATTTTTATGACAGTATTCCACAAGTTTGGGTTTGTTATCTCAATATTGTCATTGTCTTGGACAAAATTATTAATTCTTTCTTTGATTTATTGTTTAATCTACACATACTTTAAAATGAGATTATTTAGTTTACAATCAATTTTAGGTTTATCTTTTCACATCCCATTATTATACATAATTTTTATTGTATTATGATTTGAAAAGGATGAATTAAATATTTCTACCTTTCTATATTTGATTATAATATTTTTATACCCTAAAACAAGGTCAATTTTTGTGTAGGTGCCAAGTTCAGTAGAAAAAATGGTAAATTCCTTTCTATCCTCACTCAGTTCTTCTCCACAGGTCTATCATATCTAAGCTTTTCAAAGATTTTGTTCATCTTCCTAACTTCCTTCTTGTTAATTTTATGGTAAGATTTATCTAATTCTGAGGAAGGGAGGTTGAGGTCCCCCACTAGAGTATTTTGCCTATGTCTTCCTACAATTGATTTAGCTTCTCTAAAAAATTGAATGCTATATCACTTGGGGCATACATGTTTAGTATTGAAATTACTTTATTGCCTAGGGTAACTTTTAGGAGAAAGAAGTTTCCTTCCTTTTCCCTTTTAATGATATCCAATTTTGCAATTGCTTTCTCTGAGATAAAGGATGTTATCCCTGTTTTTTTTTTCACTTCATTTGATGCATAATATATTCTACTCCAACCTTCTACCTTTCCTTTGTGTGTATTTGCTTCAGTTGTGTTTCTTATTAATAACATTTGGATATTAATCCACTGTACTATCTGTTTGCATTTTATGAGTCTTCATTCCATTAAGCTTTATAGTTATGATTATTAACTTTGCATTTACCTCCTATTTTACCTTTCACTTGTTTGTACTTTACTCGCTCCTTTCCCCATATCCCTCCTCACCAGGGGTGCCTTCTTACTGCCAGTCACCCAATCTGTTTATCAGTTTATCAGTCCCTTTTCTTTATCTTTAGCCCTCCTTTTTCTTTTTTCCTTCCTTTTATTAGCTTCTCTTTCTCCTTCCTTTTCCCTTTTCCCTCTTACTTCACTATAGGTTATGATAAGTTTCTAAACCCAATTGGGAATATATGTTATTTCCTCTTTGAATCAAATCTACTGGGAATAAGAATTACTCAGTGCCCATCCGCTCTCTTCTTTCCCCTTATTAGAAAGCTCCTTTGTTTTTTTTTCATGTAATATCATTTGTCATCTAAGGCCTCTTTCTTCTCCCAGTATAATTTATGTTCTCATGTCTTGTTTTATTCTTGTCTCAAATCCACACCTTCTTTCAAAGCATACAACTTTCTACTGTCCTGATATTAGTAAAATTGTCAAGGGTTACAAATATCATCACATCATAAATCCCTTCATACACACACCCTCTGTCAAAGTGCATTCCCCTCAACTATACTATTAGAAATATAATTCTCAAGAACCATAAGCATCGTATTATTTAAACCAACCTCCCCAGTTCAAGCATATTCCCTCCAACTGTATCAATAAAAACACAAAAATCATGTGCTAATGTATCATCAAAATATAATCAATTTATACCATACTCTGTCTAAATATGATCCTTTCAACTTTCCCAAGATTTATTCAATTTTCCAAAGTGGCAATGGTCTTCCCATTTAGGAATGTAGACAGGTTAGTCTTATTGACTAATATTTTTTTCTTCTTTCTGTTTATTTTTTTATATATCTCTTGAGTCTTGTATTTGGAGATCAAATTTTCTGTTCATTTTTTGTCTTTTTATCAGGAAAGCTTGAAAGATCTCTATTTCATTAAAATTCATATTTTCCTCTGAATGAATATGCTGAATATGTTATAGAGTAGTTGATTCTTGTAATATTTCAGTCCTTCTGATCCTTTAATGTTGAAACTGTTAAGTCCTATTAATCCTGACTTCTTTTTGACTGCTTACAGTATTTTCTCTTTTAATTGAGAATTATGAAATTTGGCTACAATATTTCTTGGAATTCTTATTTTGGATTTTTTCTGAGGGTGATTTATGGAGTCTTTCAAAGGAGGATTTTATCCTCTTGTTCTCAGCTAATGGGTCAGTTTTCCTTGATAATTTCCTGAAAGAATTTATCCAAGTTATTTTGATTTTTGCTTGTGACATTCAGATAGATGATTAATTTGTAAATTATCTCCCCAGGATTTCTATTCTCAAGGTTGTTCATTTTTCCTAAGAGGTACTTTATATTTTCTTTTCATTTTTTTACTCTTGCTTTTGCTTGACAGAATCTTTGTGTCTTACAGAGTCATTAGTTTTCATTTGTACAATTCTAATTTTAGAGTATTATTTTCTTCTGTTAGCTTTTGTATTTCCTTGTGGCCCAATTATGGTTCAATTTACTTTTTGATGAGTTTTCATCTTTTTCCAATAGATCGATTTTATTTTAAAGGAGGAGCTTTCTCTTTCCATTTGGTCAAATTTACTGTTAAAACTATTGCTTTTTGCAATCAGTTTTTCATAATTTTCCTGTGTGGCTCATATCTTTACACAAATTTTCTTCTCCCTCTTTTATTTCACTTTTAAGATCCCTTTAGGGCTCTTCAAAGAGGTCTTTTTGAGTTTGAGACCAATTCATCAAGTACTTTGAGGCTACACATGTAGGCATTTTGTCACTGATTTCCTCTTCTGGGTTGATGTTTGTATCATCACTATCAGAATAGTAACTTTCTATGATTAGCATTCTAATTGTTCATTTTGACATTTGACCTCTGTTACTGGGACACAAGGCATATAGTTTCGTACTACGACCCAGGGGTCTGCTCTTGCATCTCAGTTGCTTGTGGTTTATTCCTTGGTTAGGGTAAACTAACGCTGTACCAGTGCTTCCAGCTTTGTCTTCTGAGCTAGGTGGGACATTCACTGCTGGCCTGCTGGGACAGTGGCCTATTGAAATGGAATCTGAACTGTACTTTGGCTAAGAGCCTTCCACAGGCTTCCCTGCTCTTCTGCCTATGCTGGATTACATTCTCCTTTTACGCATGTGAGACAGATCTTTTATGAAGTTCCTCCATCATTGCATGAGTTGAGAATTTGTTTTACTCCATTTTGTTGTGGGTTCTGTTGCTTTAGGGTCTATTTAGTGAACTCATTTAGGTTGTTTTTGGGAATAGATCAGGAGCTTCCTAGTCCAGCAAAACTATCATGACTTAGCCAACTCCTGAAATTTTTGCAAAATAATATATGCATACAAATACATATATTCTAATATGATCATCACAAATCATTGCAGTTAGTGATATTATTTTATTATAATTTTATAGATAATAGGACTTGGGCAGATATTAACTGACTTTTCAAAGACAAGATTTGAACTCAGGTCTTCAAGATTCAAAACAATATCAATTAAACCACCTGATAACTTTCTACTACAGCTAATTGTTCCTGCTAAATTGGTGCTGAATGTAGTTGTGTCTACCTGCTAAAGGCATCAAGTATTTTCAGCACTATTCAAAGTTAGAAGCCTGGAAAACAGTCTTAATCTTCTTCTAGTTTTAGTTCTAGATGATCCACCATACCTCTGACTCAAGCAAAAGAAAAAAGCATAAACCATTTTTTCATAGAATCATATGTTCTTGAACTTTATAGATCTCCATAGGGCATATGTACAAGCTCTTCATTTTATAAATGATACAATTAGTGTGATAAAAATTAAGTGACTTACCCCAGGACCCACAGCTATAAAGTATTCAAGGGAGATTTTGAACTTAAATTTTCCCATTTTTGACTAAAAGACCAGAACTACCCACAAGACACAATGTAATTTATTTAACACTCATTTTTGTTCAGTTTTGTACAACTCTTTATAACCCTATTGGGAATTTACTGGCAAAGATACTGGAATGGTTTGCTACTCCAGCTCTTTTAGACATGAGGAAACTGAGACAAACAGAGTTAAGTGACTTGTCCAGAGCCACATGGTTACTTAGGTTCTGAGTGCAGATTTGAACCCAGAGAGATGAGCCTTTTTGACTTCAGAACTTGAACTTTATATGCAATACCGCCTAGTTCTCCTTATTTATTACTATTCTGTGATGGCTTTATTGGTCATTTTATTTTGTACTTGATTAGCATTTTCGTCCTTAATTTGTATCATATTGACATATCCTTGCTGACAGAGGTTTTGTAAACCACATTTAACATTATTTTATACTTGTGACTTTTCTCACTATGTGAAAGAATTTATTGTCTTTTTCCCCCCTTTGAGATCTCCCTCCATAGCCTTGAAGCCACTCAGTTTATATTGTTGGCTGACTCACCACCCTCCACAAATTTAATTAGATGTTTTCAGAGGTTTTAGATAGTATTCTCCCCAATCTGATATTTATTGTTACATAGATTCTCTCTTCTATAGATCTGGGGATTTTTGTCAAGGGGTTGTTTTAACAATTTTTCTCCCATCTCTTACCCTCTCTCCACTAACAAGATCCCTTAAGGAAAACATTAATGAAACAAAATACTCTTGATACCCTCTGTACTTCCCTCCACTTCCAATTTCTTATGAATTGATTCTAGTCAGCATTCAATATATGATATGTCATTGTAGTAGTGAAGGAACATTCTCCCAGGAGACTTAGTCCACAAATTTCTTCCTTAATAGGTGTGTGACACTGGCCAACTAATGCAACCTCTCTGGGATCAATTTACCCATCTAGAAAAGATATGAAGGGATTACATGATATGATTGTGAATTAATCAGTTTAAATATTTGATGATGCTATACTTATCCTGATAATTTCAGGATTTTTTATTATTTAGTTATTTTTTTTTCATCCATATGCACATGTATATTTTCAAGTTACAAAATTTGCTTCCACCCTCCCTTCCCACCTCCATCCCCTCAGCTGCGAGCAGTCAGGTTAATATTGTACATACATGATTTTGATAAACATGTCTGCATTAGTCAAGGAATTAGGATTAAGGGCAAGAGATCCATAAGAGATAATTTTTATAAAGTGTTAAAATATTCATCAGATTTTGAAGGGTTTTGTTTTGTTTTGTTTTGCTTTGTTTTGTTTTTCTTCCTCTGGATGGGGATAACATTGTTCACAGCTGGTTTAATATGCTTGTCCTAGCTCTCTGAACTGCTTAGAGGAGCTGGTTCCATAAAGGTTGATTATCTCCCAGTGTTGTTGTTAAGGTGTGTAATGTGCTCTTGGTTCTGTTCCCTTCACTCAGCATCAGATCCTGTAAGTCATCCCATGCTTCTCTGACACTTATGGTTGGTTATAGAACAGATATCATAGGAATTTGACCTATAATATTATGAATAGAACATCAGAGAATTGATTGAGTGATTTGTTTCATCAAACTACTCATTAAGGTGTCTACTAAGGTTGGGATTATGTTAGGACATATACAAGAACTTGACAATATTCAAGTGACCCACCTCAAAGAGGTGAGACATTCCAATATATAACAAGTGATTATTAAAAAAAATAAAATGACGAAAAGGTGATTGTACCCTTGTAAGGTATGTATGTACATGTACATTGTAAAATGAACAAATGCAGATAGATATATGGAGGAGATATAGAAAGATATGATATTAGGTGTACCCCATTTCGCACAATAGATAGAATGCTAGACTTGAAGGCAAGAGCACTCAAGTTCAAATTTGGAATCAAACTTTCAATTGCTGTGTGACCCTGAACAAGTCATTCTGTCTACCTCACCTAAAAATTGCAGACAATAATGGCACATACTTCCCAGGGTTATTGTGAGGATCAAGTTGTAAAATATTTAGCACAGTGCCAAACACTTTGCAGAAGCCTAATAAATGCATATTTCCTTTTCCTTCCTTCCTTTCTGAGGGAGATAGCAGACATTTGGTTCTCTAGTTTCATAAAGTGGCCCTAGACTAGACACATATCTGCCCCCTAAATATTTCTGGCCTAGGAATTCAATAGATTCAGAACAAATGCCACTTCTCTGGTTGCTAACCTTTAGCTTAAGTGAAATGAGAAGGGGAAAGGGAAGAATTCTGCTTACATTCACCAGTTTGACCTCTTCTCATCAATTTCTATTTGGAATCTTAACATTTTTTTTCTTCTTTTAAGCTCAGAAAATACACAGATGTTTATTGACTCTCTGGGACTGAAATATCTCAGAAGAAAGAGAGAATCCCAATCTTATCCAAAGTCTTTCAGGAGATAAACCAGAAATACCCAGAAACACATTTGGCAGCCCACTCTCCTACAGGTGTGCTGGTTCCAAAACTTTTCTCTCTCCCCTCCAAAAAAGGCTGGGAACTACTTGTTAATTTTTCCAAGCAATGATAGTACCAATTCCATCGTCATACAGTGTCAGAGTGCCATACAAACAGTATGTAAAATCTTGTATGCTTCATCTGTAAGGCATTAAGCAATAAAAAAAACTCTGAGAGTAAATGAACTTGTTTACTGTAACTATGAATGATTAAGACTATACTAGAAAAGAGATCAAAGTACTTCAGAGTTAAATTTGGAATTCAGTCTGTGAACCAAGTTTGACACCTTTGATTAGTTTGAGTATCTAAACCTCTGTATAGGGGAGTCCTTTAGTGTCTAACAAAAGACTTAAAGAGCAGTCCCTTTGATTCCAGTAAAACAACTTCAGAGGAAGCCTTAGAAAGAATCAGATTTGGGGGGGGGTTGTTTTTGGTTTTTTTCCCCTTCCTTTCCTTTCTCCCTTCTCTGTATGCTAAACATATATACATGTTCAAAAGTCCCAAAAATAAATCTGGCAGCAAGGTCAAAGACAAGCTCTTCTTTTCCTACCAAATGCTTTGCCTTTGATAAGTGAGGGAAACAGATCAACACATAGTAAACCTAATTAAGAAGCACTCCTATAATACACAGACATGCGCACATACTGACAGACACAAGTGGTTCCTGGTGGTGATGGTTGGTTCTCATCCTTTGTTATCAAAGAAAACCAAAATGACATCACTATGTTGAGACAAATTACAGTGTGGTAGCTGAATAGACCTGTATGAACTTGGAATGCTTTACCACAGTTTGGACACAAATAGTTCATGTGAAAACTTGGGTTGGGTATTCCAAACTTATGTATGTCACATTTTCTCTGAGCTGTTTCAATTCTGCCTTCCTCATAGAGTACAGCCCCCTCAATGATGAAGCCATGCCATGCTGGGTGGTCCTCTGCCAGTGTCTCCCATGCTGTACAATCAATTCTAAAGTTCTTCAATGAGATCTTCAGGGCATCTCAGTATTGTCTCTTCTGATTCCCTTGTGAGTACTTGTCCTATGTGTGTCCTCCATAAAACAATTTTTTTGACAAGTAAATATCTGGTATTCTAACAAGGTGTCCATCCCATCATAGATGTACTCTCTGTAGTAATGTTGGAGTGCTAGGTAGTTTAAGCTCAAGAAAGGACTTCAGTGTCTGTTATTTTCTCCCACCAGGTGATCTTCAGAATCTTCCAAAGACAATTGAAAAGGAAGCAATTCAGTTAACTGACATGATGCTGGTAGATTGTCCAGGTTTCACAGGCATCACAGCAATGAGGTCAGCACAGTGGCTCTGTAGATCTTCAGTTGTTTTTTTCCAGAGTGATTAAAATGTTTTTATTAAGATGTCTTAACAAAATGGCACACCGCTCTCATGGTGGGAGAAAGCGATAGGGAAATCCCTCACATACAAGTTTTTTTTATGCACTTTGAAAGACTTTATTCCTGCCCCTTCATTCCAAGCATAGGCTGGGGTCACAAATTTAATTGATACATTGGTTCCTATATTTTTCCCCACCCTGCTCATTATACCTTTTTATTTATTTATATATTTATTCATATTTTTATTTTTGTACAAGTAATTTTTTATACATTACTAAAACATTCTTTTTTAAAACTAAACATAATACCCCCTCCCCCCAAAATATAGACCTGCATGATTGATAAAGTAAAGGGGAGAGAAAAAAAGTTAAAATTTAAATTAAAAAAATAATAATAACAATAATAATTGTAGGTATGGCCAGGTGGCACAGTGCATGGAGTATCAAACCTGGAGCCAGGAGCACCCAAGGCCAAATTCAGCCCCAGACCCAACAATCACCCAGTCCCCAACCTCATTGTCCTACAAAAAACAAAAAAAAGACCCAAAATAAAATAAAATAGTAATAATAATAGTAGGGGCAGCTGGGTGGCAGACAGATCACTAGCCCTTGAGCCAGGAGCACCCAACTCCAAATCTGGATTCAGACACCCAACAATCACCCAGCTGTGTGGCCCCAGGCAGGCCACCCAGCCCCATTTGCCCTGCAACAGCCCCCCCGCCCAAAATAATAATAATAAAAATTGTGCTTTAGTCTGTGTTCCAATACCACCAGCTCTGCCACAGGTGGATCACATTTTTTATGATAAGTCCTTCACAAAAGTTACTTCCATATTTTCCACCATTGCCATTGCTGATTGCAACTCCCTCCTTTCTTATTTCTCCCACTATCATGTACTATATTTTCTCTCTCCTTTCACTCTGACTCTGTTATAGGGTAGCTGAGTGGCGCAGCAGACAGATCCCTAGTCCTGGGGCCAAGAGGCCCTGAGGAACCATTACCAGCCCTTAGGGCTACTTTCTACCTGGCCCTATGGTCCTGGACAGGCCATCCAATCCCAGCCCCTTGCAAGAAGTAAAAAAGAAAATGTGTTATATCTGCCAACTCTCCCCCCATGGTACATCTACTCCTCCATCACTCATATCCTCCCTTTCCCCCATCCCCATTCTCTCCTTCTTACTACAGATATTTATACCCCCCATTGAGTATATATGCTGTTTTCTCTCCTAGCCACCTCTGATGAGAGCAAAGATTACTTTATTCCACCTTGCCTTACCTCCTTCCATATCATTGCAATAGCTCATTGTAATAAGGAAAAATCTTATTATACAAATTATCTTGGCCTATTCCTCGTCTCCTTTTTCATTCTCCCATTACATTTCCTTTTTATCTATTGACTCCATTTTTACACCACAATATTTCTTCAAATTCAGTTTTCTCCTGTGCTTCATCTATAAAAGCTCCTTCAACTGCTCTATTAAATGTAAAGGTTCATATGAGTGTTATAGTATCATTTTTCTGTACAGGAATACATGTAGTTCATCATCATTATGACCCTCATATTTTCCCCTTCTCTTCCACTCTCTATGCTTCACCTGAGTCCTTCATTTGAAGATCAAACCTTCTGTTCAGCTCTGGCCATTCCAACAAAAACATTTGAAATTCCCTTGGTTCATTGAAAGTCCATCTTTTTCCCCTAGAAGAGGATGTTCAGTTTTTCTGGATAGTTGATTCTCAGTTGCATTCTAAGCTCTTTTGCCTTCCAGAATATTATATTCCAAGCCCTATGAGCCACGCTGCTTGCTGTGTGCCCTGAGGACTGGGCTTCATGAGCTCACTCTGGTAGAGGTCCTTTGCTGTTCCGCTAAGTTGTGCTTGATGCTCCCCAGGGTGTAGATCAGGAAACAACCCCGATTCTGTGAACCACTGCTCCCAGCACCCTGGGGCTGGCCCTGGGATGGTGAAGTTTCTTTGTTCTGGCAGGCTACCCCTCTGGTGGGCCACTCCTTCGACCCCATAGAGCCATGCCTTTCCACTCTTTTCCAGGTTACCTTGGGTTGTAGAACTGCCTCACTGCATCCCTCTGTGGATTCAGTCTCTCAAAAATTTAGAGTCCTTAGCTTATAAGTTTTGCTCCAGAGCATCTAAGATATGGTCCTCTCTCTGACCTTCAGCTTGATAGTCTAGTACCTCTGCTCTCCTATACTTTCTTTTGGATCCTCCCAAATACTGAACTAGCACTGATAATGTGAGTGTCAATTTCATTATCAATTTGTACCTATTTAGGCAAGACACTGTCAAGGTAATTGAATTTGTCCACAGTACTAAAATTTGATATAATCAGTGGTTCCATATATGGATGGTGTAGTGCTGGCTGATGGAGCATTTGTATTTTCGTGGTGTTGTTAGACCAAAAGTAGCACAAGAAGCAGAAAATGGATCTGTATTTTAATGATTCTCAGCTTTGGAAGGTGCACTGAGTGCACAATCATCTGCAAACAGAAGATCATGCACCAATACTCCCTCCACCTTGGTCTTGGCTTGAACCCTTTTCAAGTTGAAGAATCTGTCATCAGTGTGGTAGCTGACCTTGAAGCCATGTTCATCCTCATTGAAGGCATTTGATTACATGGCTGAAAATATCATGCTAAAAAGTATGGTAGCAAGAGCACATCCATGTTTTACTCCATTGGTGACTGGGAAATCTCCAGAGCATCATCCATTATCCAGAACCCAGGCAGGCATACCATCATGGAACTGATGTATAATATTGATGAACTTTACTGGACAACCAAATTTTGACATAATTTTCTTCGAGTTGTTTTTTAGTCATTGCTGTTCAGATTCTTATCAGAGTCCCTTATCAACAGACTGATAGTTTACCTGGAAGCTGGGCACCTCCTGAGCGCCAGTGTGACTTCAGAAAGGGTAGAGGAAGAGTCAATATGTTGTTTGCTGCCTGACATTTCCAGGAAAAATGCCAAGGGACAAAATGGGACAACACACACACACACACACACACACACACACACACACACACACACACACACACACACGCACAAACACTCAGTCTTGGTTTTCAGGCTACCATCACTAATGGAAAACAAAATGTGATATATTACTGTCTTATAACTCCACTTACAATATTTGAAACTATCCAGAACAAAGTCATCTAATCTGACCTTGTATTCTCCTATGTGTTATCTCATAATCCCCTTGTGGATAGGCATTGTTTCATTGTAATATTTGTATTCCCAGCACCGTTCAAAGAACCTGGGAAAAAGGTATTTAATGCTTGTTTATTCATTCATTTGTGTGTTCATATCACATTCATAAAATTAACCTTCAATAAATCTTTTTGTATGTGGAAGTATTCCACATGGACTGTCTCTCTTTTTTTATTTCCCCAGCATTGATGTCAGAAAATCATAGATTTAGGAAGGTCTTTTTTTTCTAAATACAAAAATTTATTAGTGTGGAAAAAATTAATCAAAATTTTAATTATAAGAAAAATATTTTGCACTGAAAAAATTATAATCATTCAAATGGGTACCAGGAGTGTAGTTATAGATCTTTCATGAATAGTAGTAAAGGGATTGATGACAACAATGCAATCAGAGATTTAGTAATCTTTCTCTCTCTGTCTCTGTCTCTGTCTCTTTCTTCTTCTCTCTTTCACTCTCTCTCTCTTCCTCTGTTATTCTTTATTTTCCTATGTTTATCTCTGATTCTGTCTCTGTCTCCATCTATCTCTGTCTCTGTCTCTGTCTCTGTCTCTGTCTCTCTCTCTCTCTCTCTCTCTCTCTCTCTCTCTCTCACAAACACACACACACACACACACACACACACACACATTGCTAGAGCAAAATTCAAAAATATGTATGATAGAAAACCTACCCTTAAGAAGCTTATGGGGACAGGATGGAGCCAAGATGGCAGAATGAAGGCAGGAAATCCTAGCAGTTCTCCCCCATATTGCTTCAAATACTTCAAAAATAGCAACTCTAATTGTAGAGTGGTGGAACCCATAGAAAGACTGAGGGAAAAATTTTCCAACTCAGTCTTCCAAGATCTACCAGGTTATAAATGGTGACAGCATAGCCCTGGGTGGTCACTGGAATGAACCAGCTCCTGCCACCCAGAAACAGCCCACAGGGCAGCTGGATGCCTGGAAGGGCCTGAATCCATGGCAACAGGGAAAGTTTTCAGAACTCAAGGACATCTTCAAAGGTCAACAGGAAAACTCTGCCTCACTGTAGTGAGAGAAGAGTCGAATCCAGCACAGCCTCAGCACAGATTCAGCCTCAAGACCCAGAAACAGATTTGTGGAGCCATCTGGCAGCTACTTCCAGAGAACTCAGTACACAGAAGGTAAGGGGGTTGAGGCAAATTACAGGGCTCTGTTTGTTGTTTCAAAAATTACTTTGTCCATGTTGAGATTCATGTCTTATTCTGAGCTTCAGTCTCAGAAAAAGGAACTTTACTGCCCTGGTGGAACAGGGATGCCCCTCACAGCTCCAGGGCAGAGGGGAGAGTTTGTGGTCATCCACAGACCAAAGCACAGGCCAGGAGAGCAGCCAGAGCCTCTCATAAGACTTTGAAGGAATTGAGGTCCCTAGAGGGGCATCCCTGAAAACAGCTGGAAAACACCTCTAAAGTTTAGAACATTTTGTCTTCCTCCATGGAGGCAGAGTGCCACCTTAACAAAAAGTTAAAATCAAGTCTTAAACTGGGGAAATGAGCAAACAAAAGAAGAAAAAAAGTGACCACATACATTTACTTTGGTCCTATGGAGGATCAAAATACATACTCATAAGATAACAAAGTAATCTATAGCCCCCAAGAAAAATATGAATTTGTCTCAGGTGGAAGAGCTTTGTAAATAAGGTAAGGGAGGTAGAGAAAAATATTGAGAAGAGAAAAGAGAGTAAAGCAGGAAATTCATGAAAACCAAGGCAGCAGTTTGATGAAGGAATTACAAAAAATACTGAAGGAAAAAACTTCTTAAAAACAACTTAAGTCAAATAAATAAAATCAGTCAAAAGATCAATAAGGAAAAGAATGCCTTAAAATGCAGAATTGATAAAATGGAAAATGTCTGAAGAAATTAATTCATTCCAATATAGAACAGAGCTAAGAGAAACTAATGACTGTGAAAAATGAAGAAACAATCAAACAAAACCAAACAAATGAAAAATTAGAAGAAAATGAAATACCTGATTGGAAAAACAACTGACCTGGGAAACAGATCCAGAAGAGATAATCTAAGAAATATTGGGAAACCTGAAAGTCATGATCAGGAAGTATCTAAGAGAGGAAAGAGCAGGCACAGTCAATAGGATATAGACATCTATCTTACCCTAGAGGTAAATAGGAGAGAAAAGGGATGAGAGGGCACAGAGCAGAGGGGAAGGAGTGATGTAGGTGATAGAAGTAAAGGAAGATCTTGGGATAGGGTAGTCAAATACAACACATTTTTGAGGTTGGACAGGGAAAAAAAGAGAAAGAATAGAAAAAAATGGATGTGGAGAGGAATGGGATGGAGGGAAGTACAGCTACCAACAGCAACTGTGAGGAAAAAATACTGAAGCAATTTCTCTGATGCGCTTATGATAAAGAATGCTATCCAATCCAAATACAGAGTTGATGATATCTGAATACAGAATGAAGTAAACATTTTTCCCTCTCACTTGATATTTCTTGATATATCTCTTTCTTTGGTGGGGAGGGCTGTTATATTTTTCTTTTTTTGTCTTGTTTTATTTTTGCAAGGCAATGGGGTTACATGACTTGCCCAAAGTCACACAGCTAGGTAATTATCAAGTATCTGAGACCAGATTTGAATAAAGGTCCTCCTGCCCCCAGGGCTGATGATATATCCACTGTGTCACCTAGCTGTCCCTGATAATGTTTACTTTTGCTACATGACTCTTGTAGTAATGTGAAAAAATAAATAAAAGTAAAGTACTTTACAAAAAAAAAAGCTTATGGGGACTGAAATAAACATGTCAAAAAGGATCATCAGAGAAAACAAAAGAATCTATCCACATATAGGGTTATAAGTAGTCTTCATAGAAAAGATATCATTTGAACAATTTTCAGAAGCATGTGGACTAGACCTGTGATTTCATTGAATAGAGAATTTCCAGATGAGGAAACTCACTTTCTCGATACAGGTTGTCTCCTCCTTTATGGTCTTGGAGAGTTGCCTAATGTACTGAAAGGTTTTCAGTTGCTCAGAATCACATAAAATTCATTTATCTCAAAGGTCATAGTTCTACTTTCATCTTTCTACCTTGAGAAGATTATCTCTAACCCTGCAGAAGAGTATTTAAGCTATATACCACACTAGACTATATCTTTAGTGTCATATAATCTATTATAAATATTGAGAGTACAAGACAGCATTGTGCTTATTCTATGTTGATCATAAAATAATAGTCAGAACATTGGATTCAGTAGAAAAAGACCAAAATTTTAAGTATCCTCTCTCAACAGAAATCTCTATTCCATATATTAAAATTCCATGAGAGAAAAAACAAGATATAACTTTGTTTACTGATTGTTTACTCAGAAATATCAGGCATAAAATGGGAGATAGACTTAACAAAGCACTGACCACAGTAATAGTGGAGGTACAGCACAGAATTCAAATTCAAGAAAGATTCCTTGTAAATAATAGGATAAGCTATATGATCCTCTTTATGAGTGACCTACTGCTAATTTCATCAAGACATGAAATGTTATTAGGTTTCATAAAATACATCTATAAGCCCTCAAACTATGTGTGCAAAAAATAATTATGAGGATAAAGAATATCTATTGAGAAGGTGATGATGACATGCAGTGATTTGTATATATAAATATATTTATATAAACATATATATATATTTTTATATTTATCATATATATGTGTATGTATACTCATATACATATATATATATATATACAATTGGCATCAAGAGTTAAAATTTTTAAAAAATGAATTGGCCCCAGAAATGAAAAGGAAAATGCCTGAAGCTAGAATTTCTATGAGTAAAATCAAACTTTCTTCACTGATTTTCAATTCATCCAGAAACTGATTTTTTTTATCCCAAATATTAAAGAATATATTTATAAATATTTAACAGCTAACCCTGTAAAAATGTATATGAGACACATTAAAGTTTAATTTGAATTATTGATATTGCCTCCATCATCTTCTTATTTCTAGTCCATCAACAAAACAACAAAATGAGATCAGATTTTTGTTGTTAGACTCTTTTGGAGGTATGAATACTCATGCCGAAAATTTAGCAACTGCCTTAGGGTCCAAACCAATTCCTAATTACCCTTGTCAATATTTTACAATTATTGTAGTATACCTATAAATCCTGGAAGATTATATCTCTGAAGAATTAGAAAAAATGTGTAGCACACTGTAGCACAACAGAAAAACATGTAATGGATATGAGCAGGAATTTCTATTGAACATATAGGGAAGAATGCACTGTTATCATTATAATTTGAGACAATAGCAAAAACAAGGAAATCAAAGATCTTATTGAATATGGTTTGTGACATTCTCTGACTCTTGTTGACCTTGGGTATGAGGAGCTTGGCCTTAGAGGTCTTGGTGCTCATAGTTAGGATGACTTTGGCAATGTTGTCCTGTATCTTCATCACTCACTTCTAGTTATATTTCTTGGTAAAGTATACCTTTCTAAATTTTGAGTCATGGGTGGCTAGGTGGTACAGTGGATGGTGTAGTGGATAGAGCACTGGCCCTGGAGTCAGTAGCACCTGAGTTCAAATCTGGCCACAGTCACTTAATAATTACCTAGCTGTGTGGCCTTGGGCAAACCACTTAACCCCATTTTCCTTGCTAAAACTTAAAAAAAAACTTTAAGTCAGTCCCTTTCAGAGACTCAACCCTGTGATTTAGGTTTCTTGATGATATTTCTATTTCATTTTCCTGATTGGATGTGGATGGTATGGTATTTAGATTTAGTCATCTTTATATGGCAGCCTGTGTTAGTAAAACTCCACTGACCAGAAGAGACTAAGAACAAGGGAGAAAAAGTGTGTCTGGCAAAAATGAAATTAAGTTTCTTTGAAAAAAACAAAATTGGGGTGGCTAGTTGGCACAGTGGATAGAGCACTGAATTGCCTAGTTGTGTGGCCATGGGCAAGCCACTTAACCCCATTTGCCTTTCAAAATCCTAAAAAAAAATCCTTTAGATTCTTCCAGCCAAGATGGCAGAGAAGACAGGCACCGTGCTAAGGTATCCAGATTTTCTCTCCTATATAATATGAAACAAATTTTGTAACAGAAATTCAAGTGATATTAAGAGGTATAAAAGACGGATTTTGATAGGTCTTTGATAAGAAGGGAGAAGTTGAGAACCACCTGAATCTTTCATCAGATTTGGCTTGAAGTTAACATGCATACATTCAATTACTTAAATTAATAAAAATTATTTTACCTTTCAAGAAGTAAAAGGGGGAAAAGGGAGGGGAAGGAAAAGGGGCCCTAACAGAAGGAAGGGGAAAAGAAGGGGCAAAGGGAAAGGGGAAAGAAAGGGAAGTTGAATATAGGAGGGCAAACACACTGAAGGTGGTAGTATTCAGAAACAAAATACTGCTGAATGTGGATGAAGTGAAAAAAGGAGAAAATTCTAACAGAGGGAAGAAAGCATGGAGGGAAATAAAGAGTTAGTAATTATACTTTTGAATGTGAATAGGATGAAAACTGCCTCAAAAGTAAGCAAATAGCAGAGTGGATTAAAAAACAGAATCCTACAATATACTGCTTACAGTAAATTCATTTGAAGCAGAAAAATACATATACAGTAAAGGTAAAAGTTTGGGGTAGAATATATTTTGCTTCAGCTGAAGTGAAAAAAGCAGGGGTAGCAATCCTTATCTCAGACACAGCAACTGATAAAATAATTCTCATTAAAAGAATTAAGGAAGGAAATGATATCCTCCTAAAAGATAGGATACACAACAAAGTAATTTCAAAACTAAATATATATGCAGCAAATAGTATAGCTTCCAAAATCTTAGAGGAGTTACAAGAAGACATAGAGAGCAAAACACTACTAGTGGGAGAACTCAACCTCCTAATCTCAGATTTAGATATATCTAATCATAAAAAGCACAAGAAAGAAATTAAGGAGGTAAACAGGATGTTAGAAAACCTAGACATGATAGACCTATGGAGGAAATTGAATGGGGATAGAAAGGAATATGCATTTTTTCTGCAGCACATGGCACTTACACAAAACCTGACCATATACTAGGGCATAAAAACCTAATGATCAGTTTCACAAAAGCAGAAATAGTGAATACATGTTTCTCAAATAATAATGCAATAAAAATCACAGTCAATATTGGATCAGGGACATAGAGACCCAAAACAAATTGGAAACTAAATAACCTAGTTTTAAAGAATAGTGGATCAAACAACAATTTATAGAAAGAATTAATTACTTCATCTGAGATGATGACAATAATGAAACAACATACCAAAACTTATGAGATGCAGCCAAAGCAGTTTCAAGGAGATATATTATATCTTTAAATGCTAACATGAATAAATTAGAGAAAGAGGAAATCAATGAACCAAACATTAAACTAAAAAAAATTAGAGAAAGAACAAATTAAAAACCCCTAATTAAATACCAAATTAGTAATAATAAAAATTAAAGGAGAAATTAAAAAAATCAAAAGCATGAAAACTATTGACTAATAAATAAAAGCAAGAGTTGGTTTTATGAATAAAAAAACAATAAAGTTGATAAACCACTGGTTAATTTCATATAAAAAAGAAGGAAACCAAATTGCTAGTATCATAAATGAAAAAAGTGAACTCACCACCATTGAAGAGCCAATTAAAGTAGTAATTCAGGATTATTTTGCCCAACTCTAGGTTAATAAATTTGATAATCTAAGTGAAATGGATGAATGTTTACAAAAACATTAGTTGCCCAAGTTAAATGCAGAGAAAATTAAATACCTAAATAAGCCTATCTCAGAATAAATAAATTTAACAATCCATTATTGAACTCCCTAAGAAAAAGTCTCAAGGGCCAGATGAATTCACAAAAGTTTCTTTCAAACATTTAAGGAACAATCGGTTCCAATTCTATATAAACTCTTTGGAAAAATAGTTGAAGATGGTGGTGCGGTACCAGTCCTGGAATCAGGAGATCCTGAGTTCAAATTTGGCCTCAGACACTTAATAATTACTTAGCTGTGCAACCTTGGGCAAGTCACTTAATCCCATTGTCTTGCAAAATCCAAAAACCAAAAAAAAATTCCTGAAAAAATAGGTGAAGATGGAACTCTGCCTAACTCTTTCTATGACACCAATATGGTGCTGCTACCCAAACCAGGAAGAGTTAAAACAGAGAAAGAAAATTATAGACCTATCTCCTTGATGAATATAGTTGTAAAACTCTCAAATAAAATCTTACCAAAACAATTACAATAAGTTATCACTAGGATAATACATAATGGCCAAGTAGGATTTATTCCCAGGAATGCAAGGTTGGTTCAATATTAAGAAAACAGCTAGTATAATTAATTATATCAATAACAATCCTACCAGAAATTATATGATTATATCAACCAATGCTGGAAAAGCTTTTGACAAACTATAGCACCCATTCCTAATAAAAACACTAGAGAGCATAGGAATAAATGGATTGTTTACTAGAATAATAAGCTTTATCACTTCTGGCCAAGATGGTAGAGAGAAGCCAAGCTCTGTGCTAAGGCCTGCTGATCTTCCCTCATATATAGTATGAAACAAATCTCTTAATGGAAGCCTGACTGACAAAACCCATAAAGAGAACCTAGGAGAAGAACACCTACTAGAAGGTCTGTCTTCTGGGATCATGGGTGAGCCAGGCACAGAGAGCAGAGAGCCAATGAGGGCAAAGTGAGAACCAGAATAACCTAAGATCATCCCCTGGGGCATTCCTCTGAGAAACAACCAGAGAGTGGAGGCATGGCCATGGGACTGATGGTCTAGGACTTACTGAAAGGGCTAGAGGGTATGTTCCAGTCTCTATCACCACCTACTCACTGGAAGGAGATAGGAAATTCAGTGATCAAAGCCTCTAGCATGGCCTTCTGGCCAGCTGGAGATATTACACTGAACAAAGATTCTAGCGCACGCTACAGGACAGACCAAAGAGAGTTACTATACCAAATGAGTAAAGCTTCGAGGGATTCCAAGATCAAACCTCTGTGAATCAGGCCCTCCTCTAACACAAGATCCTAGGAAAATAAAGGCCAGAACAAAGGGGTGTCCATAGAAAAATTCAAAGAAGGCAAAGACCCTAACTCAGAGAGATAAAGAACTTCTGAGGAAAATATGATTTGGTCCCAGCACAGAAAGACTTCCTTGAAGAAAGAATAAAGGAGTTTAAAAATCACTTGGAGAATTTTGGAAAAGTAACCCAAGAGAAGTTTATCACCATGCCACAAGAAACAAAAAATCCATGGAAAATACAATTGGACAAATGAAAAAAGAAAGTAATTGAAAACTTCAATTGGTCAAATGGAAAACCCTTACAAAAATTGAACTGAACAATTGGAAAAGGAGTTGCAAAAGGTAAATGAAGAAAATTCTTCCCTAAAATAAAGAAGGGAGTATCTGGAAACCAATGACTTCATGAGAGGAAAAAGATTGATTAAAAAATCCCCCAACAAACTGAAAAAAATAGAAAAAATTTAAAATACCTCATTCAGCAAAACCATTGATCTCAAGAATAGATCAAGAAGAGTTAACATAAAAATTACTGGTCTTTCTGAAAACATTGACGAGAAGAAAATCCTACCCTCAATGTTACAGGATTTAGTGGTGGAAAATTGCCCTAAGATCATGGAACCAGAGAGCAAAATAGTTTTTGAAAGAATACATTTACCCCTTCTGGAAAGAAATCCTAAATTTAAAGCAACCAGGAATGTTGTGGCCGAATTCCAGAACTATCAGATAAAAGGGAATATCCTGCAAGAAGTCAGAAAGAAACAATTTAGATACCAAGGAGGCACAGTAATGATTACAAAGAACCTTGCTGCTAGAACATTAAGGGATTGAAGGTCCTGGAATGTGACATTCCAAAAAGCAAGGGAGCTTGCAGTGCAGCCAAGAATCCATTGGCTGACAAAATTGAGCCTTCTCTTCCAGGGCAAAAGATGGGCATTTAATTAAATGAGAGGCTTCCACCATTTCCAGATGAAAAGACCAGAGCTAAATAGAAAATATGGACATCATACAGGAGACACAAGAGACACATGAAAAGTTAAAACAAAAATGGAGGGGGGAGGAAGAGGAAAAGAAAAAGAAAAAGAAAAAAAACTGTTATATAAGATGAACCTGGCTATGTCAGTACCTGGGAGAATACTTTCAAACTTCTAGAGAATTGTAACTCTATTAGATAGAATTTAATTAGTCAGAAGAGATAGACACTCATGACTTATCCATGAGACTGCTACCCAATAAGATGAAATAGGCTATATCCCTACCTGTTAGAAAAACTCTTATAACTCTCAAGAATAATAACTCTATTAGAGAGAATTTATTTAGCTAGAAGTGATGGACATTCATAACTTATTCAGGAAAATGCCAATAGGATGAAACTGACTATATCCTTACCTGGAAGAAAGACTCTAAAAGTTCTCAATAATTGTAATTTTAGTAGTGAGACTATACTTAGTCAGAAGTGATGAACACTCCTGACCTTTCCGTGACTCAGATAGAATGATTTTAAAACAAAAGCTCCTTAAGAAGGAGGACAGTGAAGAGATGGAAGGATGGGGGAGACAGAATGGGGCAAATCTCATTTCATTAAAAGGTACAAAAGACCTATTACAATAGAGGGGAAGAAGGAAGGAGATGAGAACTGCCTGGATCTTACTCTCCTCAGATTGGCTTAAAATTAACATACATACACTCAGTTAAATTAAGAAAATTATCATATCTTTAAAGTCTTATAGAGGGAAAAAAGGGGGGAAGGGGAAACAAACAGAAGGGAAGGAACAAGGGGAAAAGGGAAAGGGGAAAAAGGGGAAGGGAGTTGTATATAGGAGAGAAAACACACTGAAAGTGGTGGTAAAACAAAATACCATGGAATATGGATAAAGGGAAAAAAGGGGAAAATACAAACAGAAAAGCTAACATGGAGGGCAATTAAGAGTTAACAACTATAACTTTGAATGGGAATGGGATGAAATCTCCCTTAAAATGAAAATGAATAGCAGAGTGGATTAAAAACTAGAATCCTGGGCCAGCTAGGTGGCACAGTGGAAAAAGCACCCGCCCTGGAGGCAGGAGTACCTCAGTTCAAATCTGGTCTCAGACACTTAATAATTACCTAGCTGTGTGGCCTTGGGCAAGTCACTTAACCCCATTTGCCTTGCAAAAACCTAAAAAAAACTAGAATCCTACAATATGTTGCTAAAAAGAAACTCATTTGAATCAGAGAGATATATATAGAACGAAGATAAAAGGTTGGAGCAGAATATATTTTCCTTCAGCTGAAGTGAAAAAAAGCAGGGGTAGCAATCCTTATCTTAGACAAAGCAGCTATAAAAATAGATTTTATTAAAAGAGATAAGAAAGGAAACTATATCCTCCTAATAAGTACCATAGACAGTAAAGTAATTTCAATACTAAATATGTATGCACCCAATGGTATATAACATCCAAATTCTTAGAGCAGAAATTGAAGGAGTTACATAAAGACATAGACAGCCAAACACTACTGATGGGAGACCTCAACCTCCCATTTTTCAGATTTAGATAAATCTAATCATAAAATGCACAACAAGGATGTTAAGAAAGTAAATCAATTGTTAGAAAATCTAGGCATCACAGACTTATGGAGGAAATTGAATGAGGATAGAAAGGAATAAACTTATTTTCTGCAGTACATAACATTTACACAAAAATTGACAATGTACTAAGGGATAAAAACCTAATGATCAATTACAGAAAAACAGAATTAATGAATACATCTTTCACAGATCATAATGTAATAAAAATCACATGCAATATTTGACCGGGGATATATAGACCCAAAACTAATTGGAAACTAAATAACCTCATTTTATAGAATGAGTGGATCAAACAACAAATTATAGGAAGAATTAATTATTTTATCCTAGATAATAACAATAATGAAACAGCATACAAAAGCCTATGAGATTCACTCAGGGGCAATGTCAGGGGATATATTATATGGTTTAATACTTCCATAAATAAATTAAAGAGGAAATCAATGAGCTAAATATGTAATTAAAATTAGAGAAAGAACAAATTAAAAAACCCCAGGTAAATACCAAATTAGAAATTCTAAAAATTAAAGGAGAAATTTACAAAATTGAAAGCAAGAAAACTATTGAACTAAGAAATAAAATCCAGAGCTGGTTATTTGAAAAAAATCAATAAAATTGATAAACTTCTGGTCAATTTGATCAAAAAAAAAGTAAGACACAAACAAAATGGCCTGTAACATAAAAGAAAAATGTGAGATAACACCAACATGGAGGAAATTAAAGTAATAATTTGGAATTATTTTGCCCAACTCTATGCCAATAAATTTGATAATCTAAATGAAATTGATGAATATTTACAAAAAAAGTTGCCAAGAATAAATTAAGAGGAAATGTAATACCTAAGCAACTCTATCTCATAAAAAGAAACTCAACAAGTAATTATTGAACTCCCTAAGAAAAAATCTCCAGAGCAGACAGATTCACAATTGAATTTTATCAAACATTTAAGGAACAAGGGGTTCCAATTCTATATAAACTCTTTGACAAAAATAAATGAAGAGAGACCTCTTCCTAACTCTTTCTATGACACCAATATGGTGCTGATACCTAAACCAGGAACAGTTAAAACAGAGAAAGAAAACTATAGACCTATTCCCCTGATGAACATAGATGGAAAAATCTTAAATAAAATCTTATCAAAGTGACTACAACAACTTATCACTAGGATGATACATTATGATCAAGTAGGATTTATCCCAGGAATAGAGGGTTGTTTCAATATTAGAAAAACTGTCAGTATAATTAATTATATCTATAATAAACCCATCAGAAATCCTATTATTATATCAATGGATGATAAAAAAAAACCTTTTGATAAAATGAGGCACTCATTCCTACTAAAATCACTAGAGAGCAAAGTAATAAATGATGGTTAATTAGAATAATAAGCAGAATCCATCTGAAACCATTAACAAGCATTATATGTAATGGGGATAGGCTAGAAGCATACCCAATAAGATCAGAGGTGAAACAAGAATGCCCGTTATCACCATTTCTATTCAATATTGTATTAGAAATGTTAGCTTCAGCAATAAGAGAAGAAAAATAAATTGAAGGAATTGAAATTGGGAAGGAAGAGACAAAACTCTCATTCTTTGCAAATGACATGATGGTATACCTAGAGAATCCCAAGAAACCATCTCCAAAGTTACTAGAAATAATTCAGAAAATTTAACAAAGTCATAGGATATAAAATAAAACCTCAAAAATCCTAACAATTCTATATATGACTAGTAAGATGCAGCAGAAAGAGCTAGAAAGAGAAATCTCATTCATAGTGACTTCAGACAATATAGAATACTTGGGAGTATACCAGCCAAGTCAGCCTCAGAAACTCTTTAAAAACAACTGTAAAAATTTTCTCACACAAATACAATCACATTTAAATAACTGAGCATATATCAACTGCTCAAGGAAAGGCTAAGCTAATATAACAAAAATGGCAATTCTCCCTTATTTAGTGTCCTACCAATCAAAATTCAATTACTTTTATGAATTCGAAGAAATTGTAAGCAAGTTCATATGGAGAAATAAAAAGTTGAAAATTTCCAGGGATTTAATGGAAATAAAGTGCAAGATAAGGTGGTTTAGTCCTCCATGATCTAAAATTATATTATAAATCACTAGTCATCAAACTGATACAATATACAAAAACCTATGGGATTCACTCAAGGCCATTGTCAGGTGATACATTATATGGTTTAATGCTTCTATGAATAAATTAGAGAAAAAGGAAATCAATAAACTAAATAGAGTGGTGGATCAGTGGAATGGACTAAGTGCATTAGCAGGAAATGATTATAGTAATCTGCTGTTTGATTAACCCAAAGAGTCCAGTTTTGGGGATAAAAAAATCTCTCTTCAATAAAAACTACTGGGAAAATTGGAAGTTAGTATGGAAGAAACTTGGATTAGACCAACACCTCAGACGCCAAACCAAGAAAAGTTCTAAATGGATAGAGGATTTAGACATTAAAAAAACAATATTATAAGCAAAGTAGAAAATCTCTTAGTAGTTTACCTGTCAGATCGATGGAAAGGGAAACAATTTATGACCAAGGAAGAGATGGAAAACATCATTAAAAACTAACTAGATAATTTTTATTACATTAAATTAAAAGGCTTTTGCACAGAAAAAAACCACTGTAACCAAGATCAAAAGAAATGTTGTAAATTGGAAAACAATTTTTACAACTAGTATTTCTGACAAAGGACTCATTTCTGAAATATACAGAGAACTGAGTCAAATTTTCCAAAAAAAACGCAAGACATTCCCCAATTGCAAATGGTCAAAGATAATTTACAGAAAAGGAAATCGAAGCAATCAATAGTCATTTTTTTAAAATTGCTCTAAAAAATTCCTTATTAGACAAATGTAAATTAAAGCATCTCTGAGGTACACACCTCTCAGACTGGCCATTATGATCTCATGGACAATGATCAGTCTTGGAAGGTGGTAAATCTGAGATACCAATACATTGTTGGTGGAGCTATGAACTCATCCAATCTTTCTGGAGAGCAATTTGTAACTATGCCTAAAGGGCAACAAAAATGTGCAAACCCTTTAAACCAGCAATATCACTACTGGGTCTATACCCCAAAGAGATGATGAAAAAGGGTAAAAATATCAATTGTACAAAAGTATTCATAGCAGCCCTTTTTGTGTTGGCAAAGAATTGGAAATTAAGTGAATGTCTTTCAATTGGGCAATGGCTTAATAAACTGTGGTATATGTATGTCGTGGAACACTATTGTCTATTAGAAACCAGGAGCGATTGGGAATTCAGGGAAACCTGGAGGGATTTGCATGATCTGATGCTGATCAAGATGAGTAGAACCAGCAAAACACCATACATCCAAACAGCAACTTAGGGGTGATGATCAACCTTAATGGACTTGCTCATTCCATCAATGCAACAATCAGGTGTAATTTTGGGATATCTGTGCTGGAGAATAGCATCTGTATCCAGTGTAATAATTGTGGACTTTGAACAAAGACCAAAGTCTATTACCTTTAATTTAATAAAAACTATTATCTTATTATGTATTTTTTCTATCTCTTAAACTTTATTCTTTTCCCTTAAGGATATGATTTCTCTCTCATCACATTCAACTTAGATCAATGTTGTAACATGGAAACAATGTAAAGACTAACAGACTGCTTTCTATGAGGGTGGGTTAGGGAAGCAAGACTAGCAGAAAAATTGCAAAATTCAAAATAAATAAAACTTTTTTAAAAAAAATAAGTAAATTCTCAGCTTCAGTTTTTTCATGTATAAAATATAAGGTTTGGACTAGTCTCTAGTTAGATTCCATCCTCAGTGCCATCTTCTTTTAGTCTTTCTCCAAGAAGTATTCTCAAATATTTTGGTCTTCTTATAACATCAGGAGGAACAAAGAGCCTATCTGCTCCCATTTGTCATTACAAGTGATTTAGTGGGGGAGGGGAGGGAATCACTAATACCTCCATGTTTGCCTAATATGGCTACAAGTAATTAATCCCCAAAAGAAAAACCTGTTACATCTATGATTAGCGAATTTATATTATGACTTGAAAGTCATAATATACTCCAACTAGAACTGCAAGAGACACTAGAAATTAATGAACCCAATCTCCTATTTTTACCAATGGATAAACTGAGACTGAAGAAAGTTAAGGACTTTGCCAAAGTTACACTGAGAGTGGGTTGCAAAACCAGGGATTGAGCCCAGATCCTTTGACTCCCAGGCAGTACTCTTTCAACTACTTCATTTTTCAGCAAGACAGTAGTATGCAACACCAATTGTAAAGCTCAATGAACTCCTGATTTGCATGAGCAGAGTGTCAGCCATTATAAAATACATAATTGAGTCAGAGTTTAGGCACACAATCCAAGTGCTCACTTGTTTGGGAAATGTATTAACACAGTGTAAAGCACCAATGATGAAACGCTAAAACAGGAGATCTCTCTGGGTTTGTGTTCAGGAGAGGTCAGCAATTGTAATTGTTCTGATACCTAGCACAGAGTCTTTGCTGTTTAAGTTGCCCTTGGTCAGGCATTCCTGCTCAGGCAATAACCTCTGACTGTTCATTCCCTTTGAATAAAGGATTCAAAGAACTGTTCTTGAATGGAGTTTCTGCTAGAGTCTTTTGGTAGAAATATATCCAAATCAGTAAGGAATCTCAACACCTCAAAGACTTAATCCCCAAGCTTCCAATCTCGTTCCCTTCCAATACTATAAGCCTCAGAGAATTCATCAACAAGGCCCCCTGACAGTCTATGGACAACAAAATGAACATTAGACCCTAGAGAAGTAATAGTTTGACTGTTGACTTGACAAAAACAAACTTGGTTGTTATTATTAAGGAGATGAATGATACTTGAACTCATATATCTAGTAAAGTATTGGACAAAAGATTCAATTACCAATTGGATTTCATAGAAGAAATGGCGAAATAGCAGCATGGATTGGAGAAAGAGAGAAGAGTAAGCATTTTCTGGGGAGGCTAGATCTAGGTTTCAGCCAAAAGGAAGAATTCTGATAAATAAGAAAGTTATTTCAGGTTGGGGGGGATGTCATTTGGAATTCTTTGAACTTACAAAGTTCAGCAGCATTCATATAACTTATTTAAAATTAATACATAAAATTAATTACTTGTAATTTTAAGAGTAAATTATGTCTAATAAAATTCATTCTCTTTAAATATAATATTGAAGATAGCATAGTACAGTACAATGATCTTTGAAGTCAGTTTATGGGTTCAAATTCTGACTTTTTTACCACCTAATTCAGTGATAGCTCTATACTTCAGTTTCCTCAAATATAAAATACAAAGATTTAATGAAATAAATTCTTTTTAATCAAATGTATTTGGATATAATCCTAGCAGTGAGACAGCTAGTTAAAGAGAACAATCCATTTTTTAATTTAACTGCATTTGATACCATCTAAAAAGTCTCTTTCACAGAAGTTATAGTAATTGTACCTTTAAGAACAAGATTGAATTTTGACTGCTACATAACTGTCATTCTGTAAGTTATGAATCCAAAGAGATACTGTTAAGAGTGATGGTTTGGTAGGAAATGGCAAAGACAGAAGAACAAAGATGAGACAGAAGAAGAACATTTTAACTTTTTCTTGAGGAGGGACTTGACTTGGCATTTTGAGTGAAGTGAATGGGAAGACTGTGTTCACATTTGAGAAGCCATCTTCAATGGCAGTGAGGATTTCCTTCAGTTAAAATATTAAACAAAACTATGTATTTTGTTTAGTATTTTCTAGATTATAATTAAAATATAAAGTTTGTAACTTTGATGTTTAAGCCTAGTAATTTAGTGGTACAGCTACATTTATTCATGTAAACATATACATGCATATTATGTAGGCACATAAATGTTTCTATATATACATTAAGTAAAAAGAAAGATGAGAGAGAAGCAAGAGAAGGATAGTGGGGAAAAGAGAAGTAAAAGACAGTACTTTAAAGTGAAATTTTTTTCTAATTTATTAAATAGTTAATGAATTTGGAAGAAGTCTTTGAGTTAATTGGTTAATGAGAAGCATTTTATAATTTTAGTAACAAATTCATTTTCCCTGAGTGCTCTAGAAATAAAGAAGATCAAAATGAATATAATGATAAATCAAATAGCATGTTGAAGACTGACTACTTATATGAGTAAAGAATGAGTGTGTATGACCCCAAAATCCCACTTAGCAGATATTGCCATAATAATCTTTAATATTTACTCTGCAGCTGAAAGTATATGGATTTTGGAGTTAGAGGATTTGAGTTCAATTCCTGGCTCTAACAACTGCTACCTTGGTGTTTTCAAGCAAATCAAAATCTTTATGGGGCTCAGTTTCATTTTGTATAAATTAAGTGTTCTGTCATATGGCTATTAAGGCTGCTTTCATTTCTCAATCGATAATCCTATAATCTTCCATGATAATCTGTTTGAGAGAACTCATCCTCAGCAGTTATTACCTCTTGCCTAAACTTTTGCAATTCCTTCCTAATAACTTGCGTATTATACATATGCTTTCTTTTATATTCACATAGCTGACAAAATTATTTCCCTAAAACTTAGATCTGACCATTTCACTCCTCAACTCAATAAACTTCAGAGACTCCTTTCATCTATGATTGAATGTAAATGAAACTGTATGTTATTCAGAGTCCTTTAAAACGAGAATCCAAACTTTACATATTAGTACTTCTGTACTTATTTGACATTACTCTTCATGCTCTGTTGTATAGTCAAACTTGATGCTTTAATGTTCCTTATATATTACACTCCTCCCATCTCTTTGCATTTACATCAGCAGTTCAGATTCCATCTCTTAATAGACCCTAATTTCATCTAAAACTCAACGCAAATACCATCTTTACATGAAAACTTTCCTGACTCTCAAAAACTCTCCACTTCCCTGGTAACTTTTATTAAGAAGAAAAGTGGTAAGCCTCTGCAAAGAGGGATCATTTTGTGGCCAAAGGAAGAGTCCCCACCTAGAGCCTGCCAACAACTTCTGTATCTATCCATCCAGACTGTGAAAAAGATGGGGGAAGTTAGGTGGCATCGTGGATAGAGTACCCACCCTGGAGTCAGGAGGAACTGACTGAAATCCAGTCTCTGACACTTAATAATTACTTAGTTGTGTGACCTTGTGCAAGTTACTTTGCCTTGCAAACGCAAAGAAAAAAAAATGATTGTGAAGAAGAAATGTCACCTCTATTTATAACTTGGTTTGCATTAACTTTCTAATTATAAGTGAATTTCACATGTGAGTAAATCAGTCTACAATATTGAGCACTTTGAAAGATTGGAAGAGCCACCAGAAGTCCAGTAACAGGAATGCACAGCTAAATCAAACAGTAGCTATCATTGTTATTATTATTGTTGCTGTAGTTGAGGCATTTCAGTCATGTCAAATTCTTCATGACCCCATTAGTTTTCTTGGCAAATGTAATGAAATGGTTTACCATTTCCTTCTCCAGCTCATTTAAAATATGAGAAAAATGAGGCAGAGGGTTTAGAAATCTACCCAGGGTTACACAAATGATAAGTGTCTGAATCCAGATTTTAACTCTAGTGTTCCTAACCCTAGACCTGATACTCATCTACTGTGCCACTGAACTACTAACAGCAGGAAATAATAAAGTATATGAGGCCAGATTTAAATTCAGGAAAAATGAGTTTTCTTGACTTCAGGCATGGCACTCTATACAGAATATCATGTAACTGCCCAGGAGCTATCATAGCTAAATCTATAGTGAGAAGCTAATCCTGAGGAGGCGCCTGCTTGACCTAGACCAGTAGTAAATTGACCAAATAATGTAGAAGGCTGTCTATTTGATATAGAGGCTCATCCACTGGCTATGCCATACCCATAAATTAAACTGAATACTATAATCATCTAAACCCCATTCCCTACTACATGATTTCTCATTCTTAACCCTTTCATCTCTCCCACTTCAAATAAATATTCAACCAAACAGCACTCAGTCCTTCCATTGGGTCCTCTAGAATTCCTGTTTGCTCACTACAAACTTCCTTTCCTATTTCACATTTTCCATCAACTGATTCTTACTGAAAACTTCTTCATCTCACTCCATCCCATCCAATGACCCATCATCCCTGGTTAATCTTTGCCAGATTGGCTGTACCTTTACTCATATTCCTTGACTCATCTCAGTCAAGGAATGGGGGGGAGGCAAAATGTTGGAGAACTGTACTTTCATTTTCTCCCCCATCTGCATTAATCAGTTACCTTTCTTCCTTTGAGATTCATACTATTTATACTGACCTGGTAGCTATTTTCTAAAGATTCCCAAGTCTTCTTTCTTAAACAAGTGTGATACCTGGCTTCCAACTTTCCCCCATCCCAATTTCTGCCTTCATTCTTAGAGAATTTAACCTATGCATCTACTCTTCCTCCAAAACTAATCATTCAGTTGTCCAATCTATTCATTTCTCAAGACCTTGCTCCTTTATTCCACATCAGTCACACACAAAGATGACTGGCTATTCCTTAATCTTTCCATCACCCACAATGTACCACCTCTATGGTCAGCAATTCTAAAATCCCTGTCCAACCAACCATATATGAGTTGACTTGTTTTTACTTCTCTCTTTCTGCCTTCCTTTACAAAATCCTCTTTAACCTCAAACGATTTCAAATCCACTAATTTATCAGTTCTCTCTCAGACCATCTCTCCTAAACTAATCTCTCCTCAGTTACACCTCTTGACTCCTTGCTAAATCAGTTGAAATGTACACTGTTTTGCTTTCTTTTCTTCTCTAGTAATGTTAACATATCATTGACTACAACCAGTAAAACATCCGTCTTGGATTGTGATCATTCATCACCTTTACTCCTGTACATGTGATTCTGAACAAAGATAGAGAAAATTATGCAACCATCTGTCTGGGGCTTCTACCAATTTATGGTACACAACCTCAATTTATGCCCTCATGATTCAGCTGAGAACCTTGTCTCTTATTTTACAGGAAACATTGAGGCCATCCACAATGAGTTTCTTCTTCTCCCCCCTTATTTCTCATCTTATTTTACTCAACTGAATAATTTCACTGTCTCCTTCATCCCATCTCAAATGATGAGGTGAACTTTCTCCTTCTCAGATTTATTCCTCTACTTGTTCAAATGATGAGATTCTGTTTTTGCTACTACAGGAAATTGCCCCCACTATCACTCTCATGTTATTACATATTTTCTTTTTTTTTGAAATTTATTTTTATTAAAGATATTATTTGAATTTTACAATTTTCCCCCAATCTTACATCCCTCCGCCCAACCCCGCATGGAAAGCAATCTGTCCATCTTTACTTTGTTTCCATATTTTGCCTTGACTCTAATTGGGTGTGATAAGAGAGAAATCATATCCATAAAGAAGAGACAAGAAATCTAAGAGGAAACAAGATCAGACAATAAGATATATCTTTTTTTCCTAAATTAAAGGGAATAGTCCTTGAACTTTGTTCAAACTCCACAGCTCATCTAGATACACATGGTCCTCTCCTTTGCAGACTTCCCAAAATTGTTCCCTATTGTTGCACTGATGGAATGAGCGAGCCCTTCAAGGTTGATCATCACTCCCACGTTGTTTTTAGGGTATACTGTGTTTTTTATGGTTCTGCTCATCTCACTCAGCATCAGTTCATGCAAATCCTTCTAGGCCTCCCTGAAATCCCATCCCTTCTGCTTTCTAATAGAACAATAGTGTTCCATGACATACATATACCACAGTTTGCTAAGTCATTCCATAATTGAAGGACATTTACTTGATTTCCAATTCTTTGCCATCACAAACAGGGCTGCTATAAATATTTTTGTACAAGTAATGTTTTTACTCTTTTTCATCATCTTTTCAGTGGTATTGCTGGGTAAAAGCATATGCACACATTTGTTGCTCTTTGGGTGTAGTTCCAAATAGCTCTCCAGAAGTGTTGGATGAGTTTACAGCTCCACCAACAGTGTAATAATGTCCCAGATTTCCCACAACCCTTCCAGCAATGATCATTATCCTTCCTGGTTATATTGACCAATCTGAGAGGTGTGAGGTGGTACCTCAGAGAAGCTTTAATTTGCATTTCTCTAATAATTAATGATTTAGAGCATTTTTCATATGGCTATGGATTGCTTTGATCTCCTCAACTATAAATTGCCTTTGCATATCCTTTGACCATTTGTCAATTCGGGAATGGATTTTTGTTTTAAAAATATGACTCAATTACCTGTATATTTTAGAAATGAGTCCTTTGTCAGAATCATTAGTTGTAAAGATTGTTTCCCAATTTACTACATTTCTATAGATCTTGGTTAAGGTGATTTTATCTGTGCAAAAGCTTTTTAAGTTAATGTAATTGAAATCATCTAATTGATTTTTGCTGATGTTCTCTAACTCTTCCTTAGTCATAAACAGCTCCCCTTTCCATAGATCTGACAGGTAAACTAGTCCATGATTTTCTAATTGGCTTATAGCACTGTTTTTTATGTCTAAGTCTTGTAACCATTTGGATCTTATCTTGGTAAAGGATGTTAGGTGTTGGTCTAATATAAGTTACCTCCATACCAACTTCCAATTTTCCCAGTAGTTTTGATCAAAGAGGGAGTTTTTATCCCAATGGCTGGACTCTTTGGGTTTATCAAACAGCAGATTACTATAATCACCTCATGCTTTTACACTTAGTCTATTCCACTGGTCCACCAATCTATTTCTTAGCCAATACCAAACAGTTTTGATGACTGATGCTTTATAATATAATTTTTGATCAGGTAGAGCTAAGCCACCTTCTTTTGTACTTTTTTTCATTAAGCTCCTGGCAATTCTTGACTTTTTATTTCTCCATATGAATTTACTAACAATTTTTTCTAACTCATTAAAGTAATTTTTTGGAATTTTGATTGGTAGGGCACTAAACAAATAGTTTAGTTTTGGTAGAATTGTCATTTTATCATATTAGCTCTACCTATTCATGAGCAGTTGATATTTGCCCAGTTTTTTTAAATCTGATTTAATTTGTGTGAGAATTGTTTTATAATTATTTTCAAAAAGTTTCTGAGTCTGTCTTGGCAAATAGACAACCAGGTATTTTATATTGTCTCAGGTTACTTTGAATGGGATTTCTCTTTCTAGCTCTTCCTGCTGTATCTTGCTAGACATATATATATATATATATATATATATATATATATATATATATATATATATATATATATATATATAAGTTGAGGATTTATTTTATAACCTGCAACTTTGCTAAAAGTCCTTATTGTTTCCAGTAGTTTTTTGGATGATTTCTTATGATTCTCTAGGTAGCCCATCATGTGAGAGATTGTCTCTTCCTTCCCAATTCTAATTCCTTCAATTTCTTTTTCTTCTCTAATTGCTGATGCTAACATTTCTAATACAATATTGAATAGTAGTGGTGATAATGGGCACCCTTGTTTCACCCCTGATATTATTGGGAATGCCTCTAGCCTCTCCCCATTGAATATAATGCTTATTGATGGTTTCAGATAGATACTGCTAATTATTTTAAGGAACAGTACATTTATTCCTACACTCTCTAGTGTTTTTAATAGGAATGGATGCTGTATTTTGTCAAAAGCTTTTTCAGCATCGATTAATATGATCATATGATTTCTGATAGGTTTGTTGTTGATATAATTGATTATACTAACAGTTTTCCTAATATTGAACCAACCCTGCATTCCTGAAATAATTCTTACTTGATCATAATGTATTATACTAGTGATAACTTGTAATCATTTCCTAAGATTTTTGCATCTATATTCATCAGGGAAATAGGTAGATAATATTTGTTCTCTGTTTTAACACTTCCTGGTTTAGGTAACAGCACCATACTGGTTTCATTGAAAGAGTTATGCAGAGTTCCATCTTTCCCTATTTTTCTGAAGAGGTTATATAGAATTGGAAGCAATTGATCATTAAATGTTTGGTAGAATTGACTTGTGAATCCAGCAGACCCCGGAGCCTTTTTTCTTAGGGAGTTCAATGATGGCTTGTTGAATTTCTTTTTCTGAGATAGGGTTGTTTAGGTATTTAATCTCTTCTTCATTTGACCTGGGAAACTTATGTTTTTGTAAATATTCATCCATTTTACTTAGATTATCAAATTTATTGGCATAGAGTTGGGCAAAATAATTTTGAATAATTGCTTTAATTTCCTCCTCATTGTTGGTGAGTTCACCTTTTTCATTTATGATACTAGCAGTTTGGTTTTCTTCTTTCTTTTTTTAATCAAATTGACCAGTGGTTTATCAATTTTATTAGTTTGTGCATAATACCAACTTTTGGTTTTATTTATTAATTCAATATTTTTTGCTTTCGATTTTATTAATTTTTCCTTTAATTTTTAGAATTTCTAATTTGGTATTTAATTGGGGATTTTTGATTTGTTCTTTCTCTAGTTTTTTTAGTTGCATGTTTAGTTCATTGATTTCCTCTTTCTCCAATTTATTCATATAAGCATGTAGACCTATAATATATCCCCTTGAGAGTCACTTTGAATGAATCCCATAGGATTTGGTATGTTATTTCATTATTTTCATTATCTAGGGTAAATATGGTTAATTCTTTCTATAATTTGTTTTTTGGTCCACTCATTTTTTAAAATGAGGTTATTCAGTTTCCAATTTGTTCTGGGTCTATATCTCCCTGGCCCAATATTGCATATGCCATATCACTTTTATTGCATTGTCATCTGAGAAAGATGTATTCACTATTTCTGCCTTTCTGCAGTTGATCATTAGGTTTTTATATCCTAGTACATGGTCGATTTTTGTATGAGATCCATGTACTGCAGAGAAAAAGTTATATTCCTTTCTATCCCTTTTCAGTTTCCTCCATACATCTACCATATCTAATTTTTCTATCTATTTACCTCCTTAACTTCTTTCTTGTTTGTTTTATGATTTATCTAGATCTGAGAGCCAGAGATTGATGTCTCCCACTAGTAGAGTTTTGCTGTCTATGTCTTCCTGTAGTTCTTTCAGCTTCTCCTCTAATAATTTGGGTGCTTTCCCACTGGGTGCATATATATTCATTATTGAAATGACTTTATTATCCATGGTACCATTTAGTAAGATAAAGTTTCCTTCCTTATCTTTTTTAACACTCTCTATTTTTGCTGTTGCTTTGTCTGAGATAAGGATTACTACCCCTGCTTTTTTTTTTTACTTCAGCTGAAGCAAAATATATTTTGCTCCAACCTTTTATCTTTACTCTATATGTATCTCTCTGCTTCAAATGAGTTTCTTGTAAGCAATCCACTCTGCTATTTACTTACGTTTTAAGGGATGGTTCATCGCATTCACATTCAAAGTTATGATTACTAATTCTTTATTGCCCACCATTCTATCTTCTCTCTGTTTGTATTTTTCCCCCTTCCCCCTCCTTTGTCCATATTCCCCAGTGTTTTGTTACTCAATACCACCCCCTTCAGTGTATTTGCCCTCCTATAACACCCCTCCCCTTTCTTTCCCCTTTCCCTTTTTCCCTTTTTCCTTTCCTTCCTTTTGTTCTTTCCCCTTTTTCCCACCCACTCCTCTTCCCTTTCTCCATCCCCCTCCCCTTTTCCCCTTTTGATACTTGAAAGGTTAGATGTTTTATAAGTTAACTGAATATGTGTAGGTTGACTTTAAGCCAAGTCTGATGAGAAGAAGATTCAGGTGTTTTTCATTTGCTCCCTTCTTCCCCTCAATTACCATAGATTTTTTGTACCTCTTAGTGTAATGAGATTTACCCCCATTCAATCCCTTCCCTCATCCCATCTCTTTCCTGTCCCCCCTTTTTAAGGAGGTAGTGTTTTTTAGATCATTCTATCAAATTCATAGAAAATTCTGAGTGTCTGTCACT
Source organism: Macrotis lagotis (assembly GCF_037893015.1). NCBI lineage: Eukaryota > Metazoa > Chordata > Mammalia > Peramelemorphia > Peramelidae > Macrotis > Macrotis lagotis. Next base: position 181,863,324 of record NC_133659.1, read on the forward strand.
TCTAGTTCAGTATATTCTATCAAATAGAGTTCCAATTCTTGAGAGTTATTAGAGTCTTTCTCCCAAATGAGGTTAAAGCCAGTTACTACTCTTTAGATAGCAGTCTTATAGATAGATCAGGAATGTCCATCATTTCTGGCTAGGTATATTCTCTTTGTTAGAGTTACAATTCTCAAGATTTATGAGAATCTTTTTCCCCATGCTGGGATATAGCCAGTTTAAACTTACTGGATAGCAGCTTTTTTTTTTCTTTTACTGCCCCCCCCCCCTTGTTTTACCTTTTCATGTGTGTCTTGAACCTCCTGTTTGATGTCCAAATTTTCTATTTAGCTCTGGTCTTTTCATCAGGAATTTTTGGAATGCTTCCATTTTGTTAAATGTCCATCTTTTTTCCCTGGAAGAGAAGGCTCAGCTTTGTGGGAAAGTAGATTCTTGGCTGAATTCCAAGCTCACTTACTCATCAAAATATTTCATTCCAGGACCTTCAATCCCCCTTAATGTTGATGCAGCCAGGTCCTCTGTAATCCTTACTGTGGCTCCTTGATATTTAAAGTGTTTCTTTTTGGCTGCTTGTAGGATTTTCTCTTTTATCTGATAGTTCTGGAATTTGACCTCAACATTCCTTGCTGTTTTCATTTTAGCATCTTTTTCTGGAGGGGATCTATGTATTCTTTCAATAACTACTTTGCCCTCCAATTGCATGATATCAGGGCAGTTTTCCATCACTAGATCCTGTAATATTAAGTCCAGGATTTTTTTTCTCTTCAATGTTTTCAGGAAGTCCTGTAATTTTCACGTTGCTCCTCCTTGATCTATTCCTGATGTCAGTGGTTTTGTTGATGAGGTATTTTACATTTTTTTTATTTTTTTCTGTTTTTTAATTTTGTTTTACTGACTCTTGCTGTCTCATGGAGTCACTAGTTTCTGTAGACTCCATTTTTTTTAAGGAGGACTTTTCCTCATTAACCTTTTGCAACTTCTTTTCCAATTGGTCAATTCCACTTTTGAAAGGGCTTTCCATTTGACCAATTGAGATTTTGAGAGAATTATTTCCTTTTTACATTTGCCCAATTGAGGATCTGAGAGAATTATTCTCATTTTGTATTTGTCCAATTGAGGATGTGAGAGATTTATTCTCATTTTGTAATTGTCCAATTGACAATCTGAGATATTTATTCTCCTTTTGTATTTGTACAATTGTACTTTCTAAGGATTTGGTTTCTTGTTGCAAGGTATGAATTGTCTCTCCCAAATTTTTAAGCTCCTTCCTTATTTCTTCAAGGAAGTGTTTCTGTGCTGAAGACCAGATTGTATTCTCCTCAGAGATTCTAGGTCTTTCTGAGTTAGGGTCTTTTCCTTCCAAGAATTTTTTGACCCTTCTTCATTTTGCAAAGACCTTGAGTTGGGGAGGGACTGGTTTATAGGGGCTTGGAATTGCTAAAGGCTCTACTCACTGATTGCAATTTCTCTGGCTGGCCAGTAGGAGGTGCTGATTGCTTTCTCTGGAGTGTCTGTGACCTTGATTGAGGGCTTCTCCCTTTGCTTGAAGGGAGGAGTTGGAGCTATTGAATTCTTTTGCCTTCAATCAGTGGTGGGCTTTACCCTGTCCTGAGGTCATTTCTCAGCTGGGCTGGTTCTACTCACACACTTGGGCCTGAGGCAGAATTAGTTTATAATTGTTTGTTCTGGGAAGAGGTCTGAGCTGTAATGGAGGCATGAACTTTAATTGCTCAAACCAGGGGAGCCCAGGAATGGTGTCCTGCAGGTCTTCTGCACTGGAACTATCCTACCCAGCCCTGCCTGCAGGCTCCCTGGGGACAGCACCAACACCAGTGCCTCTACTCCCTAGTTGACTCAAGCCCCTGCCATGTAGCCCCACCACTGATCCAGCAGGTCTGGCTGATCCTCCCTCCCAGCCCAGACTCACCTGCCTGCATTCATCCAGTGCTGCTGATGGAGACAAATCCTGAGGTAGATGCTCTTTCTCTTGGCTTTTCTTTCTGGGTTTTGTGGGTCGGATTTCTTTTAAGAGTTTTGTTTCATATGATAGATGGTGAAAGATAAGGAGACTTTAGAACTTTGCTTGTCTTCTCTCTGCCATCTTGCCCAGAAGTCCTATTACTTATTTTCAATATATTCCTGACTACCACATCATTTCTTTCTGTCTACAAACATGACCATGTCTCCCAAATCAGAAAGAAACCTCATTTGATCCTTACTGTCATCATGCAGCTCTTCTCCCTTTTGTACTTTGCCTACCTGAAGAAAATTTATCTACAATGAATGCCCCCAATTTTTCTCCTCCTACTCTTTCCTTTAATCCCTAAAAATCTGGCCTTCCACTTTATAAAAAGTACTAAAATGCTCTACAAAGTTACTTGTGATCTCTTAGTTAAAAAACTTTTTTCTCAATTTTCCATCTTTTTGACAACTTTGTAGCCTTTTTTTTCACTGTTTGGCATCTTTCTTTCTTGATATTCTCATCTCTTTAAGTTTTGTGACACCATTCTGCTGCTTCTCATCCTATCTATCTGATTTCTTTTTCAGTTTATTTTGGTGAATTCTTATCCAAACCATGCTCTTTAGCCATGTCAGGTTTCTGCCTTGTTTTCTCTTCTATTTTTCTTCTATATTATTTCACTGGACAATCTCATCCTCTTCATCACACCACTCCAAGCCTTTCTCCATTCAATCACTAAAATGATCTTCCTAAAGGACAGATCTAACCATGTCACACACACACACACACACACACACACACACACACACACACACGCACACACATACACACACACACACACACACACACACACACACACACACACACACACACACACCCCTCTCCCCTCAGTAAACTCAAGTGACATCCTATTGCCTCCAGGATAAAATAAACAATGCTGTTTGGAATTCAAAATTCTTCATGACCTAGCTCCCATCTACCTGGTGGTTCCACAAACAAGATTCCCTATGTTTCAATTCTGAGAATTTTTCTCTGGTTGTCTCCCATGTCTGCAGTGATTTCCCTCCTCTGCTCCCTAGCTTCCTTTAGATAAAATCCCATCTACCACAGGAAACATTTTTCAATTGCTCTAAATTTTAATATTTTCCCTTTCTTAATTTATTCCTTTTTATGCTTTATATACCTTCCTATTTTTATATTTGTGTGTATGTTGTCTCCTCCATTAGATGGTAAGTTCCTTGAGGGAAAGGGTCATCTTTTGCCATATAGTATACACTCAATAAATATTTATTGATTGGTTGTTTGATTAATTGAATTGAAAGGGACAAATCTTCCATATATACTTGTAAATGGTTTGCTTCGATAATGTAGAGGCATCCTGTAGATTGAATGTAATGTATATTCTATCCTATTATTAGATAAAATAAAATGTATCTTCTATTCTAGCATAATTTATTGATGATATTAATTCCTTAAGACTAAGAACTATTTGCTTTTGACCTTTATATATCATACCTCTCACAGTTCATGGATCATCCCAGTCTTTTAATAAATACTTGTGATTGACTGACATATGCATTTATTGAATATCAAAACAATAAAATGACTGATATTAGTGGGAAGCAACAATAAAATCCCTCACTTGTATATTTAACACCAAAAACTTAAAAAAGTAGGGAAAGACAAAGATTTAAAAGTAGAAATCTAACACCAAGATTCTGAAAGGAATAACTTTAACATGGTAAAAAAAAAATTGACAATGACTTCTGGAACCCAATAAATTACCATAACTTCTTCATATTCATCTCCAAACAACAATAAAATAGCACTCTAAAACAGAACCTGGGAAAACAGAAACAGAAAAAAGATAGGATGAAACAATCATTGATTCCAAGGATCTTAGAAGATTGATAAGAAAACTCTGTCTCATTTGTGTAAAAGGAGAACCAATTTAGGATAAGAAACATCTGACAAAGTCAGAAAGAGTTCCTGAGCCCCAGAGTGGTAGAGTGTCAAATACCACAACCAGAATCCCTGCTCCCCTTCCAACAAGCCTCAGCATAGCCATGAGAAGTAGCAGACTCCAGTTCTGAGAACCATCATACTTTTCATTGTGCTTGAGTGTAATCATAGGCAAGCAAGCAATCTCCAGTGCTAGATCTCCAAGTAGATAAGTATAGTCTTAGGCAAAGTTAGAATCAGCTAAGCAAAGAGGCAGACACAAGCAGCAGCCTTTGCCACAAGCTTCAGTACAAGTCTCCAGAAGACAAATCTCCAGTTTAGCCCTGGGGAAATGCAGACACATCCTACAGCCTCAGCACAAGCCAGACATCAACATTAAGATACCAGATGAGTACCAGGTAAGCTTCCAGATCCCTACCATTTCCAGCAGCTCCAGTCACCCTCTCACCACACACCTTCAGCATTGCACTAAACACTAGGGTACCCTGTGGGCTTCTATATAACATCAGTGTAACATCAGGTAAATAGCCAGGCCTATACCCTTATCACTAGAAACCTGAAACAGTACCCCTTCCACCCCAGGAGCAGAGCTCAAATTTTTAAAAAATGAAAAATGCAAAAAAAATGAGTCCAAAGCAAAATTAAAATTATCTTACTATAGAAAGCTGTAATAACAGGGAAGATCAAGACATACACTCAGAAGAGGATAGCAATGTCAAAACACCTATCAGCAAAATCCCAAAGGAAAACTAAGAAGTAATCACAAGCCCAGAAACAACCCTCAGAAGAGCTCACAAAGGAACTTAAAAATCATGTAAGAGAGGTAGAACAAAAATTGGAGAAATAAATTAGAGAGATACAAGAGAACTATAAAAAAAGATTGAACAACTTGGAAAAAGAAAACTACTTAAAAAGTAGAATTGGTCATATGGAAAAGGAAGTCCAAAAGCTACTTAAGGAAAACAGCATATTAAAAGTTATAATTTGGCAAGTGCAAGTTCTAATTAAAAATCAAGAATCAATAAAACAAATTAAAATGAAAAATATAGAAGAAAATACCTCATGGAAAAAACAACTGACCTGGAAAATAGATCCAGAAGAGACAATCTCAGAGTCATTGGACTACAGGAGAACCTTATTCAAAAGGACATCATCTTTCAAGAAATTTTAAAGAAAAACTGCCCCAATTTCCTTGAACCAGAAGAAAAAATAGTCATTGAAAGAATCCCCTGATCAGCTCAAAAAAGAGATCCCAAAATTGAAACTCCAAGGAACATAGTAGTCAAGTTACCAAACAATCAAGTCAAAGAAAAAATGCTTCAAGTGACCAGAACAAAACAATTCAAATATTGGGGAACCACAATAAGGATTTCACAGGCTTAGCTACTACATTAAGAAATCTGAAGTTGGGGCGACTAAGTGGTGCAGTGGATATACCAGCCCTGTAGTCAGGAGTACCTTAGTTCAAATGCAGCTTCAGGCACTTAATAATGACCTGGCTGTGTGGCCTTGGGTAAGCCACTTTACCCCATTGCCTTGCAAAAAAAAAAAAAAAAAGAGAGAGATCTGAAATCATGGAAAATGTTAGAAGCTAAAACTACAACTAAAAATCTGCTATTTGGTAATATTAAGCATTATACTTCAGGTCGGGGTAGATGGTAATTCAATAACATAGAAGGATTTCAAAATTTCATAAGAAAAAGAACATACTTGAACAAAAATTTTGATCTCTAATATCAAGACCCAGGAGAAGTCTAAAAAGAAAAACAAAACAAAACAAAAATTAGGGGATTCAAGAGGACTGAACTATATAAATCCTACATGTGAAGACTATACTTAAAATTCTTAAAAATGGAATCATTAACAGTATAATCAGAAGGAATATACATAGACAGAGGTTCAATAAATAAGATGACTTTGAAGGAATGACATTAAAAATTAAGGGCTAACATTCCCAATTGACAAATGGTCAAAGGATATGCAAAAGCAATTTCCAGATGAGGAGATCAAAGCAATCCAGAGACATATTAAAAATTGTTCTCAATCATTATTTACTAGAGAAATGCACATTAAAAAATATCTGAGATACCACTTCATACCTCTCACACTGGCTAATATAACCAGAAAGGACAATGATCATTGTTGGAAGGGATGCAAGAAATATAGGTCACTAATATAATGTTGGTGGAGCTGTGAACTCATCCAAACTTTCTGGAGAGGAATATAGAATTATGCCAAAAGGGGAACAAAAAGTTGCATACCCTTTGATCCATCCAGCAATACCAGTACTGGACCTATACCCAGAAGTGATGATAAAAAAGGGTAAAAGCATCACTTGTACAAAAATATTCATAGCAACCCTGTTTGTGGTGGCAAAGAATTGGAAATCAAGTCAATGTCCTTCATTTGGGGAATCACTTAGCAAACAGTGTTATATGTATGTCATGGAACACTACTGTTCTATTAAAAACCAGGAGGGATGTGAGTTCAGAGAAGTCTGGAGGGATTTGCATGAACTGTTGCTGAGGGAGATGAGAAGAAGCAGAAAAATATTGTACACCCTAACAGCAACATGGGGGTGATGATCAACCTTTATGGACTTGCTCATTCAATCAGTGTAACAATTAGGGACAATTTGGAGCTGTCTGCAATGGAGAATACCATCTGTATCCAGAGAAAGAACTGTGGAGTTTGAACAAAGACCAAAAGGGGAACAAAAATTTGCATACCCTTTGATCTTTGACCTTTAATTTAGAAAATAACTGATATCTTATTGTCTGATCTTGCTATCTCTTTTACTTTGTTTCTTCCTTAAGGATATGATTTCTCTCTCAAACACATTCAATTTGGATCAATGTATACCATGGAAACCATGTAAGGACTGCAAATTATCTTCTGGGTTGGGGAGGGAAGTAAGATCTGGGTAAAAATTGTAAAACTCAAAATAAATAAAATCTTTTAAAATATTAAGGGCTAAGAAAGAAGAGTATCTTGTTGCAGAAAGAAGAGGTAGAATAGGATAAATTATTTCACATAAGGAGATATAGAAATATCTGTAACAGTGGAATGAAAAATAAAAGAGTAGGTGATGGGTATCACATAAACCTTATTCTCTTCAGTATTGATTCAATATTAATGGAATAACATATATATATATATATATATATATATATATATATATATATACAATCAATTGAATGTAGAAATATGTAGAAATATATCTTACCTGGGAGAAAAATAGGAAATGAGTGGATTAAGTAGATGGTAAGGATGGCAAAAGAGAGGGCAGACCAAGGAAGGCAGTAGACAGAAGCAAAACACTGTCAAAAAGAAAAAAAGGAAAGCTGAAAGCAGGAAAATAATCTTTTCAGAAAGTGAATTTTAAAAAACCAAATTTAAATGTATAGAGAAGTGATTCAAATTTATAAGAATGCAAATCATTTAATAATGGTAAAATGGTCAAAGTTATGAACAATTTTCAGGCAAAAAATATCAAAGCTGGGCCAGCTAGGTGGCACAGTGGATAGAGCATTTACCTGGAGTCAGGAGAACGTGAGTTCAAACATGACCTCTGATACTTAATAATCACTTAGCTGTGTAACCTTAAGCAAGTCACCTAACCCCAATACATTGCCAAAAATGAAAACAAAATTGAAAAAAATCAAAGCTATCTAAAGGCATATGAGGAAGTTCTCTTAGTCAATCTTTATTTTTAAAAAAAATTTAACATAAAAATTTTATTTAACATAAAAATTTAACATAAAACAACTCAGGTATCACCTCATAGCTATCAGAAAATGATACATTGGAGAGGATGTGGAAAAAATAGAAACCTAATGCATTATTGATGGAGTTGTAAACTGATGCAACAATTCTGGAAGGCAATTTGGACTTGTGCTCAAAGGCTATCAAATGTACATATCCACTGATCCAGCAAAAGCACTAGTAAGTCTGTATTCCAAAGACAACAACAGAAAACAAATAAAAGAAAAAGACCTAAATGTGCAAAAATGTCTGAAAAAATAGTGATATATGAATGTAGTGGAATATTATTGTGCAATAAAAATGATGAACAGGCAGATTTCAGTAAAACTTGAAAATATATATATTATATATATATATATATATATATACTTATGCAAAATTAAATGAAAGAGAACCAAGAAAATATATTACATACAATATAAACAACTTGGTGTGATAATTTATGAATGACTCAGTTCTTCTCAGTAACATAATGAATTAAGAAAAAAATATAATATTTCATGAAGGAAAAATACTATCCCCACTCAGATAAAGAACGGATGAACTCTAAATGCAAATCAAAGTAAATTTTTTCCCCTCTTACTTTGCTCTTCTTTACATTTTTCCTTTTGATCTTTATTCTTTCCCAACTCTATGTTTTACATGACAGCACAAATATCAAATTGTCTACTTCTTTTGAAAGAGGAGAGGACAGGGACAGAGGAAGAATAATTTAGAACTCAAAATCTTGAAAAAAATAAATGCTAAAATTGTTTTTTTCATGCCACTGGAAAACATACTATTTTTTTAGATAAATGATGTTGAAAAGCCTGGAGAGTGAAGAAAAAATGTAGATTTTGCTTAATATATTGAAATACTTGAGCTAACAGAGATTTGTGTTCATCTCAGAGCACAATCTTGTTCTCAAGGTTGCTTTAAATATGAGCACATATTGTGATCCAGCACAACTTATTTCATTGAAAATCCACAGTGACTGTAAGGGCACACACCATCATTTAAGCTCCCTCTGGCATTTATGCAAACGTACTATTTGGAGGGTGGTTTGTTTGGGGACAGGAGTGCATAAAGCATGTAGGAGGCAAGTAGCTACAAACATTTGCTATTTTTCACTATGGAGATTTCTCTCAGCAGGAAGACATTTTGCCTATGAAATCACTAATACCAAGAAACAGAGTTGGCATTTTCTGGAGACTGAGATTTTTCTTTCAATATTATGTAAACAAAGCCCTATCACCTCTTGCAGAACCATCTTTTATGATGCACTTTCTCTGGATTTGAGATGGTGGAAGAGGAAAATTGTTGGAATAGAGAAAAAAGGAAGAAAATGAGGTAAATAGGGGACAGAGAGATAGAGGGAAAATATCTGTTAATACCATCTTTATGTTAAGTGACCTTAGATAAATCACATATACTCGTTGGGGTTCAGTTTATTTCCTATAAAATGAAGTGGGAGGGGATAGTACAGAAGGTCTCTGATCTTTCTTTTTGCTCAAAATCTATAATCAGTGGTTATTACAGAAACTTACAACATACAAGGCTCTATTATAACCTTTCCCAAGGAACAATGGCATGTATAAAAACATTCTGTTATTTATTTTGATTGATAAGCCAAAGGCAGTTGCTAGTACAATGGATAGACTGCTGGGCCTGGATTCAGGAAGACTTAATACAACCTTGAGTAAGTGACTTAATCTCTTTTGTCTCAGTTTCAACTGTTCAGTGAAAAAAATAATAGAACTTACTTTGCTATGATGATCAAAAGCAATAATATTTATAAATAGCTTTTTTTTTAACAAAGAGACCAGCACATAGTAACCTCTATGTAAATATTTATTTCCTCCCTCTTGCCCCTTCCCAAAGGAAATATTGATTGAATAAGTCCAATATGCTCATCTTCCTTTTCTAGGTGACACTATCACATCCTCATTGGCAGAATGTTATTGGAGGACTGGGAAACTCAGGAGAAATCATCAGGAGTAAGTCTATCTCATTTTAGTTGGAATGATCTTATTTTTAGTGGAGAAAAAGGATATAGTGAAAACATACTGGATATTAGCAAAAGAAAGAAAAGGAAGACATTGTACTGAATATGTATGTTGCAATATTTTGGTTTTGTTTAACCATTAACAACAGGTAAATTCTTGACAATAGACTAAGGAACTCAAATAGAAGTTCTTTTTTACTTTGTATAATCTAAAGTTATATTAGTTGCTGAATCAACCTATCATTGCATACTCTATTTGCTATTTGGAGTATACTCCAGAGGAGTTGGGAGAGGATCTGTTTGCTGCTCATCTCTTTTATCTGCATTCCTGCCATCCAATTAAAAACCCACCCATCTTTCTTGCTGTCCCTCCACCCTTCCTCATTTAAAAAAAAATGATACTTCTATTGATTCTCATATAGTTAGGGCCTAGACCACTCCTATGTCTCTGAAGTATGACCATTTTTCAAATCACTATATCATTGCCTTGTTATTTGGAAATATTAAGCTCAAGAAAACAGAAAGTAAGACCTGTGTTGGAACCAAAATCAAGTATGGAGTACAAGCATTACCATGGGGTTCTTAGGTTCATCAAAAAAAGGATTTTTAAATCATATTTCTATCATGGAATCATATGGATGAGCAAAATCCTATGAATTCCTCAGGAAAATGTTTTTTCCTTAATTAAAGAAAATTCTGAATATTTGTGAAATAATAGAAAAAAATAGATTTTTCTTCATTCTATCAAAGCTCATAGACTCCCTAATAGCCATCCTTATTGTCCCTTAAATACCTGATTAAGAACCCATTTAAGGTGTAGGATATGTTCTGAAAAGATTATTTCCTCTACTGTGAGGGCTGCAGAAATTTTTTCCATGACTGCTTTCTATCTTTCATGTCCATCTGATCCATCTAATTTTCACTTTCGGAACTAAGATGCTGTGGGATGAATAGTGGTCACAGCCAGTAAATCATTTCAGCAGATGGGCTAAACTAGGTTGAAATTAACTGAGTAATCTCAAAACCATAAATGATTTAGGGGGGTGTCTATCCCAAGAATATAAAAATTTCCCCTGGTGAAATAGGTGAATTAGATTAATTTATTCCAACACCCATGTAGGCATCTAATGCAGGTTTCAAAGAGCACTTAGAGTTCATTTTATATAGTTTTTATTTTTTTATTTTTTTATAGTTTTTTGCAAGGCAAATGGAGTTAAATGGCTTGTCCAAGACCACATAACTAGGTAATTATTAAGTGTCTGAGACCAGATTTGAACTCAGGTACTCCTGACTCCAGGGCCGGTGCTCTATCCACTGCACCACCTAGCTGCCCTAAGAGTTCATTTTATAAGTAAAGTGATAAAATTACAGTCAAGATGGCAGAGAGAAGACAGGCACTGTGTTATTCTCCTGTTCTTCCCTCATAAGTAATATGAAACAGAAATCTGATCAACAAAACCCAGAAAGAGAAACTAGGAGAAGAAAATCTACTTCAAAGTTTGTCTTCTGGGAGCTTGGATGAACCCAGGTACAGAGGGCAAACTCTGCTGGGAGAACAGGACAAAGTGAGAGTCTGAGAGCAGAACTTGCCTGATCTGCCTCTGGGGCATGGGACAACTGTGGAACAAAGACATTGCTGGTTGCAGTGATGGTTGGGAGCTTGCTGGTAGGGCTAAAGGGTGAGTTCCTGTGAAGAAGAGTTGTAGACATCAATCCTTGGGCTCCTCTGCTCCAGAGAGTATCAGAGTCCATACTTTCATTTCATCTAAGGTCTTTTCCCAGAACAAACACAATCACAGACCACCTCCACCCCAGGCTCAGGCATGAGTAACAGAGGTCCCTCACCTGTGAATATGGAGAGCAATTACCTTGCCCATTTTTCAAAGATAAAAGTATTCAGCAGCTTCAACAAAGCTAAAGAAGGGGGCCTCAAATTAAGGACACAGACACTCTAGAGAAAGCAACCAATACAGCCTATTGGTCATCCCACTTGAAGTTACTAAACACAGTGAAAAAAGACACTAGGGATCTCAACAGCAAATTTCTGTTAACCAGTCCCTCCCCAATACAAGGTCTTAATAAAATGAAGAAAGGCCAGGAGAAATGAGGATCCATAGAAAAAATTCTAAGAAGGAAAAGACCCTAAACCAGAGAGACCTAGGACCTCTGAGGAGAATATGATCTGGTCTGCAGTGCAGAAAATCTTCTTTGAAAGAAATCAGGAAGAAAATTTAAAATGACATGGAAAATCCAGGAGAAAAAATTAACACCTTGCAACAAGTGAACAAATCTGTGGAAAACACATTTGGCAAAAAACAAAATGGGAATAATTCTCTCAGATACTCAATCAGGAAAATGCATAAAGAAAATAAATCTCTCAAAACCTCAATTGATAAAAAGGAAAACTGTTATAAAAATAGAATTGCCAAATTGAAAAAGGAATTTCAAAAGGTACATGAAGAAAATTCTTCTCTAAAAAAGGAATGGAGTCTGTGGAAACTAATCACTTCATGAGACAGCAAGAGACTGTTAAACAAAATTTAAAAAAAAATAGAAAAAATAGAGGAATGTGTAAAATACTTCATGAGCAAAACCATTGACCTTGAGAATAAATTGAGAAGGGACAACCTAAGAATTATTGGTCTTTCTGAAAACACTGAAGAGAAAAAAAAACTGAACATAAAATTACAGAATTTAGTGAGGGAAAACTGCCCTGATATCATGGAACCAGAGGGCAAAATAGTTATTGAAAGAATACTTCGATCCCCTCATGAAAGAGATCCTAAAATGAAAAAAACAAGGAACATAGTAGCCAAATTCCAGAACTATCAGATAAAAGAGAAAATCCTGCAAGCCTCCAGAATGAAAAAAAAAATAAATATCAAGGGGCCACAGTAAGGATTATGCAGGACCTGGCTGCATCAACATTAAGGGATCAAAGGGCCAGGAACAAGATATTCCAAAGAGCAAGAGAGCTTGTAATGCAACTAAGAATCCACTACCCAGAAAAGCTTAGCCTTCCGTTCCAGAGGAAAAGATGGACATTTAATGAAATGGGAGATTTCTAGCCTCTCCTGATGAAAATATGAAAGCTAAAGAGAAAATTTAGACATCAAACAGGAGTCTCAAGAGACACTTGAAAAAGTTTAAAAAAAGTAAAAGGAAAAAACTGCTATCCACTAAGATGAAACTAGCTATATCCCCAACTAGGAAAAAGATTCTCATAACTTCTGAGAGTTAAAACTCTATTAGAGAAAATATACTTAGCCAGAAGTGATGTACACCCATGACTTATCCATGACACTGCTATACAATAAGATGAAACTGGCTATATCCTTATCTAGAAGAAAGACTCTATTAGACAGAAAATACTTAGACACAAGTGATGAACACTTATGACTTTACTGTGGCTGAGATAGAATGAATTAAAACAAATACCTCCTTAAAACAGGGACAGTAATTAGACAGTAGGATGGAGGAGACTGAATGGGGTAAATCTCATTACATTAAGAGGTGCAAAAGACCTATTGTAATAGAGGGGAAGAAGGGAGGAGCTGAGAAGCACCTGAATCTTACTCTCATCAGACTTGGCTTAAAGTTGACTTTCACACACTCAGTGAAGTTAAGAAACTTATCTTACATTTCATGTAATAAATGGGGAAAAGGAAAGGGGTGGGGTGGGGAGAGGAAGAAAAAGGGGAAGTAAAAGAAGGAAGGGAAGGAAGAAGAAGAAATGGGAAAGGGGAAAGAAAGGAGAGGCAGCTGATGTGGGAGGGAAAACATACTGAAGGGGGAAGTATTCTGAAACAAAACACTGAGGAATGTGAATAAAGGGGGAAAGGGGGAAAATACAAACATATGGAAGATAACAGGGAGGGCAATAATGAATTAGTAATTATAACTTTGAATGTGAATGGGATGAAATATCCCTTAAAATGTAAGTGAATATCAGAGTGGATTAAAAACTAGAATCCTACAATATGCTGCTAAAAAGAAACTCATTAGAAACAGAGAGAGGCATAAAGAAAAAAGTTGAAAGGTTGGAGCAAAATATATTTTGCTTCAGCTGAAGTGAAAAAAGCAAGGGTAGCAATCCTTATCTCAGACAAAGCAACTGCAAAATAGATAATATTTAAAGAGTTAAGGAAAGAAACTATATCCTCCAAAATGTACCATAGATAATAAAATAATTTCTTTTTTTAGGTTTTTTTTTGCAAGGCAAATGGGGTTAAGTGGCTTGCCCGAGACCACAGGGCTAGGTAATTATTAAGTGTCTGAGACCGGATTTGAACTCAGGTACTCCTGACTCCAGGGCCAGTGCTTTATCCTCTGAGCCACCTAGCCACCCCTAATAAAGTAATTTAAATGCTAAATAGGAATGCACCTAATGGTATAGCATCCAAATTCTTAGAGAAGATGTTGAAGGAGTTTACAGGAAGATATAAACAGCAAAACTCTACTAGTGGGAGACCTCACAATCTCACAATCTCAGATTTAGATAAATGTAGCCATAAAATAAGCTAGAAGGAAGTTATGGAGGTAAATAGATTATTAGAAAACGTAGACATGATAGACTAATGGAAGAAACTGAATGGGGATAGAAAGGAATACAATTTATTTTCTAGAGTACATAGCACTTACACAAAAACTGACTATGTACTAGCTCATAAAAACCTAATAATCAATTGCACAAAAGCATAAATAATGAATATATCTTTCTCAAATCATAATGCAATAAAATCACATGTGATATTGGGCTAGGGAGATACATATGCAAAACTATTTGGAAACTAAATAACCTCATTTTAAACAATGAGTGGATCAAGCAACAAATTATAGAAAGAACTAATTATTTTATCCTAGATAATGACAATAATGAAACAACTTATCAAAGGCTATGGGATACACTCAAGGCAGCTGTCAAGAAATATATTATATTTGTAAATGCTTCTATGAATAAATTAGAGAAAGAGGAAATCAATAAACTAAATATACAATTAAAAAATTAGAGAAAGAACAAATTAAAACCCCCCAAATAAATATCAAATAAGAAATTCTTAAAATTAAATGAGAAATTAATAAAATTGAAAGCAAGAAAATGGTTGAACTAATAAATAAAACAAAGAGTTGATTTTATGGCAAGGCAAAAAACAATAAAATTGATAAACCTCTGGTCAATTTGATTAAAAAAAGAAAGAAAAAAGCAAATTGCTAGTGTGATAAAAGAAAAAGGTGAACTTACCCACCAATGAAGAGGAAATTAAAGAAATAATTTATAATGATTTGGCCCAACTCTGTGGCAATAAATTTTATAATATGAGTGAAATTCATGGATATTTACAAAAATATAAGTTGCCCAAGTTAAATGAAGAGGAAATTAAATACCCAATCTCAGAAAAGGAAATTCCACAAGTCATAATTCAACTCCCTAAGGAAAAAACTCCAGAGTCAGATGGATTCACAAGTGAATTCTATCAAATATTTAGGGAATAATTGGAAAAATATGTGAAGATGGAACTTCCTAAGGAAGAGATAAAACATAAAAAAGAAAATTATAGGCCTATTTCCCTGATGAATATAGATGCAAAAATCTTAAAAAAAATCTTAACAGAACTATTACAAGTTATCACTAGGATAATACACTATGACCAAGTAGGATTTAACCCAGAAATGCAGGGTTGGTTCAATATTATTAAAACTGTTAGTATAGTTAATTATATCAATAACAAACTTATCATAAATCATATGATTATATCAATAGATGCTGAAAAAGCTTTTGACAAAGCACCCATTTCTACTAAAAACACTAGAGAGTATAAGGAATAAATGGATTGTTCCTTAGAATAATAAACAGTGTCTATCTGAAGCCATTAACAAGCATTATATGCAATGGGGATAGGCTAGAGTCATTCCCAATAAGATTAAGGATGGAACAAGTATGCTGATTATCACCATTACTATTCAATATTGCATTCAAAATGTTGACTTCAGGAATAAGAGAAGAAAAAGAAATTTAAGGAATTAGAATTCGGAAGGAAGAGACAAAAACTTAACTCTGAATGACATTACATCATGGTATGCCTAAAGAATCCCACATAATCATCTAAAAAGTATTAGAAATAATTATCAACTTTAGTAATATTGCAGGATATAAAATATACCCTCATAAATCCTCAACTTTTCTATATATGTCTAGCAATATACAGCAGAAAGAGCTAGAAAGAGAAATCCCATTCAAAGTAACCTCAGATGATATAAAATACCTGGGAGTCTATCTGCCAAGGCAGACTCAAAAAGTTTTTGGAAAAATTAAAAAAAAATTTTCATACAAATAAAATCAGATTTAAGTAACTGGACAAGCAACAACTGATCATAGATAGTTCGAGCTAATATAACAAAAATGACAATTCTACCAAAACTAAACTACCTCTTTATTACCCTACCAATCCAAATTCCAAAACATTACCTTATTGAGTTAGAAAAAGTTGTACATAAATTCATATGGAGAAATGAAAAGTCAATAATTTCCAGGGATTTAATGAAAAAAAGTGCAAAAGAAGGTGCCTTAGTCTTTCCAGATCTAAAATTATATTATACAATATCAGTCATCAAAATTGTCTGCATTGGCTAAGAAATAGAGTGGTGGATCAATGGAATAAGCCTAGGTGTAATAGCAGGAAATGATTGTAGTCATCTGCTGTTTGATAAACCCAAAGAGTTCAGGTATTTTGATAAAAACTCTCTCTCCAATAATAACTGTTGGGAAAAATTGGAAATCAGTATGGAAGTAACCTAGGTTAGAACAAAACCTCACATCCTATACCAAGATAAGATCCAAAAGGATACAGGATCTAGATATAAAAAAAGAATATTGAGGCAAAGTAGAAGATCAAGCAGTACATTAGCTTTCAGATCTATTGAAAGGGAAGCAGTTTATGACCAAGGAAGAGATGGAGAACATGATTAAAAACAATTTAGATAATTTTGATCTAATTAAAAAGCATTTACACAGACAAAACCACTGTAATCAAGTTCAAAGGAGATGTAGTAAATTGGGAAACAATATTTAAAACTAGTATTTCTGACAAAGGACTAATTTCTAAAATGCATAGTGAATTGAGTCAAATTTTCAAAAAGTAACCCATTCTCCAATTGACAAATGGTCAAAGCATAGGCAAAGGCAATTTACAGCTGAGAAAATCAAAGCAATCCATGTCATATGAACAATTGTTCTAAATCCTTAATTATCAGCAAAATATAAATTAAAGCATCTTTGAGGTATTACCACACAGCTCTCAGACTGGTCAATATGACAAGAAAGGTTGATGTTCAATATTGGATGAGATGTGGGAAATCTGGGACACTAATACATTATGGGTGGAGCTGTGAACTCATCCTTTCTGGAGAGCAGTTTGGAATTGCTGCCATAGGGCAACAAAAATGTGCAAATCCTATGATCCAGCAATACCACTACTGGATCTATACCTTTAAAAGTTGATGAAAAAGCATAAAAACATCATATGTACAAAAAATAATCATAGCAGCCCTGTTTGTGGTGGCAAAGAATTGGAAACTGAGTAAATGCCTTTCAGTTGGAGAATGACTTGACAATCTGTGGTATATGTATGTCATGGAACACTATTTTTCTATTAGAATCTAGGAGGAATGGGAATTCGGGGAAGCTTGGTAGGATTTGCATGAACTGATGCTGAGAGAGATCAGCAGAATCTTAAAAACTTTGTACATCCTAAAAGCAACCATGATGAAGTTACTCATTCCAACAGTACAACAATCAGGGACAATTCTGGACTACATGAGATGGAAAATACCATCTGTAGCCAGAGGGAAAAAAGTTTGTAGTTTAAACAAAGACTAAAAATGATTACCTCTAACTTAGGGGAAAAACTGTTATCATTTTATGTAATTATGCTATCTTTTATAATTTATTTTTCTTCCTTAAGCATAAGATTTCTCCTTCATCACATTTAACTTAGATCAATGTATGCCATGGAAAAAATGTAAAGATGAACAAACTGCTTTTTGTGGGGCTGAGGGGAGGGAAACAAGATTACGGGGAAAATTGTAAAACTCAAAATAAATAAAATCTTTCTAAAAAAATAAAAAGCACTTAGATCTTGGTTAAACATCAAAAATGCCAAGCTCATTAGTAATATCTTGAACTATCACCAACTATCTTAATTCTGTCTTGTCACTAAATTGAAGTGACTTTTAAAGAGAGTGAGGTCTATGACTTCATACAACTTTGCCTGACTTAAATACAATTTACATTTAAATCAAAAGACACAACCCATACCAGTTTTAAAATATTTTCCTTACTTTAAGTCCTATGACAGCAGAAAAGTAATGAAGTAGCAGGTCAGATACATTGAGAACTGTGGTTACAACCCTACACACAGGTGGCCCAGGCCTTAGGAATGTCTAATCACTGGAGCAGTAGTGGGATTCAGCAAGCCCCTGGGAATATGAGCAGAATTTTAAGGATTGCATTGTTCAGGTGGATTTCAGAAATTCCTGAATTTACATGAACTGATACAGAGCAGAACCAGGAGAACACTGCACACATTGTACAAACATTGTGAGATGTCTAACTATGATACAAGTGGTTCTTTTCATAATAATATAATAATCATAGAATATAGTGATCATATAATATAGTGATCAAAGGCAATTAAAAAAACTTTTTGCTAGAAAGTACTTTTGATAGAAAACTTTTGACAGAAAGAACTATGGAGTCTGATTGCAGATTGATGCATACTATTTTTACTTTAATTTTTTTTATTTGTAATTTTCCCCTGTGTTCTGTTTCTTCTTTCACAATATGACTAATACAGAGATTTCTTTGACATGATTATACATGTACCACCAATATCAGATGGATGGGGGAAGAGAGTAGGAAAGAAGGGAGGAAGAAAAATCAAGTACTCAAAATCTTTCAAAAACGAATGTTGAAAATTACCTGTACATGTAATTGGAAAAATTAAAATACAAAAATAAACAAAGGAAGATTGAGTTATCACATTTCAGGAGGCAGAATTTAAAAGAACAAAAGGATAATAGTTCATCTCCTAGTGTGAAGAGGGGCTATAAAAGCTGCCCTAAAAATTGTTTGCCTACTCAACCCTGGTCTGATACGATGGCACCTTGTAATCAAAACACACATACACACCAAAGTGCAAAAGCTTCTTCAAAGATATTTTCACTCACCAAAGGTAAGTGGAATATGGACATACCTAGAGACAATACAAAATTCAGTAGATCTGAAGGACAAACAGCTCTTTTTGCATGAGAATTCAATAGATATTGCATGCAAATACCCCAATAATCCTTGACTGAAACAGGGCTGAAAAATGATGGGACAGCTTACTGAAATTAGTGCTGGATACACAGTTTTTTGGGAGTAGTCATAGAAAAGAGGTGCAATCAAAACTAATCTATCAACAACTTTGTATGCCTACCAAAAGAAGTTAATGACAGGGTTATGAAAATGCAATTGCCACTTGCAAGAAAATGTCACACAGGGGGCAGAGCCAAGATGGCGACATGAAGGGATCAAGTCTTAGGAGCTCTCTGATAAAACTCATAAACTAAGAACTGTAACTAAACTTTTGAGAGACAGAACCCACAAAGGAACCCAGTGAGGCAATTCTCCTACTCAAGGTAACCTGGAAAAGAGCAGAAGGGCTCTGCTCCCCGGGGTAGGAGGGGCGACCCGCCAGAGGGGTGGCCCACCAGAGCCAAAGAACTTCAGCCTCCCAGAGGCAACCCCAGGGCACTGGGAGCCACAGCTCATAGCAGTGGAGGAGTCTCCTGAGCTGCACCCCAGGGAGCACCAGCACAAAGTGGAGGAACAGCTGGGGACCTCTGCCAGAGACAGCACATGGAGCCCAGCCCTCAGGGCACACAGGGAGCAGCTTGGTATTTAGGCAGCCTACACCTGGAAACAGAAGAAGGTGGACCCAGTAAGCAGGAGCCCCCAGGGCATGAGCCCATTGAACTGAGGGAGGGGAGTGAACAGAGAGAGACTGCAGAGCTCTGTCCTCTACCCCTGGAACAGGACTCTGGGGCTCTGAACACATTCAGATCCTGATTGCAGTCTAGGCCCCCACCCATAGAACAATAGCCCCCCCCCCCACCTCAGCCCCATGGCAGAGGGGGGTGCTTATGGGCATTCACAGACCAGGAGGGAGGACAGAACCTCACACACTGAGACCCTTGTGGAAGTGTCCCAAAACCTCAGGAAGCACTCGAAAAAACAGTCTTAGGCTGGGAAAATGAACAAGCAAAGAAACAAGAGGAAGACCATTGAGAAATATTTTGCAAATGAGCCCAAGAAGGATCAAAATACTCAGTCTGAAGATGAGGAAGCACAAGCTCCTTTATCTAAAGACTCCAAGAAAAACAGAAACTGGGCTCAGGCTATGATAGAGCTCAAAAAAGACTTTGAAAATCAAATGAGGGAGTTGGAAGAAAAACTGGGAAAAGAAAGGAGAGAGATGCAGGGAAAACATGAAAATGAAGTCAACAGCTTAGTCAAGGAAATCCAAAAAAAATGCTGAAGAAAATAGCATGCTAAAAACCAGCTTAGGTCAAATGCATAAAACAGTTCAAAACATTATTGAGGAGAAGAATGCTTTAAAAAGCAAAATTAGCCAGATGGAAAAAGAGATAAGAAAACTCTCTGAGGAGAACAAATCCTTCAGACAAAGAATAGAATTCAGGGAGATCGATGAATTTACCAGAAATCAGGAATCAATACTTCAAAACGAAAAAAAGAAAAAATTAGAAGAAAATGTGAAATATCTCATTGAAAAAACAACTGATATGGAAAACAGAATTAGGAATTATTGGAATACCTGAAAGTCATGATCAGGAAAAGAGCCTTGACATCGTTTTCAAAGAATTACTACAGGAAAATTGCCCTGATATTCTAAAAGCAGAGGGCAAAATAGAAATGGAGAGAATCCACCGATCCCCCCAAGAAAATGATCTCAAAAAACCAACCCCCAGGAATATTATAGCCAAGTTCCAGAACTCCCAAGTCAAAGAGAAAATATTAGAAGCAGCCAGAAGGACACAGTTCAAATAGCATGGAGCTGCAGTCAGGATCACACAGGACTTAGCAGCTTTACCTTGGAAGCTCTTAGGGCTTGGAATACAATATACCGGAAGGCAAATGAGCTTAGAATGCAGCCAAGAATGAGCTACCCAGCAATGCTGAATGTCCTGTTCCAGGGAAAAAGATGGACTTTCAATGAACCAGGGGAATTTCAAAGGTTCCTTTTTGAATGGCCAGAGCTGAACAGAAGGTTTGATCTTCAGATACAGGAGTCAAGTGAAGCATGGAGATTGGAGGAGAGGGGGGGAATATGAGGGACTTAATGAGGATGAACTGCATGTACAGAAAAATGATACTGATCATATTTATATGAATCATCTCAGTTAATTAGAGCAGGTAGAGGGAGCTTTTATAGTTGAAGCACAGGAGAAAGCTGAATTCGAAGATAAAATATGGTGTAAAAATGGAGTCCATAGAAAAAAAGGGAAATGGAATGGGAGAAAGAAAAAGGAGAGGGGGAATAGTCCAAGATATTTCACATAATAAGATTTTTTTATTACAATGAGCTATTGCAATGATATGGAAGGGGGGAGGCAAGGGGGAATGAGGGAACCTTTGCTCTCATCAGAGATGGCTAGGAGAGGAAACAGCAAATATACTCAATGATGTATAGACAACTGGAGTAAGAAGGAGCAGGGAGCAGCGGGAAGGGGTGGGGATGTGAATAAAGGAGGAGAGGATGGACCATGGGGGGAGAGTGGTCAGATATAACACATTTTCTTTTTTACTTCTTGCAAGGGGCTAGGATTGGATGGCCTGCCCAGGACCATAGGGCCAGGTGGATTCTGGGCCTAAGGGGTGGTGTGAGGGCTCAGGGCTTCTTGGCCCCAGGACCAGGGATCTGTCTGCTGTGCCACTCAACAACCCTACAGCAGAGTCAGAGTGAAAGGAGAGAGAAAATATAGTACATGGTAGTGGAGAAATAAGAAAGGAGGGAGTTGAGATCAGCAATGGCAACATTGGAAAAATATGGAAGTAAATTTTGTGATGTACTTATCATAAAGAATGTGATCCACCCAAGACAGAGTTGATGGTGTTGGAACAAAGACTGAAGCACATTTTTTGTTATTATTATTTGGGGGTGCAGGGCAAGTGGGACTGGGTGGCCTGCCTGGGGCCACATAGCAGGGTGATCTTTGGGTGTCTGGGGCCAGATTCGGACCCAGGTGCTCCTGGCTCAAGGGCCAATGCTATGTCTGCCACTCAGCCACCCTTACTATTATTATTATCTTATTTTATTTTGGGTCTTTTTTTTCTTCTTTTTAGTTTTTGCAGGGCAGTGGGGATCGGGTAGCTTGCATGTCACATGGCTGGGTGATTATTGGGTTTACGAGGCTGGATATGGACTCGGGTGCTCGTGGCTCCAGGGCTGGTGCTTCGTGCATTGTGCCACCTGGCCATACCTACAATCATTACTATTATTTTTTTTAATTTTAATTTTTTTTCTCTCCCCTTTACTTTTTTGCCCAAGCAAGTCTATGTATATTCATGGGGGGAGAGATACTTTGTTTACTTGTAAACAAGTATATTTTATTAATGTAAAAAAAATTTGTACAAACTCAGAATACAAAATAAATTTTAAAAAAAGAAAAGAAAATGTCACACCACCATGAGGAACTATGAAGAGATTAAAGAAAAACCTTTGGAAGACTTGGAGATCCTTATCAACAATGTGCCAAAAGAGGACAAACATAATTTTGGATGACTTTAATACTAGAGCACACCTATTCTACCATACATGGCATGGATTCTTGGGAGGAAGGAATTGGAAGCAGCAAAAGAAATTATCACTTATAATGAAGATTTATGCATTTCCTGACCTCATTACTAACAGTAAACATTGTTATTTAATACACTCTATGATTGTAATAGTAATAATAATTAATAGTAATAATAAGACAGCATGTAAGAATGATGAAGGTAGTGTCCACAATGGTGGACTGATCACAGACTTATCCTCTCTGGAATAAATATTTACATTCAATAAAAGCAGTATCCACAAGACAAAAATAAGTACTAGAGTATTTAATGTAAACAGATTAGAGTGTGTCTCTGAGCCAGAGGTTTGTTTCTAAATTGAAGGGCAAGTTGAGTCAATAGACATTTAGCAACAACACAAACAGGATGAGCAACTTTCAGAGATTTTGGTGTACAGTACTTTATTTACTCATCTGAATCAGAACACTTGCAAACATTAAGTCTGACTTGATAGAAATGATGAAGAAATAAAGAAGCTGTTAAATGGAAATCACAAACAGGGTTTTCCTGGAAGCAGAGCTCATCCATCACTAAGAAGGTAGCACTTAATTCCATAAAAAAAAAAAAAATCAAATACAAATGAAGGTTAGAGAGATGCAAGATTCTCATCTCAATAAGAAGGGAGATGAAAGTCAATTTTATGCTAATAGTAACAATTCAAAGCATTTTTATGATCTTGAAGACTATTTACGAGTCAAAGACATATATGGTCCATCTCAGCTAATCAGTACTGATGGAGACACATTGATTAGTGATAAGGAAATCTTCCTAAAGAGTTAGTGAACACTTCTATGTTGGCCTAAAAAGATCATCCTTAATCAGCATCGAAGTCATTGACCATTCAACGCAGGTTAAAGGCAATCCTTCCTGAGCTAATGTTCCAACTGAAGATGAAGTTTTGAATGCCATTATATAGCATTTCATGTGGCAAAGTACCTGGTGTCGATTATATTGCTACTGGTATTTTACAAAGTGGGTGGAAATTTTCTGGATTATATATCAGGAAGAGGTTATCCCCCACAAGTTCAAGACTGTCTCCATTGTTCATTTCTTAAAAGGTAAAGGGAATAGTTTGTCCTGTGACAATCATGGTGGGGGGGGGGGGTGTCTCTCTCAAGCATTGTTATAAGGATTCTTACCAGAGTCTGCCTTAATAGGCTGACCTTTTCCCTGCAAGATGATCATCTATCTAAGATTTAGTATGGCTTCAGAAAGGGCCAAGGAATGGTAAATGTGGTGTTTGTTGCCCAACTACTACAGGAGATATACCTAGAGCATAATAGAGGTCTGTACACAATGTTTGTGGAACTTCCCAAGACTTTGATACTGTCAATTTTGAGGACTTTATGAAAAATTATGTCAAAATTTGGTAACCCAAAGAACTCATCAGTATTTTACATCAATTTCATAACAGCATGTTTGCCTGAGTTCTGGATGATTTGACAATGCTCTATTGTTTTTCCAGTCAATGAGTGAAAAAAAGATTATGTATTTGTTCCCCTACTTTTTTAAAAAGCATATTTTCACCCTTGTTATCAAACACCTTCAATGAGGATGAACATGGCATCAAGGTCAAGTACCACAATGTCTATAAATTCTTCAATTAGAAAAAAAATTATAAGCCAAGACTAAAGTGCAGGGAGTGTTGGTCTATGTTTTTTGTTTTTTTCTAGATGAATATGCATTCAATTAAGCCTCTGAAGGTATGCATGCAACAAAGAATGGATCAATTCTCTCCCATTTGTGCTAATTTTGGTCTAACAATTCAAGTCAAGACAGATGTTCCATCGGTCAAAACCACATCATATGGTTATAGCAAATAGAAAAGTTCTGAATACTCTAGAGAAGTTCACTTACATTGTCAGTGTACTTTTCATGGATGTATACATTAATAATGATGTTGATACACACATTGCCAGAGCAAGTTCAGTGTTTGGGAGCCTCCAAAGGAAAGGATGGAACTAAAAAAGGTATTAGATAAACTATCAAACTAAAGATATGCAGAACTCCTGTACTAAGCTCATTGGTGTATGCCAGTGAAATCTGGACAGCATGCCAGTGATATGTTAGGAAACTGAATTTCTTCCAGAATTAAATTAAGACACTTCTGAAGATTATTGGGCAGGATAAGTTACCTAGACACTGTTGTTTTTCTCAAACTAAATTCCAAGCATTCCAACTTTACTGCAGAGAGCACAACTCCAGTAGGTTGGTCATTATTGGAATGCTTTCCTCTAAAAGCTATTTTACCAAAAAAAAAAAAACTCACACAGGGTAAGCACTCACATGGTAGTCAGGAAAGCAATCCAAGTGCACTCTCAAATTCTCTCTTTTAGGGAAGATGTTGGAACAAGACTACCCAAAATGGCATGTCCTCATCATAGAATGTGTTCTGCTCTATGGATGAAGCATGATTGAAGTAATTCAAAAGAAATGTGTGATGCACAAATTCAGAGAATCTAACACAGATGATCACATGGACCACGTTTGCCCAAATGGATGGGCAAGCATTGTGAACTTGTGTTGGTCATAGTCAGACAATGTGTCTGTAACACATTGTAACTTGATTCTTATATAGTGATGCCATTTTGACCCTCTTTGAAAACAAAGGACAACCTTCAACTGTTTGAATTCTAAGGTCTTTTTCAATGCTAAATCTATGATCTAATGATATTCTGCTTACCATCTGTGTGACTTGTAACAATGCATTTTGTCTCGCTGAGTCTCAGTTTTCTCATCTACCAAAAGGGTATAATGGTATCTGCCCTATATACATCACAAAATTGTAGGGATCACATTATATAATAAAGGTGAAAGTACATTATAAATAGAAATTATTTTATATTTTCATATTTGAATCTCTCAATGTCCAAGCTATAACATGGGAGCAAATGGGATATTTCTGGGACTTTCTTTGCCTCTGTATGAAAAAATAAGTAAAATTCTCATCTTAGATATATTACTGTGCAATATGTTTGAAAGAATGGTTGAGTTGTCTTCATAGATTCATTGATCTAGAACTGAAAAGGGCAAAAGGATCACCCAGAAAAATGTTTCCATACCCCTATCATAGAGTCAGTCAGTCAACTAGTATTTATTAAATGTCTACTGCATGATGTAGGAGGAGAAAGCTAGGTAACTCAGTGGATAGAGCACTGGATTTGGAATCAAGAAGACCTGAATTCATATTCAGTCTCAGACACTTATTAAACACTGCTACCCTAGGCAAGTCAATTTTCTATTTGCCTTGATCCACTGAGAAAGGAAATGGCAAATCACTACAGTATTTTTGTCAAGAAAATGCCATGGGCAATACGGTCCATGGGGTTTCCAAGATTTGAACATAATTGAATTACTCAACAACAACAACAACAACAACAACAACAACATAGTGCAGATATGGAAACTGAGGTTTGAGGAGTAAGTGTATTTCCTAAGATTACAAAGTTAGTAAATGTCACAATTCTGACACATACTTTGATTATAATTTTCTCCTCCTATGACATTGTTGTCCAATGACATCTGCACTATCTAGGTAGCTCATTTTGGGGGAATTAATGTTAATGAAAAACTCAAATTACAGCATAGTTTTTACTCTTCAACAGAAATTACATGCTTCATTAATATTTTGGTACAGGCAATTTCTAATCTATTCCAAATAAATTTATTTTATCAACTAGTTTGTTTGGTTTTGTCTTTACATGATTTTGGCAGTTTAGTGAGCATACTGGTATGGTAACTCTCTCCATTAATACTTATCTGAAACTCAATATTACTAGAAGTTAAATGAGAAATTTAATAACTTGTTCATGATCACATAGTTAATATGTTTCTAAGGCAACAGTCAAATATTGACCAGTTTCACTACATGACTCAACCCCTGTCTTCTGTACACTCAACCCCTGTCTTCTGTACTGGGTTGCTACTTAATCAGATTAAAGAATAATAGGAAATATGCACTTCAAAAATACTGTTCAAAAGAATATATAAATTCTTCAAGATTAATAATGTCAGGATAGAGCACCAGCCCTGGATTCAGGAGTACCTGAGTTCAAATCCAGCCTCAGATATTTAATAATTGCCTAGCTGTGTGACCTTGGGCAAGTCACTTAACCCCATTGCCTTAAATATTTTTTAAAATTAATATAATCAGTTGAAAGAAAGTTCTGATAAATACCACACAAAATATGTTCACTGCTCCAATATCTAATATATATATATATATATATATATATATATATATATATATACATATATATATATATACATATCTATATATATAAAATGTATAGATATAGATATATCTAGATATCTATACATAAATATAGATATCTATTTATAAAGATATAGATATGGATATATCTAGTTCTAGTTCTATCTATCTATATATCTATTATATATATATATATATATATATATATATATATATATTAAGAGAGAAAGAGAGATACATATTGTTGTAGTATCTTATTTGAGAAGTCCGATTTCCAGTTAAAGAGATTATAGGAAAGGTCTTAGATGAGTCCTGCTCCCCTGAAAAATGTGACATTAAAGAATTAAAGGATATCAGATAATGCAATGATTGATAAAAATCCAAGGTAAATGTCATTAAACACCTCCATTCTGTCTAGTATTGCTTTGGAGATGGCCAAAAGCCTGAAACCACTTAAAGACACCACTCCACCTCATTTGTAAACAGGTCCTAAAGTCAGTAAGATCTCAACCCTGGATTTTCTGAGTTATAAGCAAGGGACAAAGTCAGTTCTCATTAGGTCATGAGGCAAAGACATCAGAATGCTCCACCCAAAGCCGGCCATACATATCCCAGGTCCCTCTAAGAGTCCTTAAGAAAGCTAGGCTCAAATATTCTAAACAGTTTGTCAGGGACTCAGCAAAAGTTATAATCATCTCTTGACAAAGGATTACCTAGGGAAATTGAGACGTATAGAGCCCAGGTAGATAAAGGCAATAATCCTCTACAAGGACAAAAACCAAAATGATTTCTGACATATGGTCAGACCTTTTACTAACAAGGTTAAAGTAGATGTCAAAGTCAACTCAAAGATAGCAAATGTGCTTGTTATGAGATACTGTGGGTACACAGGGCTATTCTAACTGCCATGACACAAATCATTTCCAAGTAAACCGCCACCTGGACAATATCTGGAGCTGGCAAGCCGCCCTTAGAGATAAAGGTGTGCCAAAGTCCTTGGGAGCTGGAGTTCTTGGGAGCTGGACATTCCGCCCCACTGACCAAGGCCACTAGACACAGCTGTGCCTTATCACCTCCTCCCTAATGTACCCCCTTTCCTGAAATGCAAGACTCTGCATATACACACCGCTTGCACCCACATTCCCTCATTATCCTTTGTTCTACCCTGGAAGACCTAACAGTATATATGTAATAGCTAAGCAGTAATAAAATTGAGCTGGAGGCTTAAGGCAGTTGTGGCTTGACTCCTTACTCTCAGCTCTCCTCCGAGAGGGAGGTCACCGCTGTGGGCCCCAAGGAAGCAAGCCACAACAAGCTACTATTCATTAGGACCTCTACTCTATTCCAATCAGCATTAATCATTTTGATATTTTATATAAATCATATCTAGATATTTAGATAAGAGTAGTTCTTATAATAAATCTTTATGGCAGGCCTCAAACTTTAATACAATGTTCATTATATATTTATCAATTATGAAAGTCACCTGTGCAACCACATGAATGCAGAAAAAGTTATCTCCATCCTGTTTTACTCAAATGCCATGATCAGATCCAGCATGGGTAGTATGCCTTGATTCTTTGGAAAGTCCCCCAATTTATTTTTGTACCTCTGGTCTATGTTTTCTTCCCAACAGGAGCAGATGATCCTGTTATGACCACTTGGTTACTAGAGATGACTCTTTCCTGGTCCACCATAATTTTTGACCCTCAAAAGTAAGATTTATCAACCAGAGATTCTGCATTTTACCATGCCTTTTTTTTTAACATATTTTGGTATCAAACCTATAAAAAAGCAAGGTCCAGGAAATCAATGACATCTCAAATTGTGAGGAAGATCATTTAATAAAGTAGTCTCAGCTTGGAACTCTGCCTCAGTGAATATTTTTCACATTGGACAATTGTTGACCCCACAAAGGAGAAGGAGGAAGAGATGAGACTAAAGTCAACACTTGTGTGGAGCCACTAGAAGATCGAGGTAGATTATTAGAATGGTGGCAGAGGGTGGGTACTGGTCCAAGCCATCAACTTCTTTATCTGCAAAATGCCCGAATAATAATACCACCTAATTTAAAAGATTTCTGTGATAATTTGATTTTATGATTAAAGTGTTTTCAAACTTTTAAGTAATACATGGGTTAGAAAGAATGAGTCAGTATCCAAAACTTCAAGAACAAAAGAAAAAATATTGTCATTACACAAAAAGGCAAAAAGTACCAGCTGCTATTTGTACTTTCTTTTATCTATACCTCTGCCCCATAGAAACAATTTTCACATCCCCTCACTTCCTGTCTTCATCCCACAAATCCTTTTTTCCAAAGATGAGAGAACTTCTGCTCATGACACCACCAGAACTGAATGTCTCCTCCAAAATTTATTGAATTGCTGACTTCTCTGGATATAATCAAAAGGCTTCACCTCTACAAATCAGCAATAACAATCCAATTAGAAACACCTTTAATCTGTTCAGAATAGTAAAATAAATAACTAAGGAAAATGGTCCTTCTTCCTGTATACATGTTTTACCTGTGCACACTGCAACTCCCCCGGAGATGGCAGTTTCAGTTCCATTTCCATTACTACTCATTAGTTGAAGATTCATAGGCACCAAATAATATATTTTCTTTTAAAAGGTATAAGCAAATGAAACAGTTCAAAGTAAAGGCATTTGATGGATTGAAAGAGTAAGAAAAGAAAAAATATATTGTGTCTCCCACAAACATAGGACAAGGTTTCTCCAGTGTGGTATTGGGTATTTTGTTCTGACAACTTTAGTCTTAAATTGCTCCCACCACTTATTAACATTACTCCTATTTTTAAGTTCTGAATGAATTGAGAGAAAATCATTGAATCATTCCAACAGTGTCCATTACAAATGTATATCTGTAGATCTGGGCCCTTGCTACAACAAGGGACTCCTTTTATATGTTCTTTTTAAAATTGCTTTCCCACTCACAGTGAATTTTCAAATCTTTTCCTTTCCTCCTAAATCCTCCAAAAGTTTTTCTTCCCAAACTACCTCATTTTAGAACTTTTTCTCATATTTCATTGAAAAAAACTTAGACCATTTGCAAAGAACTCCTTTTTCTCCCCTCTTTATCCCACAACACTGAGATGTGTTGTACAACTATCTCCTCCTTCATCCTGATTTTGCATGTAGGTGGCCCCTATCTTTGTCATACAAACACTTTTACATGTACAAATAATTGCGTTACTTCCTGTATTCTCCATCATATTTCCTTCTTTAAAGCCAAGTTTAAAATCTTTCTGGCTCATCTTTCTAACATCACATTGTTTTATTCTTCTAATTAAATGAGCCACAGTCATGGGTCTGTTTAAGTATAGTGTTTCTATTCTTCTACGTTGTAAAGTTCAATCTTCAATTTTTCTATCCTTTTAAAAATATTTGTATAAGTATTCATTATAGAAATGCACCTAAAAAACTGAGATATCACCTCACATCTGTGTGATTGGCCAATATGATCAGAAAATGAAAATCATAAATGTTGGAGGGTATGTGGGAAATATGGGACACTAATACATTTTTATTATTTCTTAAATTTTATTTATTTATTTTCATTCATATGTACATGCAGTTACAAAATGTTCCCTCCACTCTCCCTTTTCACCCACTTCCCCTCAGCAGTGAACAATCATGTTAGCATTTTACATACATATTTTGTTAAGCATGTTTACAAATTGGAAATTTCTGGCCTGAGGAATTAGGATTAAGGGAAAGAAAAACATGAGATAATTTTTATAAAGTGTTCATCAGATTCGGAAGAGTTGTTATTTTTTTCTGTGTGTGTTGGTTTTTTTTTGTTTTTCCTCTTCTTATTGGGGAGAATATTATCCATAACCAGTCAAATACAATTATTGGAGCTCTCTGGGCTACAGACAGGAGCTTCTTCCATCAAGGTTGTTCCTCTCATAATGTTGTTGTTGATGTGTATATTGCTCTCTTGGTTCTACTCCTTTCACTCAGTATCAGATCCTGTAAGTCATTCCAACACTAATACATTATTGATAGACTTATGAACTAATCCAAACTTTCTGGAGTAAAATTTGAAAATATGCCCAAAAGGCTATAAAACTCTTCATACACTTTGATCCTGCAATACCACTACTAGGTCTGTATCACAACGATATCATTAAAAATAGAGAAGGACTCACATGTACAAATGTAATTGAGCAGTTCTTCTCATGATTCCCGTAAATGAGAGGATGTCACTCAACTGAAAAAGGATTGAACAAGTTATGATATATTAATGACATCAAATACTATTTGTCTATAAGAAGCCATGAGCAAGTTTTCAGAAAAACTTGGAGAGACAAATGAATTAAGCCTGAGTGAAGTGAACAGAACCAGGAAAATATTTTACACAACACTTTGTGATGATTAATTATGATAAATTTAGCTCTTCTCAGGAATATAATTATTAAATACAATTCTTCAAGATGTGCTAGAAAATGGCATTCACATTCAGAAAAAGAATATAGAGACTGAATGTGGAACAAAGTATATTACTTTCACTTCTTTTTTTCCTCATGTTTTTCCCCCTTTGTTTTGATTCTTCATTCACAACATGATTAATAAAGAAATAAGCTTAATATGATAATGAATATATAATCTATATCAGGTATTTTGTTGTCTGGGAGAAGGAGAAAAGGGAGGAAGGAAGAAAATATCACAAAATGAACACTGAAAAAACATTTTACATATAATTGGAAATTAAAAATATTATTAAAATAATTGTGTAAAATCTATATTTTAAGAATCAAGGTGAATTAAAGTTATATTTAAAATTTTGGAATAGAAGGCAGAGTCAAAATGGTGGAGTAAAAAAACAGGGACTTGCCTGAGAACTCTCTCAAATACCTTTAAATAATGACTATAATGAAATTCAAGAATGGAGCAAAGGGAAGCTGAAAAATCCAGAAACAATAAAACAAAAACAATAGAACAAAAAAAAGTAGAAGAAAATGCAAAATATCTAACTTTAAATGACCTAGAAAGGAGATACAGGAATGATAATTTTAAAATTATTGGAGTACCTGAATATCATGATGGAAAAAAAAGTCTAATTATTATTTTTCAAGAAAAATTGCCATGATATTCTAAAAGGAAAAGTTCAAATCAAAATTGAAAGAATCCACTTATCAGATCCTCAAAGAGATCCTAAAATGAAAACTGTCAGTAATAGTATAGTCAAATTTCAGATGTTTCAAATCAAGTAAAAAAATAGTACAAGTACTCAGAAATAAAAAATAAATTATTCTTCAGTCTTAGGATAACAAGACTTAGCAACTTCTACATGGAATATGATATTCTGGAAGGCAAAAAAAGGCTGGATTACAAGCAAAAATCAACTACCCATCAAAATCAAACATACTCTGCTTTGTAAAAAGCCAGAAATTCAATGAAATAGGGGTTACCACACTTTTCTGGTGAAATTAACAGAAAATTTTATCTTCAAGTACAATACTTAAGGGAAGCATAAAAAGTGAAGAGGAAAGGAAAATCATGAGAGACTTAATAATGTTGAAATACTTATATTCCAGCATAGGCCTATGATACTGATTACTCATTTAAATATTATTATTTATTAGGACAGAAGAAGCTTACATATATGTGTGTATGTGTGTGTGTGTGTATAAATGCATATATATATATGGTGGAAGTTTAATTTGAAGGGATAATATATTAAAAAGATGAAATTGATGGCTGAAAGAAGAATATATTATAAGAAAGGGAAAGGGGAGATAGAATCGGGTATGTTATTTTCCATAAAAATGGCCAGAGAAAACTTTTCTCATTGGAGTGGAAGAGGGGAGGTGAGAGTTAGTGATAATCAGCCTTATTCTCATCAGAATTAACTCAGAAAGGGAACAATATATACACTCAATTGTGTATTTAAATCTATTTTACCCTAGAAAAAAGTTGGAAAGAAAAGGTGTGGAAGAAAGGGGGAGGGAGGAGAGAAAGGATGAAAGGAGAGAGAGAGAGAGAGAGAGAGAGAGAGAGAGAGAGAGAGAGAGAGAGAGAATAGGATAGAAGGAAATACAACTAGTAACTGCATGGGAAAATATTGAAACAAATTTCTCTGATAAAGATCTTATTTCTCAAACATAGAGGATTGAGTTAAATTTTTTTTAAAAGAGTAAGAGCAATTCCCCAATTGATAAATGATCAATGGACAGCTTTCAAATGAGGTTATCAATGCTATGTATTAAAAACATTTTTTAAATATTCTAACTCATTACTGACAGGAGAAATGCAGGTTGGAACAATTCTAAAGTATGACCTTATATCTGTTGGATTAGCTAATAAAACAGAAAGAAAATGATAAATGATGGAGGCGATGTTGGGAAACGAAACATAAATGCAATATTGGAGGAATTTGAAAGGATTCAACCATTCTGTAGAGTAATCTGGAACTTTGCCCAAAGGACATATAAAACCATGCTACCCTTTGACTGAACAATGCCACTACCAGGTCAATATTCTAGAAGAGATCAAAAAACAGGAAGGAAAAGTATTTATATAGAGAGATATATCTAGATCTAGAGCTAGATCTCTAGATATATGAGCATATTTATAGTAGTTCTTTTCAAGGAATGATTAAATAAATTGTGATATATGATTAAGGTGAAATGCTATTCTATTATAAGAAATGATGCACAAAACTTACATAAAAAGATGCAATGAGAAATGTGCTAAGTATGAAGTAACATCAATGTGCAAGATGATCAGTTGTGAATGATGTTCCTTTTTCCAGGACTGCTCTGACCCAAGAAAACTCTGGAGGATTCATGATGAAAATTATTATCCATATGAAATACAGAATTGATGATGTCTGAATACAGATTGAAACTTTTCTAAACTTTATTTTTCTTGAAGTTTCTCTCTTTTTTGGTGAGGCAGTTATGCTCACTTTTACAGTAAGATTATTGTGGTAATTTTTATCAAGACCACACATTTTTAAAGCTATATCAAATAACTTGTTTTTCAGTGAAAGGGAGTAGGATTGTAGGAAAGGAAAGAATACAGAAATCGAAGTTTTAAAAGTGAATGATAAAATGTGTTTTTACAAGTAACTGGGGAAAAAAAAATATATATATATGTGTGTGTGTGTGTGTGTGTGTGTGTGTGTGTGTGTGTATGGTGTGTGTATGTATGTATGTTATATAAATCTATATGCCAATATATATGTATGTGTGTGTGTGTGTGTGCAAACTGACTCCAACAGGAGGATATATTTTTAAAAATCTGGAATATTCATTCATTATATTGCCTTGGTAAAACAGTAACTTATCTCTACTGCACTGTGGTTGGTATATAATATGTTCTTATGAAAATTTATCTTGAATGAATGAATTTGGGATGTACCAAAAGACCTTGGTTTGTCAAAATATTTTATTTACTGATTTAACATGGCAGATCAATATTTTATTCCCACCACAGTACATAAACATGAGATGGCTGGGTAGGGCTCATTCTCTACAAAATGAAGTTTTTTATGTCTCATATTACCATGGGAGTAGGATGTACAAAAGTTATTATTACATTTTAGTCATATTTTCTTTGAGCTGCTTCAATTTTCCTTTCTTCATAGAGTGCTGCACCCTAACTGATGAGGGTACAGCATGCTGGAAAGCCCTGTCTCCCATGCTATGCAATTAAGGCTAAAGCTCTTCAATGAGACCTTCAGAGTGTCTTGATAGTGCTTTTTTCTGACCCCCTTGAGAGTGCTTGCCCTGTGTGAATTCTCTGTAAAATAATTTTTTGGCAAGCATACATCTGGCATTGTAACAATTTTTTAAGTTGAGTCACCACCCCAGGTGTTCACATGCACTATTTGTGCCTAAGCTGTGGTAGATCATTCCGCACTCATATTGGTCTGATCAACCACAGTCTTACACAGTGCAATTTGTACCAAACATAGTGAAGTCAGGGCAATTAGGTGGCACTGTGGATAGAACCTTGGCCCTGGAGTCAGGAGGATTTGAGTTCAAATCCAACCTCAGACACTCAAGAATTGCCTAGCTGTGTGACTTTGGACAAGCCACTTAACCCCATTCCCTTGCCAAAACAAAACAAAAAAACAAACAAAAAACAACCAAACATAGTGAAGTCATTTTGGTCTTCTTTTATAATGAAGGACAAGAACTAACCAGAACCAACCATATTTTAGAAAGTAAAAAAAAAATAACTTACATTTATATAACACGTTCAAGTTTATGTGGCATTTTACATACATATTTTACCTCATTTTATTTTTGCTTCTTACAACAAACCTGTGAGATGATATTATGATGTCTATTTTACAGATGAGGAAAACTGATTCTGAGAGAGGTTGAATGACTTGCTCCTAATCAAAGCTCTAGAAAGTGTCTATGATAGGACTCAAGTTCAACCTGACTGATAGCAACCCTCTCCTCATTATGTTTCTTAAATCCAATTTACTTGCTAAAGAAGACATCACCCTCCTGGCATAATTGATCCCCTTCAAGAACAAAAGATAAACAACCTAACTCTTTCAGAATGGAGAATGCAATCTCTAGAAGGCCACTATTGAAAGTCTATAATAGTGAGAAAAGCAGAAGCAAACTTTGAGTATAAAGGACAGGCATAAGATTATCAGCACAATATAAAAAATTTCACAAATTTGCCACCCAGCTTAGATACTATAAGTATTGAGTTGGAAAAGTAGATGGGGAAGTGAAAGGAAGAGAAAAGTGCAAAACGCAAATTAGCAAATTACATGTTTCACAAATTGTTTTTTATAATTGTCTTTCTTTGAGTGAGTTAGCAAGGTAAACAGGTCATCCCATCAGAGTTCAATTGCAAGTATCTTACTGCTTTTTTGTTAACAGGCCCATAAGGCCCACGGGAGGGAGCAAATATCACATGCCTCAAGAAAAGATGTTCACCACCCAGGTCATTAATTTCTACTTTTCACATTTTATCTAACCTCCTCAGATATCACCCTTAGCCTTGCCTTTGTAATAGTTGCTAAAGACTCCTAAAGTTAAATAACCAGCAATAAAAAATGCTTGCTAATAGAGGGGTCAAAAGTAAGAACCCAAGAAGAATTACAGAGTGATGAGTAGGTTAGGGCATGACTTTCTCTCCAACACCTCTAATTAAGAAAGAAAGTATATACTCCTTCCAAATTGGCACAAATCTAACAATGAAAAGAAGAGCAAAACTACAAAAACCCTTCATAAGATAATACATAAAGTGGAAACAAATAACAGACCATCAATCTTGTTCATTGCTTCTAGAGCTTCCACTTGTCTCAGATTCTTTTTATCTCTTCTAAAAGAGGAAATAAACTGTCCCTGAAGGCAAAATTACAGGTACTTACTTTAAGAGTTAACCCAGAGATAAAGAAGATTTTTTGAGCTGATGTAAAGTGAGGAGAACCAGGTGAACAATTTATACTTGTGTATAAACTTTTAAAAGGCAATATTGAAAGAACAAGAAATCTGATCAATGCAATAAACATCCATCATCAGTATTTATGATGAAGTGGGAAGCTAGGTAGAGCCCTGCCCTTTGAGTCAGTACAGTAGTTTGAATTTGGCCTCAGAAACTTGACACTAACTATGTGATCCAGGGCAAGTCACTTAAGGGCCATCTCCAGTTGTCCTGATCCATTATCTGGCCACTGGCCTCATGACTCCCTGAAGTCATGGTCTTCTTTGAGAATGAAGGACAAACATTATATCTGGGCATATTGCCCAGTTCCTACATGTTGGGTGATAGAATTAAGATATAGAATGAGACACAGTTTTGGACATAATGAATGTGAGACTATCTTTTGATTATGCAATTTGATATAAAAGCTATTTTCATTTCTTATTTAATGAAAAGAAGGAACAAGGTTAAGAGCATAATTTTTTAATAATTGATAAAACTTTTTAAAATTAAAGATACCTAGGTATAGCTCAAGGATTCTGTACTACTATCATAAAGGGTCCGTGTCATATGGTCTAAAAGAAGAAAAAAAAGAGCAAGATAGGCTGAGAGACTGCATAACAGAATGGAGGTTTTGTCAATTTATCATGTTCCTTTAATATCTTACTCTCCACAACATTCACAGATATTCTCTATCTGATTCCAGGGGATGATATAGTCCATCTTTTTTTTTTTGCAAGGCAAATGGGGTCAAGTGGCTTGCCCAAGGTCACAGAGCTAGGTCATTATTAGGTGTCTAAGGCCAGATTTGAACCCAGGTACTCCTGACTCCAGGGCCAGTGCTCTATCCACTGTGCCACCTAGCTCCCCTGATATAGTCCATCTTGACTATATGAGTCATCAATGAGCATACCCTAATTGATTGTTGACCTAGAACTGAACACACACACACATACAGACATTTTGACTGGTGTCCTGTTTAATGCCCCCTGGATTTTAATATGTGATTCTAGCTATCACCATTGCTCAAAAAAATTACATCTTCTCACTTGGAATGTGAAATAACAATACACTTTCATTATATGTTCTAATCATATAATTAATTATGTTAATCATTTCCTAACAGCAAATAATTTTTACATCTCTAATTTGAATCAAATAATAAATATTTTCTGAATAGATTTCTGTTGTTTCTTAAAAGAATAACATGAAAAAATTTGGATTTTTATTTGTTAATGTAAATTATATATACTCATCATGAATATTCTTTGTCTTTCTTTAGTCTTCTTAGTCTAATCATATTGAATTATAATCAATTATTACCATTCTATTCTTGAGAATATTTTTGTAGTATAATGTTGAATTATTCAACAAAAAGTCAGACTTCATTAATAGAAAAAAATTATTAAATATTTTAAAAGATTGTAATAAATAACAGCATTTGTTCATGTTGTAAAAAAGTGAATAGTCATGGAACAGTCATAGTTTAGAATGAAGAAAATCATGTATGTAAAATCTATGAGCTAGCAATATTTTCACTGGTACAAGACAAGAAAAAGTCCCAGTATAAACATACCTAAAGCAAGGATGTCTAATTAAACACTACCATTTTACATTATCATAAAAATATTAACTCCACAATAAGAGATTACTATTACAAAAGACTATAAATAAATGTAAGGATCAGAAGAGATACTATTCTAAAATTATATGATATAGTAATAACCCCAGAGAGAGAGTGAAGAAACTATTTGAGATCATTTGCAGTTTTATAAGGATAAAAATAATTAATAATAATAACTATATTAATAATGATATTTCTTTAAAAATAATCAACATGGTGATGAAATAATTTAGCAAAAAAGGAAATTATTGTGACAGGAATCCCATTCAAAATAACTAAATTTACATAAAATAAGCTAGATTTATCTATCAAATTACACATAAGATTTCTTAGAATATAATTAATATGTTTAACAAAATTAATAAAGACTTAAAGAAATTCATTATTCATTGCTAAGATTTGCCAATATAATAAAAATATAATTATGCCATAAATAACTTATTTTGACATTATACTATTTGTATTTCACCAAAGGGATATTTTATGGAACTTGACAACCATACCAGAATTCATTTAGAGAAATACAAGACCTGAATTCATAAAGTAAATAAGAAAAAGTAAAAAGGGGATATGGTTTAAACAGAATCAAACTTCAAACAATATTGCAAAGTGGTAAGTATCCAAATTGAATGTTTTGTGAAAGTAAATAGAAAAACAGAAAATAACAGAGGAATAGATTAGACAATCCAGAAACAAACAATTAAAATCCCTGGTCCTTTTTAAAATAAACTCAATAGGATAAATTACTGGAGGCCATGGTAGTGATGGGAAGTTCCCTATTTGAAAAGAACTTCTGGTAAAACCAAAAAAAATTGTCAGGAAATTACCTTCAAGGTTAACATCTTTCCTCATATAAAACTAATACATGATCTGAATTTTTTTTTTAAATATTTATTTTTTTAAAAAGAATAAGATCAGGTCAATAGGAGGAAGAAATCTTAACCAAATAGGGGATAGAAAAGACTATAAGACAATATATGAATAGGTAAGCTATGTGTGTTTGCAAACAGACACAGAGATTGAGAAAACTGGTAGAAGGTAATGGAAAAAAAAATGAGTGATCAAAAAAAGTAAATCTGAGAAACATGAAAAGAACAGATAAAGAATTAAACAGAACCAAGAGTGCAATATCAACAAAATCCTTAGCAATTAAAAAGAAAAGAACATTAAAAGGAAATTAAATTTTGAGTAAATTAAAAAATTAATCAATATCTCAGATAATTAATGAATCATACTACACTACTCAGTTATGGAAATAAAGTATTACATATATTCAAATCTTCAGTCACTGTGCTGATTATATCTGCATATTTCTCTTTGTCAAAAAGGAGGAAAGAATCTGGAAGCAAAGAAGGAAGAAGTGTCATATTCCAAAGATGATGATGATGATGATGATAGAAAGCCACATTCCATCTATACATTGTATTTGTTTTTTAATATATGTATTTATTTACTTTCGCATTGCTATAATAGTATTTTTCTGAAAGTAAACATAAGCCCCCCTCCCCCCCACAAAGATAGAGAAATCTCAAAAATGAGAAAAAAATTGTACTTCAGTCTGTGTATACTGTGTCTCTGGGATGGGTCACATTCTTTATCCTAAGTCCATTAGAGATGCTGCCTCAATATTTTTCCCATAGTTGCTATTGCTAGCTGCATTTTCCTCCATCTTATTCCTCCCCACTCCCATTTATTTTTTCTTTCTCTCCTTTTACCCTGTCCCTCCTCGAAAGTGTGTTGAAACTAACTACACTTTCCCAAGATCTTCCCCTCCTAATACCTACATTCCCCTACCCTCTTCCTGTCCCCTTCCTCCCACCTCCTTTTTCTCCTTTTCCCTACAGGGTAAGTTAAATTTCTATACCCAATAGAGTGTGTTTGTTATTTGCTCTCTGAGCCATTTCCAATGAGAATGAAGGCTCACTCATTCTCCCTCACTGTGGCCCCTTCCTCTCCCTTGCAAAATCTTTTTTCTGGATTCCTTTATATGGAATATCTTAGACCATTCTACCTCTTCTTTCCCTTTCTCCTAGTACATTCCTTTCTCTCCCTTTGAATCCATCTTTATAATATATTATATTAGTATATTAAACTCCCTCCTATACCTTGTCTATATTTGCTCCTTCTAACTGCTCTAATAAATGTGATAATTCATATGAGATAACAGTATCATCTTCCTATACAGGAATGCAAGTAATTCAACATAATTAAATCCCTCATCATTTGTCCTTCCCTTTCACCCTCTCTATATTACATTGAGTCCTCTACTTGAAGATCAGACTTTCTGTTCAGTTCTGGTAAATTTCAACAAGAAAGTTTGAAAGTCCTCTATTTTATTATGTGTCCATCTTTTTCCCCTGAAAGAGAATGCTCATTTTTTTCTGAATAGTTGATAATCGGTTGAAATCCAAGCTCTTTTGCCTTCTGGAATATCATATTCTAAGGTCTACATGTCCTTAATGTAGGAGCTGTTAAATCTTGTGTTATTCTGACTGTAGTACCATGATATTTGAATTATTTATTTCTGGCTGGATATAATATTTTCTTTAACTTCAGAGTTATGAAATTTAGCTATAATAATCCCAGGAGATTTTGTTTTGGGTTCTCTTTAAGGTGGTGATCTGTGGATTCCCTCAGTTTACATTTTACCCTCTGCTTCTAGGATATCAGAGCAATTTTGCTAGATTATTTCTTGAAAAAATGATGTCTATATTCTTTTCCTAGTCATGGCTTTCAGGTAGTCTAATAATTTTTAAATGATCTCTCTTGGATTTGTTTTCCAGGTCAGCTGTTTTTCAATGATGTATTTAACATTTTCATCTAGTTTTTCATTCTTTTGGTTTTGTTTTATTGTTCTTGATTTCCTACAAAGCCATCAGTTTCCCCTAATTACCTTCCACATTTGATGAAGTTATTTTCTTCAGAGAGCTTTTTCATATCCTTTACCATCTGGCCAACTCTTTTTAAAGCATTAATTTCTTAAGTGATCTCTTGAACTGTTTTTTTTAATCTGACCTAAATTGGATTTTAA
Source organism: Macrotis lagotis (assembly GCF_037893015.1). Lineage (NCBI taxonomy): Eukaryota > Metazoa > Chordata > Mammalia > Peramelemorphia > Peramelidae > Macrotis > Macrotis lagotis. The sequence continues at coordinate 181,904,181 of NC_133659.1, forward strand.
CATATTATTTTCTGCAACAATTTTTTTGTAATTCCCTTACCAAGTTGCTGGTGCAGCTTTCTTTGTTTGCCTGTATTGCTCTCAATTATCTTCCCAATTTTTTCCCTACTTCACTTAGTTGATTTTCAAAATATTTTTGAACTTTTTCACAATCTGAAACCAATTCCTATTTTTCTTTGGATACAGGGGCTTTGAATCTGTATGCTTCTGAGTGTGTATTTTGATCTTCCATGGGACATAATAATATTTGTGCTTCATTTTTGAAGAAGATCACAAAATCAGGGAGTTGATGCCATGACAATCACATGGATTGGATTTTAGTGAGGGGGTGCTGTGTTGACACCATCCTAATTTTCTTCTCCAGAGTCAGATGGGTCCAGTGGCCAGAGATGAGTCAGCATGATTGGAGAAGCAAGGTTTAATAACTTGTCCAAGGTCACATAGCTAGTAAGCACTCCAAGGCCAGAGCTCTATTTACTATGCCAACTGACTATCATAAGATTCTTTTTCTTCTATTGCTTACTCATTTCCCCAGTCTATGACCCATTTTTAATTCACATTCCCAAAATTTGAGGGGTTTTGTGGAACCCTCTCTAGGAACATCAGTTCCTTCAAGGACTTATGAGAGGCTCTGCTTGCTTTCCTGACCTGTGCTCTGGCCTGTGGATGATCACAAGCACTCCCCTCTGTCCTGGACCTGTGAGGAGGGTCTCTAATCTGTTGTAGTAGTATGGGGCACCCAGACTGTGACCTGGATCTGAGCACAGACAAAGGCAGAATCCTCCCTCAGAAATAGCAGAGAGATCTCTTCAGTCTCCTTTGACCTCTTTGCCATCTGTGGGCTGATTGCTCAAGAAGCAACTGCTCAGTGGTTCTGTAGGCCTACTTCTTGTTCATGGGCTGAGGCTGTGCTGAGGTCTGACTGATCTAGGCTCATGCACACTCTGGTGCAGCAGAGTATCCCTCTGACCCACCAAGCTGTCCTTGGCAATCCCCTAGGCTGAAAGGTTTGGAAACCTCTCTCGTTCCCACAGATCCAAGCAAAGCTCAGGGAACCAGGCACCCTGCTGGCTGTTCCTGGAAGGTTGGAAGTGGTTCACTCTTGCACATGTAGCTATAGCCCAGACTATGCTGTGATCCTTTCCTATACCAATGGAACACACCCTTCTCATGTGTTTTCCATATTGTATTTGGACAGAAAAGTGTTTCACTAAGTCTTTCCAGGGGTTCCTCCACTCTAGAATTTTGTTATAGTCATAATTTCAAGGTATTCAGAGTAGTCTAGGGGAGATATTCTGGGAATTCCTGCATCTATTCTGACTTCTTGGCTCAGCACCACCCCTACCCCCACCCAATGTTTTTCTTTTTAAACAGGTAGGTCACAAGTGGTGGGCTGCATATTTAACTCTAAGAACTTGCTACAGAAAAGTGGTACTAAGTAGATGAATCATAAAGACAAGATGTATGGCCCAGACAGAAGATTGACTAGATACCAGAGGATTACCAAACTTAAGGGTAAGGAGAATATTACAATCTAAAGTGAGAAAAATGGTTCCACCATAGTGACAATGAAAAGCAACTTTTAATTGTTAATCCTTTCACAAAGAATTATTACATCTAGCTTCCAGAAAAGAGGTCAGTCAATAAATAATTCAATGAGATATTTTTTTACTTTTCCTAATATTGTATACAAAATGTTTTGTAGCTACATTAAACATCATGTGAGCACTGGTCACTGCTCTATTGATTTCTTACCTTAGGCCAACAAGAAGGGATTATATCTAAGTAAGCTTAATAACACACTAGGAGACTTCTAGCCAAGATGTCAGAGAAAAATCAGGAACTTTCTTAAGCTTTCCAGGGTTTCCCTCAGAACAATATTATTCAAGCCTTTTAACAGATTTTGGAGCAACAGAACAGAGTGGAATGTCTTCCAGCAAGATCTGTGGCAGGGTAACATGAGAAAGGGAATGGAAAATATTAGTGTGCCCAGGGAAGAGAAAAGAAATCCAGTACACCACTAGTTCAGACTCTGGATAGACTGTGCAGTGGGAAGATTGGGAGAGCTACAGCAGGGGTAACTGGGACACTCATTCAGTTAGGCATGGATAATATGGATGGCCTGGACACCCTGACCCAGGGGGTAAGCCCCACATATTCCCAGACTTGAGGGTCTGGCTGAAGACAGTCCAGAGAAAGAACCAGGTGTTTACACCTTGCCAAACAGCAGAGGGAGCTGGCAGATGACTTTCCCAGCAGGGAAAGTGAAGAGAGAGAATTACTGACATTCCTTACCTGCCAGTTTGTCTGCTAGCTGTCCCCAGAAGGTCCTAACATTGCTTACTCTAGGCCAATAAAAAAATTTCTAGGGTTTTCAAAATCAAAGGTCTGAGAGCAAGCCCTGTTCCCATACAAGATCCTTGGGATAAGGTCCATGAAAATATACCAAAATAAATGAGAAATATCAGTGAAAATAAGATTCTATTAAAAGTTACCTAGAGATAAGCTCAGAAAGGAAAGACAGAAAGGACACTATATATGAAGCTTTGGAGGACAATATAAATTGGTTTGCAACATAGACTTCTTAGAAGAGCTCAAAAAAGTGTTTTAAAAATGAAAGGGTAAAATTGGTAAAAGAAATACAAGAGAAAATTAACATCTTAGACCAAAAAGTGACCGAACAAAAGAAATTCTTTTAAAACACAATTGAGAAAATGCAAAAAGGAAATTAAGCCTTTAGATATACAGTTAGACCAAAGAAAAAAGATAACAGCTTCTTTAAAAATAGAATTGACCAAGCTCAAAAGGAGATGCAAAAATTGACTGAAGAAAAATAACTCCATGAATAATAGGTTGAGATTCATGGAAACTAATGACTCTATAAGATAACAAGAAACAGTTAAATAATATCAAAAAAGTGAAAAATATAGAAGAAAATGTATTGATAAAACAACTTCTCTGGAAAATAAATAGATTCAAGAGAGATAATTTAAGAATTATTGAGCTACCTGAAAAACAAGATAGAAAAAGAGCTTGGATAGCATTAATTGGGAAATCATCAAGGAAAATTGCCCTGATAATCTGGAACCACAGGGCAAAATAGTCATTGAAAAAATCCACCAATCCCCTCCTTAAAAGGATCCCAAAATGAAAACATCAAGGAGTAACATTGCCAATCCATTATTATAAGATCAAAAGGAGAATCCTTTAAGTGGTCAAAAAGAAGCAATTCAGATTTCAAGGAGTCACAGTCAGGGTTACAAAGGACCTGACTGCATCAACATTAAATGATTGAAGGGTCTTGAATATGATATTTCAGGGAGTAATGCAGTTTACATTACAACCAAGAATCAACTGTCCAGGAAAGCTGCGACTTCTCTTTCAGGAGAAAAGATAGACATTTAAGGAATAGGGGACTTCGAACTTTCCTGATGAAAGACAAGAATAGAACAGACAATTTCAGCTTCAAGCAGATTCAAGAGATACATGAGAAGGTAAACAGTAGAAAAGAAAACGATTGATATCTTATATAATTAAATTGGTTATATCCTTACCTTAGAGGAAGATTCTCCTAACTCTTGAGTACTGTAATTCTATTAGAGGATATATACTGACTGAAGGTATGGACATTCAAGGTGTGTCTCTGAGACTGATGTAATGATTTTAAAAAAACAACACTGAAGGAGGTGGGGGAAACTGTAATGAAAGGAAGAATGGAGAGGTCAAATGGGATAAATTGCAACACATAAAGAAGTGCAAAGAACCTTTTTCAATAGAGCGAAAGAAAGGAGGTAAAAACTGCCTGAATCCTACTCTCATCAGATATGACTTAAAGATAAAATAGCACATGCACTCTTTCAGGTTTAGAAATTTATTTTACCATTGGAAATTGAGTGAATTCCTATCAGTTAAGGAATGGCCAAAGAAATTGTGGTATATGTATGCTATGGAACACGATTGTTTTATTAGAAACCATGAGGGATGGGAATTCAGAGAAACCTGGAATGATTTACATGAACTGATGCTGAATAAGATGAGCATAACTACAAGAACTTTGTACACCATAACAGCAATATGGTGGTGATAATCACTCTTAAAGGACTTGTTCATTCCATCAGTGTAACAAACAGGGACAATTCTAGAGTTTCTGTGATGGAGAATACCATTTGTATACAGAGAAAGAATTGTGGAAGTAGAACAAAGATCAAAGATTATTACTTTCAATTTAAAAAAACTATTATTATGTAATTTTTCTATCTCTTATATTTCCTTTTTTCCCTTAAGTATATGATTTCTCTCTCAACATATTCAATTTAGATCAATGTATAGCATGGAAACAATGTAAACACTACCAGCCTGCCTTCTGTGGGAGGTGAGGGAGGGAAGCAAGATTAGGGGGAAATTATAAAAAATAATTCAATTCAATTCAATATTGCAATAATTAAAATTCAAAAATAAATAAATCTAAAAAATTAGAAATTAAAAAAAGAAGCTTATCTTACCAGTATTAGTAGGGGAAAGGGGGGAGAAGAGGAGGGAATAAAAGAGAGGGAAGGATGAAGGGAGAAGGGAGAAAGGAAAAGGGGAAAGAAAAGGAAGGGTGGTGGACAAAAATAGGGAAACACTGAGGGAGGCAGTATTCAAAAGTAAAATACTTGGGAGGAGGGACAGGGTGAAAGGAGAAGAAAAATACAGAGGGGAGATGGCATGGAATGCAATAAAGAATAATTATAACTGTGAATAGGAATAGTATGGACTGTCTCATAAAAATGGAAGCTGATAACAGAATGGAATTAAAATCAGAATCCTTCAATATGTTATTTATAAGAAACACATTTATGGAAGAGAAATACACACAGAATAAAATTAAAGGCTGGAATAAAATATATTTTGCTTCAGCTGAGGTGAAAAAAGCAGGTGTAGTAATCCTTTTCTCAGACAAAGCAACTGCAAAAATAGATCTCATTAAAAGAGATATGGAAAGAAACTACAGCCTTCTAAAAGGCACCATAGACAATGAAGTGGTTTCAATATTAAACATTATTCACTATGTGGTATAGAATCCAGATTCTTGGAGAAGCTAAATGAATTACAGCTTCAATAAACAACAAACTCTACTGTTAGGGGATCTCAACCTCCCTCTCTCACAATTAGATAAATCTAACCATGAATAAATCAGATTAAAGTAATGGAGATTAAAAGATTGTTAGCATAGATATTATACACCTCTGGAGAAAAGTGAATGAGCAAAGAAAAGAATCTTTTTTTCTGTTGCAAATGGCACCTACACAAAAATTAACCATGTATGAGGGCAGAACAACCTCATAATCAAAAACAGAAAAGGCAAAAATGTTGAATGCATGCTTTTCAGATCAAGATGTAATAAAAATCATGTGCAATAATGAACCATGGAAAGATAGACCCCAAACTAATTGTGAACTAAAGAATCTAATTTTAAAGAATAAGTGGATCAAACAGCAAATCATAGAAAGAATTAATAATTTCATCCAAGACAATGACAATAAAGAGACAATGGAATACAGGCAAAGCAGTCATTAGGGGAAATATTATATTACTAAATGCTTAGGTGAATAAGATAAAGAGATCAATGAACTAGGCATGGAATAAAAAAATGGAAAAAAAAACAACTTAAAAATCCTCAATTAAATACTAAATTTGAAATTCTGAAAATTAAACGTGAAATTAATAAAATTAGAAGCAAGAAAATTATTGAGCTAATCAATAAACCTAAAAGTTTCTTTTATGAAAAACCCAATAAAATAGATAAACCTTTGGCTAATTTGATTTAAAAAAGAAAGAAGAAAAGCAAATTACCAGTATCAAAAATGAAGTAGGTGAATTTACCACCAATGGAGAAGAAATTGTATTAAAAATTTGTAACATTTTCACCAACTGAATGCCAATAAATTTGACAATTTAAGTGAAATGGATGAATATTTACTGATATTTAAACTGCCCAGTTAAAAGAAAAGGAAATTGAATACTTGAATAACCCCATCTCAGTAAAAGAAATTGGACAAACCATCAATGAACTCCCTAAGAAAAAAATCTCCATGGAGAGATGGATTTACAAGTGAATTCTAACAAACATTCAAGGAACAATTTCTTCCAATTCTATATAAACTATTTGAAAAAGTAGGTAAGATGGAGTTCTATTTAATTCCTTATTTTTCACCAATATAATGCTGATACTTTAACCAAAAAGAGCCCAAAAAAGCAAGATAATTATAAACCAATTTCCCTCATGAACATGAATGCCAAAATTTTAAAGAAAATATTAGTAAAGCAATTACAGCAAATTATCTCTAGAAAAATACATTTTTAACAAGCAGGATTTATAGCAGGATTGCAGAGTTGATTCAGTATTAGGGAAACTATCAGGATAACTGATCATATCAATTATCTCAATAGATTTGAAAAAAACCTTTCTTATTAAACCCTTTCCTCTTAAAAATACTAGAGAGGGGCAGAGCCAAATGGCGACATGAAGGGATACAGTCTTAGGAGCTCTCTGATAAAAACTCATAAACTAAGGACTCTAACTAAACTTTCGAGAGACAGAACCCACAAAGGGCCCCAGTGAGGCAGTTCTCCTACTCAAGGTAACCTGGAAAAGAGCAGAAAGGCTCTGCTCCCCAGGGTCGGAGGAGCAGCACACCAGAGGGGTGGCCCACCAGACCCAAAGAACTTCAGCCTCCGGGAGGCAGCCCCAGGGTGCTGGGAGCCACAGCTCACAGCAGCGGGGAGTCTCCTGAGCTGCACTCCGGGGAGCACTGGCACAAAGTGGGGGAACAGCGGGGGACCTCTGCCAGGGCGAGCACGTGGAGCCCAGCCCACAGGGCACCCAGCAAGCAGCTTGGTCTTTCCCCAACCCTGATCCAGGAAACAGAAGCAGTCAGAGCTGGTAAGCAGGAGCCTCCAGGGCATGAGCCCATTGAGCTGAGGGAGGGGCTTGAAGAGAGTGAGACTGATGAGCTCTGTCCTCTGACCTGGAACAGGACTCTGGGGCTCTGACCACATTCAGATCCTGATCCCAGTCTAGCCCCCCCCCATAGAACAACTTGCCCCCCCCACCTCTGCCCTTGGCAAAGGGGGGCACTTATGTTCATTCACAGATCAGGAGGGAGGACAGAACCTCACACACTGAGACCCTTTTGGGAGTGTCCCAAAAGCTGAGGAAGCACTCCAAAAAACAGTCTTAGGCTGGGAAAATGAACAAGCAAAGAAACAAGAGGAAGACCATTGAGAAATATTTTGCAAATGAGCCCAAGAAGGATCAAAATACTCAGTCTGAAGATGAGGAAGCACAAGCTCCTGCATCTAAAGACTCCAAGAAAAACAGAAATTGGGTTCAGGCTATGATAGAGCTCAAAAAAGACTGAAAATCAAATGAGGGAGTTGGAAGAAAAACTGGGAAAAGAAAGGAGAGAGATGCAGGAAAAACATCAAAATGAAGTGAGCATCTTAGTCAAGGAAATCCAAAAAAATGCTGAAGAAAATAGCATGCTAAAAACCAGCTTAGGTCAAATGGATAAAACAGTTCAAAAAGTTATTAAGAAGAAGAATGCTTTAAAAAGCAAAATTGGCCAGATGGAAAAAGAGATAAGAAAACTCTCTGAGGAGAACAAATCCTTCAGACAAAGAATGGAATTCAGGGCGACCGATGAATTTATCAGAAATCAGGAATCAATACTTCAAAACAAAAAAAAATGAAAAATTAGAAGAAAATGTGAAATATCTCATTGAAAAAACAACTGATATGGAAAACAGAATTAGGAAAGATAATTTGAAAATTATTGGAATACCTCAAAGTCATGATCAGGAAAAGAGCCTTGACATTATTTTCAAAGAATTACTACAGGAAAATTGCCCTGATATTCTAGAGGCAGAGGGCAAGATAGACATGGAAAGAATCCACCAATCCCCCCGAGAAAGAGATCCCAAAAAACCAACCCCCAGGAATGTTATAGCCAAGTTCCGGAACTCCCAAGGCAAAGAGAAAATATTACAAGCAGCCAGAAGGACACAGTTCAAATATCGTGGAGCTGCAGTCAGGATCACACAGGACTTAGCAGCAACTACCTTGGAAGCTCGTAGGGCTTGGAATACAATATACTGGAAGGCAAAAGAGTTTAGAATGCAGGCAAGAATGAACTACCCAGCAAGGCTGAATGTCCTCTTCCAGGTCAAAAGATGGACTTTCAATGAACCAGGGGAATTTGAAAGGTTACTTTTGGAATGGCCAGAGCTGAACAGAAGGTTTGATCTTCAGATACAGGACTCAGATGAAGCATGGAGATTGGAGGAGAGGGGGGGAATATGAGGGACTTAATGAGGATGAACTGCATGTACAGAAAAATGATACTGATCATATTCATATGAACCATCTCAGTTAATAGAGCAGGTAGAGGGAGCTTTTATAGTTGAAGCACAGGAGAAAGCTGAATTCAAAGATAAAATATGGTGTAAAAATGGAGTCCATAGGAAAAAAAGGGAAATGGAATGGGAAAAAGAAAAAGGAGAGGGGGAATAGTCCAAGATATTTCACATAATAAGATATTTTTTATTACAATGAGCTATTGCAATGATATGGAAGGGGGGAGGCAAGGGGGAATGAGGAAACCTTTGCTCTCATCAGAGATGGCTAGGAGAGGAAACAGCAAATAAAGTCAATGGGGTATAGACAATTGGAGTAAGAAGGGGGGGGGGATCAGGGGGAAGGGGTGGGGATGTGAATAAAGGAGGAGAGGATGGACCATGGGGGGAGAGTGGTGAGATATAACACATTTTCTTTTTTACTTCTTGCAAGGGGCTGGGATTGGATGGCCTGTCCAGGACCATAGGGCCAGGTGGATTCTGGGCCTAAGGGGTGGTATGGGGGCTCAGGGCTTCTTGGCCCCAGATCCAGGGATCTGTCTGCTGTGCCACTCAGCAACCATACAGCAGAGTCAGAGTGAAAGGAGAGAGAAAATATAGTACATGGTAGTGGAGAAATAAGAAAGGAGTTGCGATCAGCAATAGCAATGGTGGAAAAATATGGAAGTAACTTTTGTGATGGACTTATCATAAAGAATGTGATCCACCCAAGACAGAGTTGATGGTGTTGGAACAAAGCCTGAAGCACATTTTTTGTTATTATTATTTGGGGGATGGTGCAGGGCAAGTGGGGCTGGGTGGCCTGCCTGGGGCCACATAGCAGGGTGATCTTTGGGTGTCTGGGGCCGGATTCAGACCCAAGTGCTCCTGGCTCAAGGGCCAATGCTCTGTCCACCACCCAGCAACCCCTACTATTATTACTATTTTATTTTGTTTTGGGTCTTTTTTTTCCTTCTTTTTGGTTTTTGCAGGGCTTTGGGGATCGGGTGGCTTGCATGTCACATGGCTGAGTGATTATTTGGTTTAAGAGGCTGGATATGGGCTCGGGTGCTCGTGGCTCCAGGGCTGGTGCCTCGTCCATTGAACCACCTGGTCATACCTACAATTATTACTATTATTTTTTTTTTTACTTTTAATTTTTTTCTCTCCCCTTTACTTTTTCGCCCAAGCAAGTCTATCTATATTCATGGGAGAGGGGTATTTTGCTTACTTGTAAACAAGTATATTTTCTTAATGTAAAAAAAACGTTTGTACAAAATGAGAATAAAAAAGAAAAAAAGATAAAATACTAGAGAGCATAGGAATAAATGGAATATTCCTTTAAATGTTAAGCAGTATCTAATTATAAGCAAAAAAACAAGCATTATATGAAATGGGTATGAACTAGAAGCATTCTCAAGAAGATCAGGGGTGAAACAAGGATGTCTGTTACCAACACTATTATTTAATATTGTATTATAAATGTTACCTTTTGCAAAGAAAAGAAAATGGAATTAGAAGAATTAGAATTGTTAATGAAGAAACAATACTCTCACTCTTTGCAGATGATATGACAATGTACCTAGAGAATGCTACAAATCATGTAAAGAATACTAGAAACAATTAACAACTTTGTCAAAGGCCAAGGATATAAAATAAACCTGCATAAATCTTTAGCTTGACTATATATCAGAAACAGACTGAGAAATCCCATTTAAAACATCTTCAAACAACATAAAATATTTGAGAATCTACCGTCCAAGACATACTCGGAAATTGTATGACAATAATAATTATTTAAACACTTTTCACACAAATAAGATAAAAAAACTGAACAAATGTCAATTTCTCATGGGCAGACAGAGCTAATATAATAAAAATTGTAAAAATTGAATTACCTATTCAGTGCCTTACACATCAAACTTCCCAAAATTACTTTCATGAGGCTAGAAAAAAAGGGCCCAGGAGGACTTCCAGCCAAGATGGCAGAAAGAAGACAGGCACAGTTCTAAAGTCTCCTGATCTTTCCCCATCTATGATATGAAACAAACATCTTAACAGAATATTATCCACAAAACACAGAAAAGCCAAGAGAAAGAAAATCTACCTCAGGATTTGTTTTCCCTGATGCTGTGCGAGTGTGGGTGGGCCCAGAGAGTGGATCAGCCACAGATCAGCTTGATTAGCAATGGGGGTGGAGCCCAGGAGCCTGAGGGCCCAAGAGCCAGACCTGCTTGATCACCAGGGCTAGACCCTGGTCAACTGTTGGGGCTTGGGTCAACTAGGAAGCAAAGGCATTGGTGCTGGCACTGACCTTCTGGATTTTCCCAAGAGGCCTGGAGAGGGGGTAGTTCTGGTGCAGGAGAGCTGAGGATATCATCCCTGTGCTCTTCTGGTTGGGAGAAACTCAAAGCCCACTCCTCCATTTCAGCTGAAGTTTCTTTCCAAAACAAACACAATTACAGACTACTTCTGCCACAGGTAAAAGAACCAGCTCAGCTGACAATAGGGAGAGGGATGACCTCACCCCAGGGTAGAGCCCATCATTGATTGGAGACAAAAGTATTTAACAGCTTCAATCATGCCCTCCAGGCTAAGGGAGATGGCCACAGACTCTCCAGAGAAAGCAACCAGCACCTCATACTGGTCAGACAGAAAACTGCAGTCAGTGAGCAAATCTTCTAACACCCCTTACTGACCAGATGAAGATATGACACTCAGTGAGCAAGGCCTCTAGGGATCCCAACACCAAACCTCTGTGAACCAGTCCCTCCCCAACACAAAATCTTAGCAAAATGAAGAAAAGTCAGTGGAAAGGTGAATCCATAGGAAAATTCTTGGAAGGAAAAGACCCTAAATCAGAGAGATCCAGAACCTCTGAGGAGAATATGATCTGGTCTTCAGCACAGAAAGATTTACTTGGAGAAATAGGGAAGGAGTTCAAAAACCAATTGAAAAATTCAGGAGAGTCAATTAACACCTTACAACAAGAAAGTAAATCAATGGAAAATACAATTGGACAAATACAAAATGAGAATAAATCTCTCAGATCATCAATTGGACAAATAAAAAATGAAAATAATCCTCACACATCCTCAACTAGGCAAACAGAAAATGAAAATAACTCTCTCAAAACTTCAACAGGTCAAATAGAAAGCTCTTTCAAAAGTCGATTTGACTAATTGGAAAAGGAGTTGTAAAAGGTAAATGAAGAAAATTCCTCTCTAAAAAAATGGAGAATTCAGAAACTAATGACTTCATGAGATAGCAAGAGCCTGTTAAGACCAAAAAAAAAATAGAAAAAATAGAAGAAAATGTAAAATACCTCATTAGTAAAACCACTGATCTCAAAAATAGATTGAGGAGAGGCAACTTGAGAATTATTGGACTTCCTGAAAACATTGAAGAGAGGGGAAAAAAGACTGGACTTAATATTACAGGATCTAGTGATGGAAAATTGTCTTCATATCATGGAAGCAGAGGGCAAAGTAGTTATTGAAAGAATACATCAATCCCCTCTGGAAAGAGGTTCTAAAATGAAAACACCAAGGAATGTTGTGGCCAAATTCCACAACTATGAGATAAAAGAGAAATTCCTGCAAACAGCCAGAAAGAAATAATTTAAATACCAAGGAGCCACAGTAAGCATTACACAGGACCTGGCTGCATCAACACTAAGGGATTAAAGGGCCTGGAATGACATATTATGAAAAGCAAGGTAGCTTGAAATGGAGCCAAAAATCCACTATCCAACAAAGCTGAGCTTTCTTTTGCAGGGGAAAAAATAGACATTCAACGAAATGGAAGAATTCTGAAAATTCCTAATGAGAAGACCACAGCTAAATAGAAAATTTGGACATCAAACAGGAGGTTCAACAGACACATGAAAACATAAAAAGGGCGGGGAGTAATGAACAAAACTGGAATTCAATAATTTGAAGCTGGCTACATCCCATCATGGGAAAAATATAACTCTTGAGAATTGTAACTCTAACAGAGAGAATATACCTAGCCAGAAGTGACGGACACTCATGACTTCTCCATCAGACTGCTATCCAATGGGATGAAACTGGCTATAAAAATATTTGGGAGAAAGACTCTAATAACTCTCAAGAATTGTAACTCTATCAGATAGAATGTACCTAGCAAGAAGTGATGGATTCTCAGAATTTTCTATGACTCAGATAGAATGCTTTAAAAACTCTACCTCCTTAAAAAGAGGGGACAGGAAGGAGATGGGAGGAGGGAGGGGACTGAATGGCAAAAATCTCATTGCACTAAGAGGTAGGGAAAACCCTATGGCAACAGAGGGGAAGAAGGGAGGAGATGAGAAACACCTGAATCTTCTCATTAGACACGGCTTGAAGTCAACTTATACACATACTCAGTTAACTTAAAAAAATTTAAACTTTCAAGTATTAAAAAGGGAAAAGGGGAGGGGGAGGGGGGAAAGGGAGGGGAGAATAAAAGGGGAACTAACAAAAAGAAGCAAAGCAAAAAGGAAAAGGAAAGGGAAAAGTAAGGGGAAGGGGTGGATATAGGAGGGCAAACACTGAAGGGGTGGTATTCAGAAACAAAATACTGGGGAATATGCATAAAGGTGGGGAAAGGGGGAAAAATACACAGAGGGAAGATAGCATGGAGGGCAATAAAGCATTAGTAATTATAACTTGGAATGTGAATGGGATGAACTCTCCCTCAAAACGCAGGCAAATAACAGAGTGGATTAAAAACCAGAATCCTAAAATATGCTGCTTAAATAAATTCATTTGTAGCAGAGAGATACATGTAGAGTAAAGGTAAAAGGCTAGAGCAAAATATATTTTGCTTCAGCTGAAGTGAAAAAAGCAGGGGTAGAAATTCTTATCTCAGGCAACGCAGCTGCAAAAATAGATAGTGTTAAAACAGATAAGAAAGGAAACTATATCCTCCTAAAAGACACCATGAATAATAAAGTGATTTCAATGGTGAATATATATGCACCCAATGGGATATCACCCAAATTCCTAGAGGAGAAGGTGAAAGAACTACAGGAAGACATCGACAGCAAAACTCTCCTAGTTGGACACCTCAACCACCCACTCTCAGATCTAGATAAATTAAATCATAAAATAAATGAAAAAGAATTTAAGGAGGTAAATAGATTATTAGAAAAACTAGATATGATAGAATTATGGAGGAAACTGAATGGGAAGACAAAGGAGTATACCTTTTTCTTTGCAGTACATGGCACTTATATAAAAATTGACCATGAACTAGGACATACAACCTAATGATCAACTGCAGAAAGGCAGAAATAGTGAATACATCTTTCTCAGATCACAATACAATAAAAGTCATATGCAATATTTGGCCAGGGAGATTTAGACCCAGAACCAATTGGAAACTGAACAACCTCATTTTAAAGAATGAGTGGATCAAACAACAAATTATAGAAAGAATTATTTTAGCCTAGACAATGACAATAATGAAACAACATATGAAAACCTATGGGATTTACTCAAAGCAACTCTCAGGGTATATATTATAACTTCAAATGCTTACATGAATAAATTAGAGAAAGAAGAAATGAATGTACTAAATATTCAACAAAAAATTAGAGAAAGAACAAATTAAAATTCACCAATTAAACACAAAATTATAAATTCTAAAAACTAAAGTAGAAATTAATAAATCAAAAGCAGAAAATCTATTGAATTAATAAATAAAACCAAAAGTCAGTTTTATGAAAAAAATAACATTGATATACCTCTGGTCAATTTGATTTTAAAAATAAAAACCAAATTGCTAGTATCATAAATGAAAAAGGTGAACTCACCACCAATGAGGAGGAAATTAAATTAATAATTTGCAATTATTTTGCCCAACTCTATTCCAATAAATTTTACAATCTAAGTGAAATGGACAAATATTTACAAATATAAGTTCCCCAAGTTAAATGAAGAGGAGATTAAATACCTAAACAAACCTAAGAAAACAAACAAACAAACAAACCCCAAGAAAAAATCTCCAGGGCCTGATGGCTTCACAAGTGGATTCTACCAAACATTCAAGGAACAATTGGTTCCTATTATATATAAACTCTTTGGAAAAAATATGGGAAGATGGAACTCTGCCTATTTCATTCTATGAAAGCAATATGGTGCTGTCACCTAAACCAGGAACAGTTAAAACAGAGAAAGAAAATTATAGACCTATCTCCCAAATGGATATATATATATATATATATATATATATATATATATATATATATATATATATATAAATCTTGAATAAAATCTTAGCTGAATGATTATAACAAGTTATCACTGGGATAATACATTTTGACTAAGTAGAATTCATCCCAGGAAAGCAGGGTTGGCTCAATATTAGGAAAACTGTTATTATAATCAATTGTGTCAATATCAAGCCTATCAAAAATTATATTATCATATCAATAGATTCTGATAAAGCTTTTAGCAAAATACAGAACCCATTTCTACTAGAAACAATAGATAGTGTAGGAATAAATGGACTGTTCCTTAGAATAATTAGCAATATCTATCTGAAACCATCAACAAGCATTATATTCAATGGAGAGAAGCTAGAGACATTCCCAATAAGATCAGAGGTGAAACAAGGATGCCCATTATCACCACTACTATTAGATATCATATTAGAAATGTTACTTTCAGCAATTAGAGAAGAAAAAGAACCTGAAAGAATTAGAATTGGGAATGAAGGAACAAAACTCTCATTCTTTGCAGATGACATGATGGTATACCTAGAGAATCTCAAGAAATCACCCAAAAACACTACTGAAAACAATTAGAAATTTTAGCAGATTTGCAGGATATAAAATAAACCCTCATAAATCTTCAACATTTCAATATATTACTAGGAATATAGAACAGGAAAATCTAGAGAGAGAAATACCATTCAAAGTAATCTCAGACAATACAAAATACCTGGGAGTCTATTTGCCAAGGCAGACTCAGATATTTTGAAAACAATTACAAAACACTTCTCACACAAATTACATCAGATTTAAATAGCTGGGCAAACATCAGCTGCTCTGGGATGGGTAAAGCTTATACAATAAAAATGACAATTCTTCCAACACTAAACAACCTGTTTTAATGCCATACCATACAAAATTCAAAAAAATTACTTAAATGATTTAGAAAAAGTAGTAAGTAAATTCATATGGAGAAATAAAAAGTCAAGAATTTACAGGAATTTAATGAAAAAAGAGTACAAAAGAAGCGGGCTTAGCCCTACCTGATCTCAAATTATATTATACAGCATCAGCCATCAAAACTGTCTGGTATTGGCTAAGAAATAGATTGGTGGACCAGAGGAAAAGACTAGGTGCAATAGCAGGAAATGATTATAATAATTTGCTGTTTGATAAACCCAATGAGTCCATCTATTGCGATAACACCTCTCTCTTTGATAGAAACTGCTGGGAAAATTGGAAGTTAGTATGGAAGAAACAAATTAGAAGATTTCGATTACATTAAATTAAAAAGATTTTATACAGACAAAACCACTGTAACCAAGATAAAAAAATGTAGTAAACTGGGAAATAATCTTTAAAACTAATGTTTCTGACAAAAGACTCATTTCTAAAATATACAGAGACCTGAGTCATATGTTTTTTAAAAAAATCCATTCCCCAATTGACAAATACTCAAAGGATATGCAAAGGCAATTTACAGATGAGGAGATCCAAGTAATCCATAATCATATGAAAAATTGCTCTAAATCATTACTTATTAGAGAAATGCAAATTAAAGCTTCTCTTAGGTACCACCTCATACCTCTCAGACTGGCCAATATGACCAGAAATGATACTGATCATTGTTGGAAAGTTTGTGGGAAATCTAGGACACTATTACACTGCTGGTGAAACTGTGAACTCATCCAACATTTCTGGAGAGAAATTTGGAACTACACCCAAAGGGCAAAAAAATTTGCATAGCCTTTTATCAAGCAATACCACTACTGGGTCTATACCCTGAAGAGATGATGAAAAAGGGTAAAAACATCACTTGTATAAACACATTCATAGTAACTCTGTTTGTGGTGGCAAAGAATTGGAAATCAAGTAAATGTCCTTCAATTGCGGAATGGCTTAGCAAACTGTGGTATATGTATGTCATGCAACACAATTCTTCTATTAGGAACCAGGAAGGATTGGAATTCAGGGACATCTGGAGGGATTTGCATGAACTGATGCTGAGTGAGATGAGTGGAACAAGAAAAACACTGTACACCCTAACAGTTATATGGGGGTGAAGATCATCCTTGATGGCTTTGCTCATTCAGTCAGTGCAACAATGAAGGAAAATTTGGGGCTGTCTGCAATGGAGAATACCATCTGTATCCAAAGAAACAATGGAGGAGTTTGAACAAAGACCAAGGACTATTACCTTATATTTAGAAAAAAAACATATCTTATTGTCTAATCTTGCTATCTCTTATACTTCATGTTTCTTTCTTAAGAATATGATTTCTCAGGGATCGAGCCAAGATGGTGACAAGAGAGGATTGTCTCTTAGGTGCTTTCACTTTAAACATATAAACAAAGTCCTCTAAATAAATTTTCAAGCGACAGAACCCACAGAGGTATCCAGCAATGCAGTTCTCCAGTCCAAGGTAACCTGGAAAAGAGTGGAAAGGCACTGCTCCATAGGTCTGGAGGAGCAGTCCACCAGAGTGAAGGAACTTCAGCCTCCTGGAGGCAGCCCCAGAGCACTGGGATCCCTGGCTCACATTAGTGAGGGTAGTTTCCTGAACTACACCCCAGGAAGCAGCAGGAACAACTTGGAGGATCAGCAGGGGTACTGCTGCCAGAACAAGCATATGAAGCCCATCCCTCAGGGCACACATTGGGCAAAGTGGCCATGGCAGCCCAGATGCAGCAACTGGAAGCAGAAGCCAGTAAGCAGGAGCCCCCAGGGCATGAATGTTGAGCCTAATGAGGGGAGTAGAGAGAGACTGTCAAGTGCTTTCTTCTGTACCTGGTACAGGACTCTGGGGTTCTGACCACATTCTGATCCAGATCGCAGTCTAGGAGCCCCCACAGAACAGCAGGGCCCCCCCAACTTCAGCCCTGTGGCAGAGGAGTACACTTGTGGTCATTAACAGACCAGGAGGGAAGACAGAGCCTCACACATGGAGATCCTTGTGGGGGTACCCCACCAATACTCAAAAGTTCAGGAAGTACCCCAAAACCAAGCATAGGCTGGAGAAATGATTCAGCAGGGAAAAAAGAGGAACACCATTGAGAAATGCTTTGCCTGTGATTCCAAGAGGGATCAAAACACTCAAACTGAAGATGAGGAAGTACAAGCTCCTGCATCTGAAGATTCCAAGAAAAACAGAAAGTGGGCTTAGGCTATGACAAAACTCAAAAAAGACTTTGAAAAACAAGTGAGTGAGATAGAAGAAAATTTGGGAAAAGAAATGAGAGAGATGCAGGAACAACAGGAAAAAGAAGTCAACAACTTAGTCAAGGAGATACAAAAAAGTGCTGAAGAAAATAATATCTTTAAATTCAGCACAGGTCAAATGGATACAATAGTTCAAAAAGTGATTAAGGAGAAGAATGCTTTAAAAATCAGAATTGGCCAGATGGAAAAAGAGATAAGAAAACCCTCTGAGGAAAACAAATCCTTCAGACAAAGAATGGAACTGAGGGAGGTTGCTGATTTTTCAAGAAATCAGGACACAATACTTCAAAACAAAAAGAATGATAAATTACAAGAAAATGTGAAACATCTCATTGAAAAAAAAACAACTGATAATGGAAATCAGATTTAGGAAAGATAATTTACAAATTATTGGAATACCTGAAACTCATTATCACAAAAAGAGCCTTAACATCATTTTCAAAGATTTACAACAGAAAAATTTCCCTGATATCCTAGGAACAGAGGGCAAAATAGAAACTGAGAGAATCCACCAATCTCCCCAAGAAAGAGGTCCAAGCCAAGTTCCAGAACTCCCAAGTCAAAGAGAAAATATTACAAGCAGCCAGAAGGACACAATTTAAATATTGATCTGCAGTCAGGATCACACAGGACTTAGCAGCAACTACATTAAAAACTCAGCTTGGAATATAATATTCTGGAAGGCAAAAGAGCTGAGAATTCAACCGAGAATCAACTACCCAGCAAAACTGAATGTCCTCTTCCAGGGAAAAAAATGGACTTTCAATGAACCATGGAAGTTTCAAATGTTCTTGTTGCAATGGCCAGAGATGAACAGAATGTTTTATCTTTAAACATAGGATGCAGGTGAAGCATAGAGAGTGGAGGATAAGGGGAAAATATGAGGTACTTAATGATAATTACATGTATTCCTCTATAGAAAAATGATACTGATAATACTCATATGAACCTTCTAATTTTATAGAGCAGGTAGAATGAGCTTTTATAGTTAAAGCACAGGAGAAAGCTGAATTTGAAGATATAATGTGGTATACAAATGAAGTCAATAGATAAAACGGAAATGGAATGGGAGAAAGAAAAAGGAGAGGCAGAATAGACTAAGATATTTCATATAATAAGATTTTTCTTCATTACAATAGCTCATTGTAATGGAAGGGGGGAAGGCAAGGGGGAATGAGAGAATCTTCGATATCATCAGAGTTGGCTAGGAGAGGAAGCAGTATATATACTCAATGGGGTGTAGACATCTGGAGTAAGAAGGAGAGAAGGGGTACAGGGGGAAGTGGAGGGATGTGAGTGATAGAGGAGAAGATGTACCATGGGGGGAGAGTGGTCAGATATAACACATTTTTTTTTACTTCTTGCAAGGGGATAGGATTGGATGGCCTGTCCAGGACCATAGGGCTGGGTGGATGCTGCGCCTAAGGGGTGATATGTGGGCTCGGGACCTCTTGGCCCCAAGGGTGGGGATCTGTCTGCTGTACCACTCAGAAACCCTACAGCAGAGACAGAGTGAAAGGAGAGAGATAATATAGTACATAATTAGTGGAGAATTATGAATGGAGGGAGTTAAGATCAACAATGGCAATGGTGGAAAAATATAGAAGTAACTTTTGCCATGGACTTATCATAATGTGATCCACCCATGACAGACCTGGTGGTGTTGGAACACAGATTGAAGCACATTTATTATTGTTAATATTTAATATTATTATTATTTTGGGGTGGGTGGGTTGCAAGGCCATTGGGTCTGGTTGGACTGCCTTGGGCTGCACAGCTAGGTGATTGCTGGGTGTCTGAGGCCAGATTTGGACCCGGGTGCTCCTGGCTCAAGGGCCAGTGCTCTGTCTGCCACTCAGCCACCCCTACTGTTATTATTACTCTTTTGTCTTTTTTTTCTTTTTGTTTTTTGCAGAGCAATGGGGTTGGGATGGTTTGCATGGGGTCACACAGCTGGGTGATTTTTGGGTGTATGGGGCCAGATTTGGGCTTGGGTGCTTCTGGCTCCAGGACCGGTGCTCCGTCCACTGCACCACCTGGCCATACCTAGGATTATTAATATTATTTTAATTTTAATTTTTATTTTTTTCTCTCTCCTTTGTTCCTCATGTGGGTCTATATTCTTAGGGGAGGGGTATTAAGGTTACTCTTAAACAAGACTATTTTAGTAATGTATAAAAAACATTATTTGTACAAAATAAGAATAAATAATTAAATAATAAAAAGATGGAAAATTAAAAGAAAGAATATGATTTCTCTCCCATCACACTCAATTTGCATCAATGTATGCCATGGAAACAATGTAATGACTGACAAATTGCCTTCTGTGGGTGGTGGGGGGGAGGGAAGTAAGATTAGGCGAAAATTTTTAAAACTCATCAAATCTTTATTTTAAAACAAAGGGCCCAGCACCCCAATGCTCTGGTTTAGGGTACTCTACAGTACCCTACAGTACCCTGGTACTCTGCAGAAAAATAGTTTTTCAAAGGTTGTTAGCTCCCATTCAAGCATTCAAACTATCAATGTAAAGGAATTAAGATAGGCTCTTCATCAGACAGAAAATATAAATGCACAAAGACTCCTACCCAAACCCTAAAATAGTCAAAACAATGCTTCTACCTCATCTAGTTCCCTCCTACCTTTGAGTAACTCTATACTTGGAATAATATTCCCCTGTGGTTGAAAATCCCCTGAAGAAAAGGAGAAAGTGGTTATAATAAATAAGAAGTTTATTTAACACCTTTTGGAGAGTCTGCCCCTCTTCATTTCTTTCAGGGACCTCAGTACTTTTAGCACTTCCCTTTGATTTGAGGTTCTTCTGAAAGGTAAAACACTGATAGACAGCCCCCATCCTCAGACCAGCACAATTTATTCATTGATAGTGGGAAGGAAGGTTTGGGTGAAGAATAGTGAGGGAATTAATAAAAAAATGCAAAGTGAGGGAACCTAGCCCTACCAGATCTAAAATTATATTATAAAGCATCAGTCATCAAAACTGATACTGCCAAAAAATAGGGTGGTAGATCAATAGAATAGATTAGGCATGAAAGAAACAGTAAATAATGACTAAGAATCTGCTTGTTTTTAAATCCAGAGTCTAGTTTTGGGGATAAGAATTCACTCTTTGATAAAAACTCTGGGAAAACAGGAAGACAATATGGCAAAAACTAGGTATAGACCAATATTTCACACATTAAACCAAGAAAAGGTTGAAATGAGTACAGGATTTATAATTAAAAGTTGAAATCCTAGTCTAGGGAGGAGAGAAAGGTATAGTTTATCTGTCAGATCTATGAAAAGGGGCACAATTTATTACCAAAGAAGCAATAGATAGCATTATAAAATGCAAAATGGACAATTTTGATTATATATTAAACTGAAAAGATTTTACACTAATAAAACCGAAATTATTGTCCTTTTTGCTTATTTATTTTATATTATTTTGATAATCTTGTTGTGAGAGTAATCATAAAACCCCCTACTCCCCAAAAGATGAGAAACCTGAAGAATAGTGAGAGAGAAATAAGTGCAGTTTCAATCTGTGTTAAGATTCCAATGGCTCTGTCTCTGGGATGAGTTGCCTTCCCCATCATAACCACCAGAGTAGGTGCTTCAATATTTTTCCCACAGTTGCTATCATTAATGATATTTCCCACCACTCTATTCCTCCCCACTCTATTCCATTCTCTCTACTTTCGTCCTGCCCCTATTCAGAAGTGTATTGTATCTGAGTACCTCTCCCATGATCTTCCCTCTCTTCTATCACCTACTCCCCCTTTCCCTCTGTCTGTTCCCCCTTATCCCATCCCTTTCCTCTCATTTTTCTCCACGGTAAGATACATTTCTATTCCCTATTAACTGTGTATGTTATTTCTTCTCTGAGTCATTTCTGATGAGAATGAAGGCTCACTCATTCCCCCTTACCTTCCCCCATTCCATTGTAAAAGTTTTTTTGACTCATGTGAAATATCTTCTTCCTCTCCTTTCTCTTCCTCCCAGTCCTTTCCTTTATCACTTACTGACTCCATTTTTTTACTATATTATACCATTATATTCAGTTCCTTCCTGTGCCATGTCTATATATGCTCATTATAACTGCTCTTATAAATGAGAAAGTTCATATGAGTTATCAGTATCTTCTTCCCATTAAGGAAGTTGAACATCACTAAGTTCCGCATAATTAGTCCTTCTTGTCCAGCCCTTCTATGGTTCCTCTGAGTCCTATAATTGGAGAACACACTTTCTTTTCAATTCTGGTTGTTTCAATAGAAAAGTTTGCAAGTCCCCTGTTTCATTGAAAGTCCATCTTTTCCCCTAAAAGAGGACATTCAGTTTTGCTGGATAGTTGATTCTCCGTTGTAAATCAAGATCCTTTGCCTCATGGAATATCATATTCCAGCCTTGCAAGCCCTTCATGTAGATGCTGCATTCAGAGCTACCTTGGTTTTTTTTTAATATTTTCCCAGATCCTTCAATCCCCTAATGTTGATGCAGCCAGCTCCTCTGTAATACTTACTGTAGCTCCTTGGTATTTAAATTGTTACTTTCTGGCTGCTTGCAGGATTTTCTATTTTATCTGATAATTCTGGAGTTTGGTGTCAATATTCCTTGATCTTTTCATTTTAGATTCCCTTTCAGGAGACCAATGTATTCTTTCAATCACTATTTTGTCATTTCCATGATATCAGGACAATTCTCCTTCACTATATCCTGAAGTAAGACTCCAGTCTTTTTTTCTCCTCAGTGTTTTTAGGAAGCCAAGTGATTCTTAAATTGTCTCCTCTGGATCTGTTCTTCAGGTGAGCTCTTTTATCTATGATGTATTTTACATTCTCTTCTTTCTTTTTTAATTTTTTTTAATTTTGTTTATAATTCATGATGTCTCATGAAGTTATTACTTTCCACAGATTCCCTTCTTTTTTCCCATAGAGAAGAATTTTCTTCAATTTACTTTTTTTTAGGTTATTGCAAGGCAAATTGGGTTAAATGGCTTGCCCAAGGCCACACAGCTAGGTAATTATTAAGTGTCTGAGGCCAGATTTGAACTCAGGCACTCCTGACTCCAGGGCCACTGTGCCACCTGTGTCAAATTACCTTTTGCACTCCTTTTCCAACTGGTCATTTCTATTTTTGAAGCAGATTTCCATTTGCCCAATTGTAGTTTTGAGAAAATTATTTTCTTTTTGTACTTGTCCAATTGTATTTTTGATTTCTTGTTGCAAGATGATATTTTCTCTTGCAAAGTTTTAATTTTCTCTTGCATTTCTTTTCTCAATTTTTCCAGCTGATTTTTAAACTCCTTCCTGATATCTTTTAATAAGTCTTTCAGGGGAAAAAAAATCATTCTGATCTAGAGACTATTCATATTCTCCTCTGAAGTTCTAGTTCTCTCTGAGTTAGGATTCTTGCCTTCCAGGTAACATTCAATGGAAGCTACTTTTCACTGACCTTTGTTCATTTTCCTAGGATCTTATTTTGGGGGAACAATCTGGTTCACAGACCTTTGGTGTTGAAATCCCTAGAGGCTTTGTTCACTGAGTTTAGTAACTCCAAGTGAGTGAGTCAGCCAGTAGAGGATGTTAGATGCTTTCTCTGGAGTGTTCGTGACCTTGATTGGTGGTCTAACTCCATAGGCCTGGGGGGGTGTTGAGGGGGGCGGACAGCAGGATCTGGGTTATCCTCAATGTAGGCTGTGCCTAAGGGCAAAATAGTTAATCTACTTAATCCTTACTCAGCACTGAGGGAGATCTATTGCCCACATTTGAGCTGGGGAGGTGGAGGTGGGGAACTATTATTGTATTTGTTCTAGGAAGAATCCGTTTCTACCACAGGAATGGCGAATGGCAAAGGAGGGGAACCCAAATGGAAAGAGGAGGACTTCACGGAAAACACAGGGGCTTGTGACCCTGGTTTTCCAGTCCAGCCATACTGACCAGATCTATGTCTGGTCACTGAGTTGGAGTTCTCCAACCCCACTTAAAGAATAATTCTGTTCTCCTTGGCACCCACAGAAATCACTTCCACCACTGTTCTCAGGTTAGCCTTCAGGTCATACCTTGTTACTGGGCCTGGCTCACCTATGCTCCTCTAGTAGATGTTCTTCCCCTATGTTCTTCTCTGGGTATTTTGGATGCACATTCGGTTAAGAGGCTTGGTTCATATTAGTTCTGAAGAAAAGTCAGGTGAACTTAAGACAGTGCCTGGCTTCTCTCTACCATCTTGGCCAGAAATCATATACCATTTTACAAATTGTTTTTCTTGGAAGTAGAACCCAGAATATGATAGAGGAATCAAGAATTCAAAGAATTATCCAATTATCTTCAACTTAGTTTTCAAGTAAAAAAAAAAAAGCTTTCTCCAATCTATTCACCAAAGAAAAGAGCAAATAATTTGCTGAAATATTCAATCTAGTAATTCTTCCTAAAGAAAAAAGAAGGTTCTTTCCTTTGTGCCAAACACTACTCTGCCCTCCACACAGCTACAAGTTAGCAGATTCTTGTTATCATTATCTCCTCTGGTACAGATAGTCCACCTGAATTTCTGAGGGCATTTGAGGTCTGGAAACTCTCTTGATGAAGGATGCTGTTCACCTCTGTTCCAATAGGTTATCATCCCCATACTTTGCTCTTTTAAAAAGAAACTAAAGTGAACAGCCTTGAATTTTCTTTGATGGAACCATCAGTAGTTAGAGGCATAAACAAATGTACTCAGCCATTGTTAGCTTTTATAATCTAGGTCCCAACATCTCAAGGTATAGAAATTGCATTAAAATCTATCATTTCTATCAGAATGAGCTTTCCATTTTCATTCCTTTTTTTCTTTTAAAGATAATAAGAAATTGATAATAAAAATATCCTAAACATTTTCTCTCTCTTTATGTTAACTCAAGGCATCAAATATTATTTCCATGTTATGTTTGCACTAAACAAAACCACAGATGGATAACTTTCTTTTTAAGATTTTTGTAAGTCAATGGGGTTAAGTAGCTTGCTCAGGGCCACATAGCTAGGTAACTATTGAATGTCTGAGGCCAGATTTGAACTCCTGACTCCAGGGCTGGTTCTCTATCCACTGCACCACCTAGCCACCCCTGGATAGATAATTCTCTAAAAGAAACCCCTGATATTATAAGAAAAATTTTAGTAAAACATTGAAAAACTCTATTTATAATCCATATACCTAAGACATCTTGCCATGGTCAAAGAATGTATTACTAGTTACTCAGATGTTTGATGATAAATCACTCATACTTAACTAGAGTGACAGATTTAGTCTTCTCTTTACTATAGACTTCAAATTACCAGCAGCAGCTGGTGATAGTAATAAGATATGACAAGTAGTATGCCCTAAAGGCATTTGAAATATTCACAAGATTTTACTGATTCAGAAGTTTTGGGCAGTGATTTAAAAATATACTGTTCAGGTCAGTTAATATTACTCAATAAACATTTGTTAAACACTATATACTAGGAAATATGCTAAGCAGTGGCCATAAAATTAGAAAAGACAGTCCTTACCCTTAAGGAGCTTGTTGTTCATACTTTATTCTTGAAAAAGACTAATGACATTGGGTAGATTTCTTGACTTGAACATGATTTGGATTTGAGGTATAGCTATGCAGAGTTATCACAGTCTCACAATCTCCTTCAGAGTCATTGGTGTCCAGTGAAAGTACATAGGTCAAGATGACTGGATTTGGCCCTGGATGCAGTGAGGGACCTTGATCTTTTTATGTTAAGGTCTGTCTTACAATCTAAGATAACACACAAAAGAAAGCTAAAAACCTATGGGATGGAGAACACCAGTCTTGGAGTCAAGAGGACACAATTTCAAATATAGATACAGACATTTATTAGGTATGTGACCCTGGGCAAATTACTTAGCCTCAGTAGTCTTTAAATAAATAAATACATACACGAATGAATAAAAATAGCCATGGACTGGGAGGAAAAAAGAAAGTGACTTGATTGGGGACATTGTAGAGATGTCAAAGATATCCAAAATGAGGGCACTCTAGTAATCACAGACATCCTGACTTTCTGTTTCCATACCCATCCAACAACTACCTGTTACATCAGGGCATGATTCAAAATGACTGTAAGGATCTTTATATTCACAGTTGAAGCAACTCAGAAATCATAGCCTTGTTACTAGTACCATTCTGACCCTAGATCAGAGATAAAAATAGATCATTGTCAAAAACTGACATTTCTGGGTGGCTAGGTGGTGTAGTAGATAAAGCACCAGCCCTGGAGTCAGGAGTACTTGGGTTCAAATCCAGTCTCAGACATTTAATAATTACCTAGTTGTGTGACCTTGGGCAAGTCAAAAACCTTAAAAAATAAAATTTTAAAAATTGACATTTCTTTTCACATACATAAATTTGCAAATTAACAGGGGCAAAATATATCTTTAACTTTTTTTAAACTTTTGAAAAACTTTTAATATGCAATATGTTTTTGTTAGAAATCAATTATTTTACATGAAATGCTTTGCATTCATAAGATTTTTAACATGTATTCTTTAATTCTCCATTAAACCACACATCATCTTGGATACTAATCTTATCTTTAACAAAGATTCAAAGAATCCATTTTTCTAAGTCTAGTACCATTCATCACCCAAAGGACTTCAATGAAGTTCAAATTAGTAGAATACTCAAACTATTAGGCAAATTAAGATTCTTATGTTTTGGGGCGGCTAGGTGGCACAGTGGATAAAGCACCGGCCCTGGAGTCAGGAGTACCTGGGTTCAAATGTGGTCTCAGACACTTAATAATTACCTAGCCCTGTGGTCTCGGGCAAGCCACTTAACCCCATTTGCCTTTCAAAATACCTAAAAAAAAAGATTCTTATGTTTTTTTTTTTTTACAAGTAGCATAAAGCAAGTGCATATTCCAACATTTCATCTACATTTGGGAACTTAAAAATATATTAGCTACTTAATAATTATTTACAAGACCAATCATCAAACATATATGCAAAGCTTCAGCATTATACAAAGAAGAAACAAATAGATTGACACAAGAGCCATGTAATGGCTCTCCTCTCTGTCCCTTTCCAAATCTATTCCAATTCAACAAACATCCATTATGAAACTATTTTGAACCACATTTTAGTATTGAAGTTCTCAGTCTAAAGTTCTGCTAATCAAGAACATAGTGTTGGAAGGGATCTTCAAGGCCATCTAGTTAAATGTAACCCTGAATATGAATCTCCTTAGCAACATCATTGACAAGTTGTTATCAGAGTCTGATAGAAGACAGTTCAATCATGACCATTAAGTTGATGTTGGAAGTGGTGTTGGTGATGGTGATGATGATGGTTATAGAGATTACAAACATTGATATAATACTTTAAGATTTTCAAATTTGTATATGTGTATATATATATATATGTGGGTGTGGGTGTGGGTGTATTAATTTATATGTATACATATGTACACATATATGCATTTGTGTGTATAATTACATTTGACCCACACAATCATCTTGAGTTAAATATAATTATTAGCAAGGTAAAATAGGAAGCTTCATTGAAGACTGAGGAAGAAATTTAGGGGTGATTTGACCTCCAAATTCAGGGTGCCTATAGCCTTGGGGCTAGGGATGACTGGGTAGATGAGAAGGGGTGGGGGTTGGGAAGGACTTGTGGTGGAACCATGAGAAACTGGGTAGCCAAATACTACTGCTGCAGAGGATTCTAGAATGCAGATTTTTACCAGGCAAAATTCTCTGTATGACTCAGCTTCTTTATTATGTCAATGTCACAAATTACAGCTTTGAGCTTGTTATCCTCTGTATAATTTTCAGTTCCCTTTTCAATAACATGGTTGCAAGATGGAAACACAAAATACACAAATTAAGTCAGGTCTTTGGGTTTCCCTATGCGGCATGATACTCTCTGAGTACAATTGTCCTGCTGCTGAAATTCCTCAGGTCTTCTTGCTTTACAGTATCAAGATAGCTGATGGTGGAAAGGGTGGATTACCTAGAGACCTATTATGTAGGCCCTGTCATCCTGGGAGTTGTCATTGCCTTTGTGCTCCCCAACTTCCCTGTCCTTGGATTCATCGGCACATATATAGGTTATTATTTTGGAAGGAAGAGTGGGAGAAAGTGTGACAACATTTCCATTTAATGTTTTGGACAATCCTATGTACTGGGACAGCACAGTCAACTACTTGGGGTGGTCAATCATAAATGTCAACCCTACAAGCTTCTCCTAACAGACAATGTTAGTTGCCATTGCATATGAAGAGCCTTTCTCTGAGGAGATCCAACTACAAAAATCTCTGAAGCCAAAGAACAGTAAATAAATGCCTACAGGATTTGTGTTGGAGAAAGTACAGCTGAAGGGGTTGGTCTAAATGCATTGCTAAAACTCAAACTCTGGTCTCTATATGTTGGGTTATTTCAAATAAAATACTTGGTGACCCCATGGGTACTCAGTTCTAGACCCTCCCAGGGACTGGAGGTAATAACCTAAAGCGCATTTTGAAACTACTGCCTGGGGGATGGGGAGAGTTCATCACTGGGTACCTGCTCTTGCTTACCTCCAAATTACCAATTCAATACATATATATATATATATATATATATATATATATATAATTGTTGTCCCATTTTATAAATGAGAAAAGTAAGCATAATAGAGGTTAAGGGACTTCCCCAAGATAACCAAGTTAGTCAGAGACTAAGGTAGAGCATTCTTGACTGCAAGTCTGGTGTTCTTTCAATTATGCCACAATCTAACCATCTCCAATGGCAACCCATTTCTCTTAAGGGTATCTCCAATTGTAGGAACATGGTTTAATTTTAATTAATTTTTAATATTTTCAAACACTTTTTTTATTCTCCTTCCCATAACCATTAGTGGGAAAACAAAGAAAGAAAAAAGGGAAACAATGCTTATAATATATACATATATGCATGTGTAATATACATGTACAATGTATACATGTATACATAATATACATATAATATATACATGTAATTTCATATTCACTAAATTCAAAACTTTGCATCTTATTCTTCATTATGCTGTCTTGTTCTCTAATTGTTAGTGATTTTATAGCATGTTTTCATAAATTTCATATATTTTCATACATTTCTTCTTTTGAGAATAACAGTTCATATCCATTGAACATTTTTCTATTTGTTAATGTTTTATATATTTAACTAATTTCTCTCTGTTATAGATCTTATCATAATTTGCAATTATTTTTCATAGTTACTTCATTTCTAATTTTAGCAACATTAGTTTTATTTGTACAAAATCTTTTTAATTTTACATATTTTCCTCAGTCCTATATTCTTATATTTTTTCTCCCTCTTTATATAGAAGAGGGGGCATAACATAAGCATATGAATAGCACCAATGACCCATGCTTGATATAATCAGTTTCTACTCCATTCTCTCTTTTTTTGCCCATAATCCAGATGCTAATCACTTATTTTCTTTTAAACTTCTTTTCATAATACTCCCCTATAAAACTTAGAGGTTATTTTTGCTTATGATTAACCCTTTATTAGAATTATCTCCTCTCTTAATCCTTCTTTTTCCCTTCTCATTTTCTCTCTTTTTCTCCAATTAACTGAATTTATTTTTACACTAAATTCTTTGCACATATGTGTATGTAGTGTGTACATGTATGTGTGTGTTCTACCCACATAAGTTTGAATGAAAATTAGATGCAAATGTCCTTCTATATTTGTCTAATTTGCACAGAATTCTAATTGAAATTTACACTCATTTCATAATATGAATTTTCCCCCTTCTATTCCCTTTACTTTCCTACTGTATAATGCGCCCCTTACTTTTTTTTCTTCTTTTGAGATTACCAAAACATAAGAAGAATCAAAGTTATGATTGAACCTTGGTTTTTTCATCAGGAATTCCATTATTCAATTTCAATAAATGTCCATTTTTAGTGTCAGTTTTTAAGCCAATATCTTCTGTTTTATGGAATATCATATTCTATAATCTACACTCTTTCATAATTTCTGTGACATTAATCTTAATTCTTTGGTACTTAAAATCTTTCTGACTCTTTGCAATAGTTTTAATGAAAAATTCTGGATTTTTATAATGATGTTTCTGAGAGATTTCATTTTGTTACTTCTTTCTGAAGTTGACTGTTGTAGTCAATCTTCACTTTATTCTCCAGTTCTGAGACAACTGAGCAATTTTATTTCTTAGTTCTTAAAATATAATATATTACCAAATTTGTGGGGTCTAAAATTCTTAAGTTGTTTTCCTTTGATATGTTTTCCAAATTGGTTATTTTTTTTATCAGATCCATTTTATTGGCTTCTGTTTCTTTTTTTGTTCCCATCTTTGACCTTCTAAAAATATTTATTCTTGTCTCATTGAATCAATGCTTTCTATTCCATTCTAATTTTGAGAGAGTCATTTACTTGGATAAAGTTATTTACATGTTGTGATTTTTTTCTGAATCCCTCCTCCATAGCCCTGCTTCTCCTCATTCTTCTCACACTAATTTCATTTATAATAGCATTTATTCCTTTAAAAAAACAATTTCTTCTTTGCAAGTTGTGAGAAAGTTATGTTTTTCTTTGAGGTTTTTGTCTGTAAGTGTCTTATAGTTATTGTAGTTTTGTATCTTGGATATGCCTCACTTTATAATAACTAATTTTTGTTTGTTTGTTTGTTGACATCCTTGCTGGGAACTGCTCTCACCAATTCAGTATTACTGAGCTAAGAGATCTGAGTTGCTGAATCTATGATCCTAATCCTTCTGTTAAATTTCTAAACTGATAGTCTGGATGAATCCAAGATTAACTCTGATGAATATGGCACTCAGGATTTTGAATTCTGAATCTATCCTCCATTTTCCCTTGAGGGAAGAAGGATGAGTCTGAATCACTCTCTGGGAGTAGGATTTGGGTTTGTGATCAGTTCACAGCATCTCTTCTCAGCTGATTAAGTTCAGAATTCTGTTTGCTAAGTCTGTAATTCTGAACCACTCATTCTATGTTCTTATACTAGTTAGTTGCCTTTAATATGAATTTATGGTCTTGAACAGCATATAATATCCTCTGACATATATTTCAATTTCAGAATCCTGTCTCTTTTCTTATATTCAAAAGTGACATTATAAAGATAGAGCAAGTCATATAGTTTTTCAAGTCCTGAAATCGAAAATTATGTGCCACTGAATAAATCATTTAATCTCTCTCATCCTCAGCTTGTTCTTCTTTAAATGAAAATAATAAGTCTAAACAAAATAGTCATTAAATGAATTAAACAAATAGAATTAAATAATATATGTGTAATGTTCTGGACAACTTAATGCCCTATATAAATCCTATCAAAATCAGCAGCAGCAGCAGCATCTGATTCTGATGATAATGATGAGGTCTATGATAACAATTTTTAAAATATCTCTTCTTTATTTCCTACTATTGGTGAAATTTCCTGCATTCCCCGATACACTGAATCTCATATCTATAGGAAACAATCTATGGATACTGAGTTGAAGAATAATTGAAGTTTTAAGTAGGATCATTTTCCTCATCACTATTCCACTCAATAATATGTTTCCAATGCTTATCTCTTTTCTCTCTATAGTGTATCTGATTCTTTGGATAGAAAAATAGTACATAACATTACACCAAAATATATTAGATTGGATTCACCATCAAATATTAACCTTATAACCTTTAATATGCAAATTAACTTTTTTTAAAACCACCATCCTTTGCTTTATAATGAGATTTTCAAAGAACATGCTGTTCACAATCATTTTAGCAACCATTATATTATAAGCTTATCGAGGGAAGGGGCTCTTTGTCTCCTTTTGGTTCTACAATGCATAATACCTTACCTGGCAAATAGTAGACATCTAATAATACTTATTAATTGGTTGCAAATTTGACATTATTTTAGCAGAAAATTATTGCTAGATTCATCTGGAATTCTTGATGGAAATTTGGGTAACTCCAAGAACTTCTAAGAAGAGTGTGTAAATATAAGCAAAAATAAATAATCCATCTTCTCTTAAAACATCAATGCCTAGATAGAAGATGCTTAGTGAATCTGTAGCAAGTTCTTCATTATCTTCAAGATTTTCTATTTATTTTTTGTCAAAAGCCCATGCTGTGACCCTCTATTTGATTTCTTGTCATGTGTATGTATCAAGTCAGCTGTCTAAATATCAATTCCTGCAATACTTGTAACCAAAAGCTGAATTGAGGATTTAATTGATTAGGTTAGAACTTGATTAAAATCTAACTTTCCTTGGGATTTTACTGTAAAATTAGATTTCTCACATTTCACATGCTGTTAACTTGGTTTTAAAGTCAAAGTTCTTGTATCTTTAATTGAAGCTGCATCAGATAATGAAAAAAAGCATAGGAACAGGAGAAGGAAAGATAAAACTCTGTTCTGAAGATCTGACAGATATTATCTCATTTAATTCTCATAATAACCTTGGGAAGTGGATGTTATCATGATCCTTCATTACACAATTGAGGAAGCAGAGGTAGACAACAACTAAGTGACTTTTCCAAGATGACAAAGCAGAGATGAAGTATATAGGGACAGATTTGGACTTAAATCTTCCACTACAGATCCAATATTCTACTACACAACCAAGAATTCTGACATTGACTGTATGACTTTGGGGGGGATGGGCAGTCTGAATTTGTTTATATATAGTAAATTAAATAAAATGATTCTATGGGAGGATCTTTCAGTCCCTTCTTCTTGAAGTTCAGTATCTATGATCTTATAACAAATCTGTCCATTCCAAGATGACTAGTGAGAAATTTCAGAAAAAGAAAAGTAAATTGTGATATCAGAAAAATGTGTAGAAGGAAGATAATATGATCTGGTCACAGGGCTATGATGAGAGAGGATAGCTGGACAACTGAAGTGTTGCAATGGGGAAGTTTCATCACAACATTAAAAAAAATGGAGCTTTCCAACACATTGAATGGAGCAACTGTGGTAAAGTATGGGAGGACATCAAAAAAAAAAAGAATGAATAGTTCTTAATAGTTCACAAACTACATCATTGGATGGAACTTCCAAATCCATTATCTCTTGGAACTATTTACATTTTGAAAGCACCAGAATTTCTGCATATATTTAAAAGTTACCTCATGTTTCAACTTCATTGTAGGCCCAGAAAACAGGGTGAATTTCTCTGTGATAGGCTGTTCCTTGAGTCTAGAAATTTGATTTCAGTGAGCCATAGGAAAATGAGATTAAGTTACTCTATATCCTAGCTTTCAAAATCAAACTTTACACAAATTTTCTGAAAGTTGATACCTTTTTCCTCATCAGGCATCCTTTTCTCAGATTGACTTTTGTTCTTCTAATGTCCTCTATCCTCTGTTGCCACCCAGTTTAGCCCATTCAAATCCTAATATGAAGAAATTCATTCTTTCACCAAATACTCTGTGTTTACTATAAAGTGTATTGGACAGATTAATTCCCTCTTGCATTAAAGTCAGGGATTGTATCATTTTTGATATGCATAGCATAGAACAGTATTGTTTTTGCTTACTTAAAGTTAAATTCAATTGAATATTAACTTCAATGACTCCTTTTTGGCTTCCAGGATCTAAAGTACAATGCTCTATTTGCCATTTAATACTTTAAAAAAAATCAGCCCCTATTCCCTTTCTAATCTTCCTATACCTTAGTTTTTTTCTTGTTCGCAGAGATTCAGAAACACTGGTTTTCTTGCCACTCTTCAATTAAGAAAATTTATGTTCCAGTTCTAGGATTTTTAGTTAACTATCACCAATGCCTGCAATATTCTTCCATCTCCTCTCCAATATCCCTGCTCCCTTGACTTTCTTTAGGGCTCAGCTAAATCATTGTATATTCTACAAGAAGTCCTTACTGTCCTTTTTTTTGTTGTTTTTGTTTTTTTAGGTTTTTGCAAGGGAAACGGGGTTAAGTAGCTTGCCCAAGGCCACACAGCTAGGTAATTATTAAGTGTCTGAGACCAGATTTGAACCCAGGTACTCCTGACCCCAAGGCCGGTGCTTTACCCACTACACCACCTAGCCGCCCCCTTACTGTCCTGTTTAATCTTAGTACAGTCCCTAGGAGATGACACCCAACTTATCTAATCAATAATTTGGTTTTATATATTCATTTGTATATTGTTTCCCTCCCTGGACTGTTAGCTCACCAACAACAGAGACTCCTTTTGACTCTCTTTGTTCCCCAACCATTAAAGCAATGCCTAGCATATAGTCCTGCTTAATAAGTGCTAATTGACTAGTTGATGGAATCCTAAAGGATTTTCATATACTGTTGTGCTGATAATATCCAAATGGTCAATTTCTCCATTGAGAAAATTTTACCCCAGTGTCTCCATCTCTATAATAATAAGCAAGTGCACATATTCAGAAAATTATAAAATTTCAATTTTGGAAGGGGAACTAAGGAATTCTTTTTACCCAATCATCTTATCCAGCAGATCTAGAAATAAGTTCAGAAATGGAAAGTGAGTTGCCTAGAGTCGCACAGATTGCTAGCTAAGAGCCTGGACTAGAAGCTATGTTTTTGGACTCCAAGCTCAATATATTTTTCATTGTGATTGATTCTTATATTTCTCTTAAGTTCAATGTATGCAACTATGCATTTTAAATGAAATTGAGCTCTTCTTTCCTTCCATAGGAAAAAAAAAGAATTCAGTCCTTTACACAAAGACATTTATTTCTAGTGATATGGAAAAATGATAAGAGTTTTAAGTATGAAGTTGAGGACAAATAAAAGTTCGAGTCCTGCCTCAGAAATTCAGTAACTGTATGACTCTTGGAAATCCATTTAATCTCTCTCAGCCTGAATTCTTTATTTGTAAAGTGGAACAATTGAACTTATCTCATTTTATTATTAGATAGATCATATAATACATCAAATATTTTGCAAACTTGAAGGCATCATGTCAATACTAGTTACTACTAAGCACAATGCTTTCTCACTTCTTCAGACTTCACTGCTGAGTAAACCATTTTATTTCTCAAGACCTCTGTTTCCCTGTTTATAAAATAGCTATAGAATTCCTACCCTGCCCTTGCCCATAAAAGTTACAGAAGATAATTGAAATAAAGTCATCTACCCTTCCCCTTCCCCAAAGCACCATAGGGGCATGAAGTATTAAGGCTATTCTTTTATTACAAATAATCTTATTCTCCCTAACTGCCCATTGCCTAAATAGCACAAAAAAGAAAAATGTGACTTCTTTAAAATTCAATTTCAGTAAGAGATTCAATTTGATAGATTGGTGTCATAAAGGTAACAATGGAAAATACAACCTGTCTGGATAATTGCAACATGCAGGGGAGGCTGTTTTCATTTTCCTGGCAGGGAATTTGTTGGAATGGGTCACATAGCCAGAGCAAGGAAAAGTCCCCATTAGATCAAAATAATAACATTTGCCTAGAATCACTTCCCTACCGCATGATGAATTCTCCCAAGGGGACCTTCTATACCTCCAGTCCCTATTCTCTCCTGCCTTACCCACAATTAAAAAACAATGTTCCTTGCATTTGAAAGTCAATGACAGTATTCCACAGTCATGTCAAGAACAGAATTTATTTTCTATCAGAGCTGCTGCAGGGTCACAACAGAAACAATACAGTGAATTCCCTTCCTTTGGAGATGATTCCAATAATTTGTTCAGCCTCAACTCCTTTAACTAATGTAAGATTAACTTTCTTTCATAAATGGTTTGTCAGCAAAAAAAGAAGCAATACCTTTCTCTCATCGGGTTGTAGGCAAAATATTGCATGGACCAATGAAATCAATATATCTTCATCAACTGAGAACATGATGACATCAAAAATTTGCTTCAGGCTCCTGATCTTCTGACATTATTTGTGTCTCATTTGACTTCTTAAACAATATACAATTGGCAGATAAATGTTTTAAAAGGACTAAAAAAAAGGTATGACAAAAACAAGATAAAAATAAAACATAAATTTAGCATCCAAAACTTTGGATTATAAACATTTATAGCTCTCTTCCTTAACTAATATTATGAACTTAGGCACAACTCTACATGAGTTGTTTCCAAACTATAAAATGAAGGTAATTATACTTAAATTACAACTTTCTGCGTTTGATATAGGGGGGAAATGTTTCTATATGCCATGAAGCTCTCTATAAATATGAGAAATTGTTATCCAAGAACATGGGAAGGAATGAAAAAAGCTTAGATAGCCAGGAATAAAAGGACTGTTAAAAACAGTCATAGAAACTGAAAATAAAAAAATGATTTCATATTATATTCACAGAACTGGATTGGGGATTATGAAACAAGAGTTCTAGTCTTGACCCAGATACTCTCTTCTCTCTCTCTCTCTCTGTCTCTCTTCTCTTTTCTCTTTTTGCATTGATGAAGGAAATTTATTTATTTATTATTCCAGGAGTTCTTTACATCAATGAAATCACAGATGCAGTTTTTAAAAAGCAAATACATATCTATGACACTGTATCTTACTGAAATTTTTAGATCTTTCAAGGACTATGTTCCTTGAGGATATCAACTGGTTTTCATTTTTTGTTCTTTGTATCTATGAATATGGCACAATATTAGACATACAATAGTTGCTTAATAGACATTCGAAGAACTGAAATTGAATCCACATAGAACTGTCTTTTCAATTATTTTCTTGATTCCTTTGGAGGTGATGATATTAATAATGTTGAATGTTCTTATATAAAACTTATAACTTACAAAAATGGTTTATTAAAATAATGCCTAATAAAGTCAGCTAAATCAGAAAAGGTTTTATGATGTGCTACT
The DNA here is from genome assembly GCF_037893015.1 of Macrotis lagotis. Classification (NCBI taxonomy): domain Eukaryota; kingdom Metazoa; phylum Chordata; class Mammalia; order Peramelemorphia; family Peramelidae; genus Macrotis; species Macrotis lagotis. The sequence goes on from NC_133659.1 coordinate 181,940,787, forward strand.
CATCATAGAAAAGTTGTTGAAATCACTGCTGTCTCGGATACAATTTTCTGGATTCTAAAACTTTCTGAACCACTGACTATTGAAAATTTTTTTCTTGCCACCCCACTTGAATCTTTAGAATCTTGACTTCCACAGCTCTCTTCCTCTTTTACCATGCTCATTCTTTCTTCTTTAACACCATTTATGCTCATAACATGCATCAGATTGGACTGGCAAATACACATCTGATGGTTCAGAAGGAAGCATCTACTCAACCCCCCTGGTTTACTTCCAATGATGATTTTTTGCAATGCATTTTCTTCCCAACCCCCATATTAGAACAGATCTTGTTAATCAAAGCATTCAGATTTTGAATTTTTCAATTATACATTATTACTTATAAGACATGCCTTTAAAGTATTTAAAAATTCCTACATGGAAGGCCCTGGAAGAATTAATTCAACATTTCACTAGAATTTGTCTACTTCATTACCTGACAATTTAGAGCCATTCTAGTGGATTTAAAATGGAGAGCATTATTGTTTTTATTTTTTACAGCAAGTTCATATCCATATATTTCCAAGTGTATAGGTGGTCCCTTATGTACACTATCTATCCATTTTCAGAATTAAGCATAGTATATAGCACTCTATTCTAAAATGCTTCACTATTCTTTTTAACCTTTTTGATTAAAAAGGTATAATTAAGTTTCTATGGGTAGTACTAAAATACAAGATGGTGTTATTCCACTTAAACTGGAACACCTGTCATAGAGTTTAAGAAAAATCATGCATAGCCTTAGCATTGAAATAGGCCTTCCATGCCATAAACTCTAACCTTTATTCAGACCATTAATCTTACCTACAATATATCCTAAAATTGTTTTCCCCATTGTGAACTTGTTGAAGTAGCACATTCTACTTTGGCTACCTCTCATTTTTAGGAAATTTTTAACTTATTTTTAGTGGGAATTTTCTTGCTCCCCTATAACTTACACCTGGTTCTGCCTCCCAGTACTAAAAATCATACTTCTCAGACTTTGGTTTTATGATTAAAAGTTTGAAGAATGTTACTATGCTAAAAAATTGAAATTAATATCCAAAGACTTTACAAGAGCATTAGTGCATGTAAGACTAACAAAAAATAGAGAGTTTAAATAGACTGGGGTGTTTTTTTTTTATAGAATTACTTCTAGAAATGGAAATCTGCAATTTGTGACCAATAAAGCACAAACTCTTCATTATCCAAAACACACATTTCTAAGTGTATTCTTCAGCTTAACTATATTAATTGTGTAGTTAACTCTTATCAACAATGGTCAAATTGAACATTTCCTGTTAACCCTTGCATTTGAACTTGTTTGAGTGTCCTTTCCATATCGATTCCCTGGACCCATGTTGCAGCAGGACTGGCTAACCAATCTCCAACTTTCCTTTTCCTTGAAATGCACATTTTCTGTCATCTAAGACTGCAAAAAGTTTCTGCCATCACATGCACCACATCATATGTTAGAGCAGATGTATACTCTGATCCTGGGAACTCTATTTGTACTACTTTTTCCCATCACTATTGTTCAGTACGGGTGTGTTAAAATCTACTAACTGGAATCCTCTCAGATTGGGTCCTCCATTCTGAAAACTCTTTAGAAAAATATCCTTGAATCACTTGAAAAGAAAAAAATAGATACTGGCTCTCTTACTGCAACCTTGAGAAAATCATTTCTCTGTATTCAAAAGTCTTCCCAGTATTGGGTTTTTTTTTTTTTAGATTTTTGCCAGGCAAATGGGGTTAAGTGGCTCCCCCAAGGTCACACAGCTAGGTAATTATTAAGTGTCTGAGACCGGATGTGAACCCAGGTACTCCTAATTCCTGGGCCTGTGCTTTATCCACTCTCCACCTAGCCCCCAGACCCAGTATTCTTTTTAACCTAAAGGATTATATTTGGTTTTGCTGAAAAGATTATTCTTGGTTGTAATTATAGCCCCCTTGCCTTTGATAATCATATTTCAAATCTTCTGCTCCTATAACATGGAAGTTACTAAATCTTTTGTGATTCTGACTGTATCTCTATGATATATGAATTGTTTCCTTGTGGTTGCTTACAATATTTTCTCCTTGATCTGAGAACTCTGGGATTTGGCCATAATATTCCTAGAAGATATTTATTTTGGGATTTCTTTCAGTAGGTGATCAATTTATTTTACCCTGAGGCTGTAAGATACTGAGTCAGTTTTTCTTGATAATTTCTTAAAACATGATGTTTCAGCTCTTTCTTTGATCATGGATTTTCATTTCCTACTACAATTCTTAATTTATTTATCATTGATCTATTTTTTATGTCAGATGTTTTTCAATGAGATATTTCAGATTTTGTTTTTTTTTCATTTTTTTCATTTTGTTTAATTGTTTCTTGCTGTCTTGTGGAGTCATTAGCTTCCATTTGCCCAATTCTGAACTTTAAGGAATTAATTTCTTTAGTGAGCTTTTGTAATTCTTGTGTTTCAATTGGTCAATTCTGGTTTATAAGAAGTTCTTTCCCTTCAGTGGATTTTTGTGCCTCTTTTACCATATCAGTAATTTTTAAGGCATTATTTTTTTCACTAATTTTTGTGGGGTTTTTAACCCAGCTGTTTGCTTTCATTTCATATTTTTCTTCAACTCATTAGTTTCTATATTTTTCTCTGTCAATTTTTGTTCAGCTTTTTGATTATTTTCAAATTAAATATAATACATTTATTTTTTTGCAAGGCAATTGGGTTAAGTGACTTGTCCAAGGTCACATAGCTAAGTAAATATTAAGTGTCTGATGCTGGATTTGAAATCAGATCTTCCTGACTTCAGGGCCAATGTTCTATCTATTGTGCCACCTAATTGCTCCAATCATCACTTTTTTTTGTTTTTTCAAGTCATTGAAGTTAAGTGACTTGCCCAAGGTCACAGAAATAGGTAATTATTGAGCGTCTGAGATCAGAATTGAACTCAGGTCTTCCTGACTCCTGAGCCCATGCTCTATTCACTGTATGACCTAGCTGCCCCAAATAAGCATTTATTTTTACAAAGTTTTCTCCTTTCCACCTTTTACTCCCCTTACCATAGGATAGCAAAGTAATCTGATATAGGGTATACATTTATAATCATAATACACATATTTGCAAAATTAATCACACCAAGAAAGAAGAATCAGAACAAAAAGGGGAAGGCCATAAGAAGGAAAAAAAACTCAACAAATTTAAGAGATTTAATATGAAAATAGTATGTTTTGATCTTCATTCAGATTCCATACTTCTTTCTATGAATGGCATTTTGCTTTACACGTTTTGCTTTATTTCCCTTTAGAAATGTCTTTGATAGTTATATTGCTGATAGCTATATATAAATCTATCATAGTTGATCATAACACAGTATTTTTGATAAGTGTAAAATGCCCTCCTCACTTCATTCAGCATCAGTTCATTAAATCTTTTCATATTTTTCTGAAACTAGCCTGCCCAAAATTATTTCTTATACAGCACTAATAATCCATTATATTCAGATAATACTACTGCTTGTTCATTCATTCCCAAATTGATGATATTTTCTCAATTTTTAAATTTTTGCCATCACAAAAAGAATACTTTGGCATACAACCCTAATAGAGGTAATGCTAGCTCAAAGTCTATGGACAGTTTTATTGTTCTTTGGATGTAGTGGCAAATTGTTTTCTCAAAAGACTGAATAAGTACACAATTCCACCAACAATGCATTAGTGTCCAGGCTTTCCCAAATACTCTCCAACACTTATTGCTTCCCTTTTCTGTCACATTAGCCAATTTGATAAGTATAATGTGGTACCTAGAGTTGCTTTAATTTGTATTTCTCTAAGTAATTGTGACATAGAATATTTGTTCCTACAATTATGCATAGTTTTAATTTCTTTATCTGAAAACTGTTCATATCCTTTGACATTTATCAATGCAGGAATGACTTGTATTCTTATGAATTTGACTGAATTCCATATATATTTTAGAAATGGGACATTTCTCAGAAACATTGGTTATAAAAATTGTTCCCCAGTTTATTACTTTCCTTCTAATCTTGGTTGTTTTCATTTTATTTATGCAATTTTTTTTTAATTTGATGAAGTAAAAAATTTCAATTTTGCATTTCTTAATGCATATGCTATCTCTTTTTTGGTTAGAAATCTTGCATCTCTTCATAGATCTCTCCGTAGATCCATCAAGGAGGTGAAAAGAATTTTAAAAATGTTATAAGTGATAGACCACTAGAGAAAATTGAAAGATGATAGAAAGGAATATACATTCTTCTCTGCAGTACATGGAACATGTAGAAAAACCGACCATGTATTAGTATATAAAAACATCACAATTAAAAGGCAGAAATAAAATCTTTTCAGATCCTGATGCATCCCCTTCTTCTCTTCCCTCCCCCATTCCCTCCTATTTCTCTCTAGGATAAGTTAAGTTTCTAAATCCAAATGACTATAAATGTTATTCCCTCTTTGAGTCAAATTTGGTAAAATTAAGATCCAAGTAATTCTCAAACCCTCCCTTTCCCCCCCATATGTCTTTTGCATTTCTTCATGTGATATAATTTACTCAATTCCGTCTTTCTCCAGTACAATCCCCTTTTTTAACTATCTTAATTTTGTATAACATCCTGTCAAAATCAACTTATGCTCATACCCTCTATTTAAGTAAACTCTCTCTAATAGGAATACAGTTCTCGAGAGTTATAGGTATCATACTCTCATGAAGGTATGTAATATTATTGAAATACAGTCTTTTTCTTTTCCCCTCTTAACCTTTTTATGTATCTCTCAATAAAGATTAAAAGTCTCATATTTAAAATTTGAATTTTCTGTTCAGCTCTGGTCTTCTCATCAGAAAAAAAATTGAGATTCATCAATTTCATTAAATATTCATCTTTTCCCTTGAAAGAGTATGCTCAATTTTGCTAAGCAATTGATTATTGGTTTTAATCCAAGCTTCTTTGATCTCTGGAATCATATTCTAGCCCTTTAATGTTGATACTCCTAAGTTCTATATAGTCCTGACTCTGACTCCTTGGTATTTGAATGGTTTTTACCTGACTTCCTGCAGTAAGTTCTCCTTGCCCAGAGAATTCTGGAATTTAGCTGTATTATTTTTTTTGCCATGTTTCCTTTGAAATATCTTTCAGGAGTTAATCAATGGATTCTTCCCATGGCTATTTTATCCTCTGGTTCTAGGATATCAGTTTTCATTGATGATTTCTTGAAAGTGTTGTTCAGTCTTTTTTTAAATCAAAGTTTTCAGATAGTCTAATAATTCTTTAATTATCTTTCTTAAATGTAATTTCCAGGTCACTTAGTTTTTCAATGGCACATTTGAAATTTTCTTTCTATTTTTTCTTTTTAAAAAAAATTTGATTAAATGATTCATGAGTCTCAGAGTCATTAACTTCAACTTCCAAATTCTGATTTTCAAGGAATTATTTTCTTCATTTAGATTTTGCATTCCATTTTCCATTTTTAAAGAATTCTTTTCTTTGTCCATTATCCCAATTGTATTTTTAAAGAATTTGTGTACTTTAATCAATTTTTAATCCTTCCTTTTGAAAGATGTTGAATTCTCTTTCATTTTTTATCAAATTTTTCTACTCGATTTCTAAAATCCTTTTTGTGGCCTTCAAAGACGTCTTTTTAGGTTGGAGACCAATTCATACTCCCCTCTTGGATTTCACTATAGTACTTTTTTCTGTCATCCTTTTCTGAGATGATGTTGTAATCTTCCTTATCTCCAAAGCAACTTTCTACTGATATGGGTTTTCTCTAACTTTTCATATTTTTTTTATTCATTTGGGCGCTGCTCCCAGCTCACAGGTGTACTGTTTCAAGTTTCTATTGTTGGGGAAACATTTTCCATACAGACTTTCTATGATAGGAATGCTAGTGGTTGCTCACTGAGCTGGGGCTGTCCAATCCAGTCACACTGACTGAACAAAGGGTTTGGGGTACTGTATTGGAGTCATTCCAGTTGGCTGACCCAGAACCCAGGGACCTCTTCTGCAGATCTCCACTGTGGCTTTCTCTGTACTCCACCCATGCTGATCTCAGTTCCCTGCACTGCACTCTACTCCCTAATCTGGGCTACATGCCCCTTTCATCCTATTGAAAGCCATTTTTTGAAGTCCTTTGTAGATATGTTGAAACCAAAAAATATTCCACTCTGTTGCACCAGATTCCATTTAGATATTTGATTAATGTTTTTTCTGAGGAAAGTCAGAGATAGCTTAGGGAAATTTTTGACTTCTCTCTCCCATCTCATTTCTGCCTTTCTTTAATTTCTTTTTAAAACTAATTTTCCTGATAGTCTTGATCTTTTTTCCCCTCCAGATAAATCATTGTTTTCTAGCTCTATAAAATAATTTAAATTTGGGGCAATTTTATTAGTATGACATTAATAAGTAGATTAATTTAGATAAAATTGTCAATTTTATTATATTAGCTTGGCCTGTTCATGAGCCACAAATACTTTTCCAGTTGTTGGTATATGTGCATTTATTTGGGAGAAAAGTGTTTTTTTTAATTAGATTCATAAAATACCTGGATTTTTCTGGGCAGATAGACTCCCAAATATTTTATATTTTCCTCTATCATTATTATCTTAACATTTTCATGAATTTTTGTTGGCCTTGAGTTCAATTAAAATTTTGTTTTTAGGATGTTTTCTAGGGTTTTTTTTTTTTTTGCAAAGAAAATGGGGTTAAGTGGCTTCCTCAAGGCCACATAGCTAGGCAATTTTTATGTGTCTGGGGCCAGATTTGAACTCAGGTACTCCTGACTCCAGGGCCAGTGCTCTATCCACTGTGCCACTTAGCAGCCCCTTAGGATGTTTTTTTAAAAATTTTTCATATAATTGTCTTCTCCTGAATATTGTCTTGCTGCCAAAATGGCTGTTTATGGTCATTTTATGTCTGATGCATTATTTTTTTCAGCCTATTTCTTGATTTTGAACTTTACAGTAATGTTAGATTCTGTTTACCTTGCAGTGAGGAATCACTGTACTTATCTTCATTTTTTTTAAGAATAGGAGCTAGTTTGGGGATATGCAATTTTTTTGTGCTTCCAATATGTTGTGATGCTGGAAAAAAAGTATAGTCACTGCTCCCTTAATCTGTTCTCTATTATTTAGTCAGGAAGTACCCCAGTCGATATTCCTACTTCTATGTAACCAACTACCAATACTCCTATATACCCTTGAAATGTGCTTCCAAACATTTCTGGACTGGGAGCTTCTGAAGCTGCTGTAGCCATGCCCCTGTTGCCACTTATGTCTGTAAGCTGCAGGGACGCCACTGCCTCCACCTCAATGTCAAAGACTTCTGCCAACTTCTTAAGTTTTCTTAGGTCAGAAAAAATGACTCATCTCTAACTTTTACTGACTGTCATTTCAGAATTTGATTTGAGGAATTATTTTAAAGTTGTCTGGAGAGGAGTGTTAGACTGTCCCTGCCATCCTGACTCCATGCAAGAAAGGTTTTGAAAAGTTGGAGGAAACTGGTTTTCTAGACAAAATAACAACACACAGACTGTGTCTACCACATTGAAGACAGTACAGCAAGATGGCATAGTAGATATAGTGTTGGTTCTGGAGTCAGGAAGATCTGAATTCAAACATTGGCCTGACCTTAGCTATCTGAATCAAGCTTCAGTTTCTTCATCTTTAAAATGATCTGGATAATATTATAACAAAACAAATCACTGTCCTTGCAGAGAAAACCCTAAAAAGGGGGTCACAAAGAATCAAATACAACTGAAAAATAATTAAACAGTATTCAATAGTTTTAATTTAATTCACAGCACTGAGATATAGATTCCATTCTCCATAACCTCTAAGCAAAAAATTAAAAAGACATCACTCGTCTCCTCACTACAAACCTAATCAATAATTAACTTTCAAATGAATTATTTTTCTTGAATGACATAGAGAAAATAGATTTTCATTCAATAATGCTTTTAATAAAGACATTAGACAAGTATAATGTCATTTGTGACTCAGAAAGAAGCAGGTCAGAAAGGGAGTTATGACTATAACACATCAATTTTATTTCATAATTATAAAGAAAAGTAATTTGTGCATAATAGAACTATGGTTTCAAATATAATCCTTTTAGTTTGTTCCACTTTGTATATGAGAGTGCTCATTTGTATTTACTGTTTGGATGGTTCAGAATAAAATAAATTAAGATATAAACAAAAGTATACTCAAAAGATGACAAATAGGGAACTTAAGAGATGACTATTCTGGTCCTGACTCTTCCTTTAACAAGTTTTGTGACCTTAGGAGGAAGTAAAGAAATATGTTTTTATTAAAAATAAATGCTAGCTTAGTGCCATAGAAACATCACATCAATCACTTCAATTTTGGGGGTCTTTTCTTTTCTGATTTTTTAATTATATTAATGCTACCATCTAAAATACTCCAAAAAACTTTGAAGAAAAAAGGGGGAAATGCCCTGTTATTAACATAGTCTAGCAGAAATTCACCTATAGTTCATGTCCAAAAATGTAGAACTCATTCTTCATCTTGATCAAGACATTCATTTTTTAGCCAAGAAGAAACATGCATCATGATCAATCCTCTAGAATTTCCCACTATACCCATTCTGCTCTCTGACAGAAGCATCAATAGTTTGATCAATGGATGGGGGAATATTATTGTCCAAGGGAGAACTGATTCAGAATTGGAACCCAACACTCCTCACTTCTCACTGCAAACCTCTGTTATCTCATTTATGTTATTCAAATTGAATGGTGTTTTTCCATTATCAGAATTTAAAGGTCACTTAAGATGCATACTGCATGGAGGGAAAGAACTGGTAATTTTCGCCTCTGCCTGCCATTCATTTTAATTTGACAAAACCGCCACTTAACATACAATTCAGATAATACTGAAATGTCAATCCATTTTGCTATTCAGGCAGCTCCTTAATGTGCCATTTATTTCCTCTCCACATTACCATAAGAAAGGCCATTCAATTTACCAAAGGGATGACAAGGTCCAGTCTATTTACAGTGAGAATATCATTAGTGTTTCAGTAACTAATTACAGTCAAGAACTAGAGGAGGGATAACCAATAAAGTCTTTTCATAAAACTAGTTATGTCCTTACAAAGTGAAAAGCCTTAACTATAAGAGAGGAGTATGGTATCTTTTGATTTAATCTTTAAAATCTCCCATTCCACATTTGCTAGAAGAACAAAATGTCAAATGTCTTGACTTATCTGGAAAGTAGTTTCCTATAATAATAGTCAAAGAGAAGGAAGACATGTGTCAGGATATCCTGCTCTTAATTTGATTGACAAAGGCTGGTATTAACCATTGATGAACCATACACTTGTTAGACTGACTCACTGCAGAAATCCTATCTTTGGTCAGTGCCTTTTCAAAGGAAAGACAGGGGAAAACATCCAATCCAGTCCAATGGCATTTATAACAATATGTAAAGTCTGTAGCAATTTAGACATGCTTCTACTTGACTTTTGATTTTCACATCAATTTTTTATCTCTGACTTATGTCAGTGACTTTGTTTTTATTTTTATTTTATTTTTTAACCTCTAAAGGTACTGCTTTTGTCCTCTTTCTCAGTTCCCCAATCTCCAACTTTCCATCCCTTGTTCTTGATCTTTCTGAGAAAAAATAGATAATCTAATATGAACTCCCTCAACTCCTCATCCCTTGAACTGTAGAATCTGTTGCTCAGTATCTCACTGTAACATCATTTGCAATGGTCCCCAATCCCTACTTAGTGCAAATTCAATCATTTGGAGCAAGAAAAAGCAAAAGATTGGTTGGATAATTCAAATGAGAATAACTTTTCCTAGTTAACCACCTTTTCTTTATAGGAATGTTAAAAATTTCTTTGTATTAGCAAATCATGAAACTGAAGATCAACATAGATAATGCACCTAGATTCATATTCATAGATACATAGATTCTTTACATGGATAATAGCACAGAGAATAGTGTGAGATAAAGATGGGAACATTGGTTAAAACAAGATTATATAGCAAAGTCAAAAGCAAAGCTAAGTGTTTGGAATTTATTTCATGAATCAAAGTATTTTTTTTCTTTTCAAATTGAAAGAGGGATTATAATCAGAGTTGTTAACTAAAAGTTGGCCTGGAATCTAGTCTATTTAAGGAAGTATGAGGAACTAGAATGTGAATATAGAAATAGAAAAAGGCAAAGTTCTAAATTTCAAATACCAGTACCTTCCCTCTTGTATTCTGATCTGAAAGAAGTAGGAAGAGAGATTAGAGTAGACTCCACTGGAGGAAACTCAAAAAGGACATTCCCAGGGAAACAGGGCAAGAAATGATTGCAAAAGATTAAGTATGGAAGGTAATAAACCACATTTATTACTCCAAAAGCTAAAAAATAAAAATGACAAAGCAAAGTGAGTCTTCAGAGTTAAAAGACTGAACAACATAGGATGAAAGTAAAAAAAAAAATGTGTGTATAGTAATTCAGTTTAATGGAGAAGAGAACATGAGCTATTAATTGAAGGATTGTACAGTCTTAGTTAACAAAAAGTAAAAGGGAACTAAAAAGTCATTAAAACACTATTTCAAGAGTGAGAAACTAGAAGAATATCTGACTCCAGTAACTACTTGGCCCCAATCATAAAGACAATACTGTCCATTATCTGGAAATTTCCAGTTGTACACATCTATAAACTTGAAAAAGGAAAAATAAACTGAACTTGCTTGCTATGTATTAGGAGCCCATGCCTAAAAAGTTTAATAAGATGAGATTAGGGAGAGGGAAGAGGACAGTGAGATAGGAATGGGGAACTTCTCAAATGTACTCAGACTAGTTAATACAGGTGAAAGGTAGAACTGTAAATAGCAATTTCTTGTATAATTTGACCTCCACTGAGGGGTGTGATCATTGTACACAGTAAAAATGTCCTGGGCCACCAAGAGGTTTCTTTTACTTGAAATTAGATTGTTAAATTTTTATCATATTTAAGTTCAAACTGTCTCCTTTTATCTTTCCTTTCCATCCTTCAGTAGAGAGAAGTCCACCATTTAACATATAAGTGTGTGTAAAATCATGAAAAATGAAAAATTCCAACAAAAAATTCCATCTATCACTTCTTTCTCTGAAAGTAGATAACATTTTCCTTCATAGATTCCCCCATAGTCAATATGAATATTTATAATACTCAAAATAGCATAGTAATGTACAGCTATTCTATTTTTTTGGCAAGGCAATGGAGCTAAATGACTCGTCCAAGGTCACACAGCCAGGCAACTATTAAGTGTCTGAATCAGGATTTGAACTCATGTCTGCCTAACTCCAGGGCTGGTGTTCTTTCCATTGAACCACCTAGCTTCCCCCAGAGTTATTCTTTGAACAATATTGTTACTATATGGAAGGTACTTTTAGTTTCACTTTTTATAATTTCATGCAAGTCTTTCATTATTTTTCTATAACTTACTAATTTCTTTCAGGACAATAATATTCCATCACAATCATGTCCCACACTTTGTTTGCATTCTGCAATTTATAGACACCCTCTCAATTTCCTGTTTTTTGGCACCAGAAAATATAGACTTGAGAGGAGAGTGGAGTGGGGGTAAGAATTTCTACAAGCTCTCCCCAAACCACTCCAAATCCTTGAAATAATAACTCTAAACAAATTCTAGAGTAGCAGAAACCACAAAAAAAGACTAATTGAAACAATTTTCCAACCATGACAACTTGGATGATCCATGGGAATCCACTAGGGTTAGAAAGGGCTGTGGAGTAGCCCTGGTAGTGCCAGAATGAAGCAGCTATAGCCATTCAGGAACAGACCTTGGACTACCTGGGTCCCTGGAGGTCCCTGGGTCCCTGGAAGCAGTCATGGTTTCCAGACTTCTCAGCCCAGCTATTTCCAAGAACAATTGGGAAGCTCAGCAGGAAAACTCTACCACACCAGAGTGAAAGGGGAGCTCAGTCCAGCCCAGGCCTCAGCACAGACTCAGTCCAGGAATCAGGAGAAGGCTTGGTTAGCCACCAGTGGGGAGTCATCCAGCATCTTCTTCCAGAGTAGTCAGCTCATGGAGAGTAAGGGGTCAGGGGAGATTGCAGAGGTCCCTTTGCTGTATGTGAGGCAGGATTCTGTGACTTTGCTCATACTCAGATCTAGACTGTAGTGTCTCAGGAAAAAGAGTATTACTGCCATAGCAGATCAGAGACACTCCTAATGAATCCAGGGCAGAAAATAGTGCTTGTGGTCATCCACAGAACAGACACAGACCAGTAGAGCAGTCAAAATTTCTCATAGGACATTGGAAGAATTAAAGTCCCTGGGGGTGTCTCTAAAAACAACTAAAAAACCCCTCAAAATTTTGGACAGCACATACTCCAAACAGCAGCAGAATCATAACTTAAAATCAAGTCATAGGCTAGGGAAAAGATAGACATTCAATGATATAGGAGATTTTCAAATTTTTCTAATGAAATAATCAGAGAGGAGCCAAAAAATGTGATCTTCAAGTACAGGACACAGAGGAAGCATAGAGAGGGTGAATGGGAAGGGCTAATTATTAAAGACTTAATGATGCTTGTTTTCGTGCATGGGAAGATGACACTGATAACTCATAAGAACCATTTCATTTATTAGGGCAGTTAGAAGGAGATAAACAGACAAGGCACAGGAGGGAGCTGAATTTAAAGGTATAATATATTAAAAAGATCAAGTTAATAGGTGAGAAAGGAATCCACTGAGAGATAGGAAAAGGAGAGGCAGAATGAGCTAAGTTATTTCATATAAAAGAGGTAAGAAAAAGCTTTTACAATGAGTTGGAAGAAGGGGAAGGTGATGGTCAGAGTCATCAGAAGTAATTTAGAGATGAAATAATATCCAATAAGGTATAGAAATCTATCTTACCCTAGTGGAAAATAGAAGAGGAAAAAGATGGGAGAAAAGGGACAGGGGAGGGGAGAGGGGGTGTGATTTAAGAGAGGGAAGATCATGAGAGAGAGTAGTCAAAATTAGTACAACACACTCTTGAGGAATAAGAAGAGAGAAAATAGAATAAATGGGGGTGAGAAAGAATAGGTTGGAGGGAAATACAGGCAGCAACAGCAATTGTGGGAGACGCTATTGAAACAATTTCTCTGATGTACTTATGATAAGGAATGATATGCACCCCAAAGCATTGATGACATCTGAATACCAACTGAAACACACTCTCTTTTTTTCCCACTTTATTTTTCTCAAGGTTTTTTTTTTTCTTTCTTTGTTGGGGGTTATTACATTTACTTTTGCAACATGACTATTGTAGTAATATGTTTCATGGCTGCACTAAAAGGTCCCATCATCTAAAATTACTTCCTATTCTCCTAATCACCCCAACCTGGCTCCCACATCAGAGATCCCTTCCTTCAATGTACCTCATTATAATTTGCTTTTGGCAACATAAATGACATTCTAACTTTTAAAATTTCAGTTGTTGTGGATAAAATATTTCATAGCACAATCACACAGATTCTCCTTGAGACAATATCACATAATAATCAGGGTACAATCCAGACCTTTCCAGTTACCTTACCATTTTTTGTCATAGTTTCTTGGGGTATCAGTTCCTGACTTGTCATTTTACCCTTTCCCCACTCCTTAACTCAGTTGTAAAATATATTGTAGAAACTATATGTGGCTAACAATATTCCTGGGTGCAGTCTGAACCTGATTAAAATATAATTGTGAAATATTCAACAAGATAAATTTTAGAAAATAATAAAAATATATTGCATCAGTTTTCAAAGTTGATATGTAACTTGCAGGTATTTTTATATGTGTTAAACAACCCTTATTTCTATTTGAGTTTTATATCCCTCCCCTATCTGTCTTCAGAAACACTTGATTTGGCTTTGTAAAAATAAGAATAACTATATTCATGCATTTTAATTTATCATTTAATTATCACCACTATCAACACAATAATTCATATCTATACAGTGATAACCTTCTGGAAGAATTCTTGAGGGGCGGGTAGTTGGTACAGAGCACTGGCCCTGGAGTCAGGAGTACCTGAGTTCAAATTGGGCCTCAGACACTTAATAATTACTTAGCTGTGTGACCTTGGGCAAGCCACTTAACCCCATTTGCCTTGCAAAAAACTAAAAGAATTCTTGACCAAGTTTAAGCACTAACATCACTGAATTGCTTTGTTAATTAACATTGTTGTGCATATATTACAAGAAATGTCCATTTGACATTCTAAAGCACTCTTCTGTTGCTCGGTTTTATCCTTGTCCCTTCCTTCATTATTTCTAAAAAAAATGTTTTTCCCTCAAAAATACCTGTCTGATAAAATCATAAACCTCACTGTAGCCATGGAAGCTTTGTATTTCAACCCACCAAATATTTCAAATTTACAAAAGTGAAGGAAACCAGAGATGTCTTTGCAAGAATGGAAGTTAATTCATTATCACTCTGCTCCTCTTTAGCTCTTTGTCCTAAAACAAATTTACCAGGAAAAATTTGTTATTGACTCTGAAAGAGAAATTTCTCCTCTCCTAAAATCTTTTCTACATTAGTGTATTAATCTAATAAAAACCAACATCTTGGGGTTTTGTTGGCCAATTATTTACTACATATTCAAGGATTCAAAGTGAAAGGTAATATTTAAGGAAAAAACCTTCCCAAAATCTATATGGCACTTAGAATAGCCTAGTGGGCTTATATGGAAGGAAAGAGTGGAAATAAATGAATAACCCACAATGACATTTCGTTCCTCCCTGAAAGAAATGGAAAGGAAAGGAATAACTTGATCAGCAATACTGATCACTTCAAAACTCTTTGATGCAATGTCCCCATCATCCCCAACTCTAGACCACTTCTCAAATCACATTAGTCAAACCTCAGCAATCCCAGGATAAACTCTCAATACTCATTGTTGTATCTATTTTGCTGTCCTTTTCTTCTTCTCATAAATGCTTTCCTAATCAATGACATGTTGGTCCCTCTCACAATTCTTTCAGTCATTCATCCTTTTGTGTGGAGCCAAGAACTGTTTATTGGTATTTATAAATAGCTTCCTCAAAACAACTCTGAGAGATATATGCAACAAGAACTTTTGTCCCAATTTTGCAGTTGAGGAAATTGAGGTTCAGAGAGTAAATGTATTAATTTTAAAATCTCAAGACTGCTAAGATTCAGAAAATTTGAATTCAAGATCAATATGCTGTCTTCTTGCTCTTTATTAGATTTATTTTTATGACATTTTAAATTTATTTTGTAAAGTTTTGTTTTATTTCATTACAACACAGACTTTCATTCATATATACCAATTCTTCATAGTTTGGTGCTTAAGTATCTTGGTTGTATACTCCCAACTTACCAAAAGATGCTGAAATATCATACCACTCCTATCAGCAAGTGAGAAAAGTTAAAGCAATTCTTGAAGCATGTTCACAATTGTAAGGGACTGTGAAAATAAAATTCTAATTCTAAATTTATTACTTAGCAAAATAGGTCAGTTTCTCTGCATAAATACCTTAAGGAATAGAAAGAAGTTTGGCTATATGTTTGATGTAACATTAACCATATTTTTTTTATTTTCTTTTTTTGTATTTTCTTCTTAAAATCTCTTCTGTTTATCCAATATTTTATAATTATATATTTTCTATGACAAATATTCAGTGAATTATACACCATTCCATGGGAGCTATCCTTGGAGAAAACGAATTCAAAAATAAGTTCATAAGAAAGAGGAAGAGTGATTTATTTATTATTATCTGAACTTAATATTTACTGAAAATTGATGGAGGTGGGAATTTGCATTATTTTAATCTCTTAACTGATCTATGAAAATAATTAATTTCTGGAAAATATCTGAATGCTTATTTTTCCATGAATATTCATTCTCTAGTTCCTGAAACACCAAATCAGACATGATGTTTCTCAGGGCAAAGGATGCTTTAACTTCCATTTTATTTATTGCATGTCTATCATTTCCAGAAAATAATGAGCTCCATCAGAAATGAGATGGCTAAATGGAGTGAAGAGGTTGAGCAATGGGCAAAATTTAGGAATTATGGGTTATTCCCACTGAGTTACTAACCAGGAAACTTTATAACATTGAATAATTCACATAACTTCTCAATTACCTAGATGCCTACTTTGATGAGTTCTAATGTAGTTCATTTGCACAGGTGTTATACCTTCTAGAGTAGAAGATAATATGACCTCTGGAAGGAGAGGAGTAGGAATCCTAGGAAATTTTATAGATCATTTTAGGGATAAGGAAATTGAGTTCCAGAGAGAGCCAGTAAGTCCTCCAAGTTCACATAGTTTATTAAAGGAAGAACCCAAACAAGAACCTATAACTTTTCACTCTTAATAATCAAAAGGCAAAAGTTAAAGATATGCTTTAGGTAGAGAAATTGAATTTATTTTAGAAAATATCTTACTTCTTCCAGCCAAGAGGGTGGAGAGAAGACAGACACTGTGATAAGTACTCCTCTTTCCTTTCAAAAACAACATGAGAGAAACCTCTTAACAAAAATTTGATCCAAAAAAACCCAGAAAGAGAAGCTAAGAGAAGAACATTTACCAAGAAGGTCTGTCTCGGAGGAGCATGGGTAAACTGGGAGATGAGAGCAGAGGATCAATGCAGGGACAGCAGCTTGGGGAAGACAGAGGGCCCACCTCAGCCACAGAGAATTCAGTGAGTGGCCAGTGCGAGATCCAACTTTAGCTGGGGAGTCTTTGGACATGGGTAAGGAGCTATGGGAGGGTGAGTTCCTGCACAGATTCTCAAAGCAAGCCTGGAGAACAACTAGCTGGGCCAGGGACCTAAGCTCCATACTTTCAGCAGAGCCCTTTGTCCAGAACAAGCAATAAACAACCCCCCACCCCCTCAGGGCAACAGAGTTCATTCAACAGAAAGAGATTAACTCCCTCCCCCAGGGCCCAGCCCAGTGTTCAAGGTCAACTCAGACCCTGATGCTGAGGACCTCAAACACTAACAGAGAAAGCAACCAGTGACCCCTACTGGTTAGCCCTTAGAATTATTAAACTAAGTAAACAAAGCCTCTAGGATCTTCAAAAGCAAAGCCCTGAGAGGCAGCTCTTCACCCCCTGCCCAACACAAGAACTTAGAAAGATGAAAAAAAGGCCAGAGTAAAGGGGCGGCCCACAAAGAAATACTTAGAAGAAATAGATTCTAACCCAGAGAGATCTAACACTGCTGAGGAGAATATGAATTGGTCTCCAGGCCCGAAACACTTCCTCAAAGAAATCAGGAAGGAGTTTAAAAATCAATTGGAAAAATGGGAAAAGAAACTCAAGAGAAAATTAATATGTCACAAGAGAAAATTAACATCTTGCAACAAGAAAACAAATTCTTGGAAAATACAATTGGACAAATACAAAAGGAGAAGAACTCTCTCAGATACTCAACTATGCAAATGAAAAAAGAAAATGATTCTCTAAAAACTACACTTGGGCAAATGGAAAACTTCTTCAAAATTAGAAATGACCAACTGGAAAAGGAGTTTCAAAATATAAATGAAGAAAAATCTTCTTCTCTAATAAAAATAATGAAATCAGTGTAAACTAATAACTTCATGGGACAAGAAGATTGTGTTAAAAAAAATGAAATGATCAAAAAAATAGAAGAAAATGTAAAATACTTCATCAGCAAAACCACTGACCTCAAGAACAGATCAAGATGGGGAAAACCTGAGAATTATCTGCCTGCCTGAAAATACTTAAGAGAAAAAAAGGCTGGACTCAATATGATTTAATGAAGGAAAAGTTCACTGATATCATGGAAACAGAGGGCCAAATAGTTATTGAAGGAATACATAGATTCCCCTCCAGAAAGAGATCCTAAAATGAACATTTCAAGGAATGTAGTGGCCAAATTCCAGAACTATCAGATAAAAGGAAAAAAGCTACAAGCAGCCAGAAAGAAAAAAAATTTAAATACCAAGGAGCCACAGTAAGTATTATGTGGGACCTAGCTGCAGCAAGATGAAGGGATTGAAGGACCTGGAATGAGATATTCTGAAAAGCAAGGAAGCTTAGAATGCAGCCATGAATCTACTTGCTGCAAAACTGAGTCTTCTCCTTCCAGGAAAAAAGATGGACATTTAATGAAATGGGAGGCATCCAAGATTTCGTGATTAAAAGACCAGAACTAAATAGAAAATTTGGACATCAAACAGGAGGCTCAAGAGACACATGAAAAAGTTAAAAAAAACCCTGCTTTCCAATAAGAGAAAACTGGCTATATAACCAATTGGGAGAAAGAGTCTCATAATGCTTGAGAATATATAAATATATAAATATAAGAGAGAATATATAAATATATAAATATATAAATATATGAATATATAAATATATAAATATATAAATATATAAATATATAAATATAAGAGAGAATATACATAGCCAGAAGTTATGGAAACTCATCACTTTTCTGTGACTCAGAATGAATTAAAAACAATGCCTCCTTAAAAAGGGGGGACAGAAAGGAGGAGGGACAATGGAGGGAGACTGAATGGGGTAAATCTCATTACATCAAGAGGTACAAAAGACCTATTGAAATTGAAGGGAAGAAGGGAGGAGGTGAGAAGACCTAAATCTTCATCTCATCAGACTTGGCTTAACTTATTTAAGGTAAGAAACTTAAACTTATCTTACCTTTCAAGCATTAAAAGGGGAAAAGGGGAAGGGGGATGGGAAGGGGAGAAAAGGGGGAATTAACAAAAGGAAGGGAATAAGGGGAAACAGGAAAGGGGAAAGAAAGGGGAGGGTGTTTATATAAGAGGGCAAATGCATTGAAGATGTGGTATTGAGAAACAAAACACTTCAAAATATGGATAAAGGGAAAAAAGGGGAGAAATACAAACAGAAGGAAGATAGTGTAGAGGGCAATAAAGAGTTAGTAATTATAACTTTGAATGTGAATGGGATGAACTCTCCTTTAAAATGTAAGTGAATAGCAGAGTGGATTAAAAAACAGAATCCTACAATATGCTGCTTACAAGAAACTCATTTGAAGCAGAGAGATACATATAGAGTAAAGGTAAAAGATTGGAGCAAAATATATTTTGCTTCAGCTCAAGTGAAAAAAGCAGGGGTAACAATCCTTATCTCAGACATAGCAGCTGCAAAATAGATACTATTAAAAGAGATAAGGAAGGAAATTATATCCTCCAAAAAGTTACTATAGACAATAAATTGATTTCAATACTAAATATGTATGCAGCCAATGGTTCAGCATCCAAATTCTTAGAATAGAAGTTGAAAGAGTTACAGGAAGACATAGACAGAAAAACTCTACTAGTGGGAGATCTCAAACTCCCACTCTCAGATTTAGATAAATCAATTCATAAAATATACAAGAAGGAAGTTAAGGAGGCAAATAGATGGTTAGAAAATTTAGACATGATAGACCTATGTAGGAAATTGAATGGGAATAGAAAGGAATATACTTTTTTTCTTTCTGCAGTACATGGCACTTACACAAAAATTGACCATGTACTACCCTGATGATCAATTGCAGAAAGGTAGAAATAGTGAAGACATCTTTCTCAGATCATAATGCAATAAAAACCATATACAATACAGGGAGATATAGACCTAGAATTAATTGGAAACTAAATAACCACATTTTAAAGAATGAGTGAATCAAGTAATAAATTATGGAAAGAATTAATTACTTCATCCTAGATAATGACAATAATGAAACTACATACCAAAACCTGTGGGATACACTCAAGGTGGCTGTATCTTATATCATTATATATATTGTATTATATTAATTATATTAATTATATTATATTATATTATATTATATGTATTATATCTTTAAATGTTTACATGAATAAATTAGAGAAAGAAGAAATCAATGAACTAAGTTTTCAACTAAAAAAATTAGAGAAAGAACAAATTAAAGTGCCCTAATTAAATACCAAATTGGAGTTCTAACAATTAAAGGAGAAATTCATAAACTTGAAAGCAAGAAAACAATTGAACTAATAAATAAAACCAAGGGTTTATTTTATGAAAAAGAAACAATAAAATTGAAAACCTCTTGTCAATTTGATTTAAAAAAGAAACAAGAAAACCAAACTGTTACTATCATAAACAAAAAAGGTGAACTCACCACCAATGAGGAGGAAATTAAAGTAATAATTCAGAATTATTTTGCCCAACTATATGCAAATAAATTTGAAAATCAAAGTGAAATTCATGAATATTTACAAAAATGTAAGTTGCCAGATTAAATGAAGAGCAAATTAAAAACATAAATAACCCTAGCTCAGCAAGAGAAATTCAACAAGCCATTATTGTACTCCTCAAGAAAAAATCTCCAGGGCCAGTTGGATTCACAAGTGAATTCTCTCAAACTTTTAAGGAACAATTGATTACAATTCTATAAAAACTCTTTGAAAAAATAGATCAAGACAGAACTCTGCCTAACTCTTTCTATGATACCAGTATGTTGCAGATACCTGAACCAGGAAGAGTTAAAACAGAGAAAGAAAATTATAGATCTATCTCCCCAATGAATATATATATAGATGATATAGATATAGATATAGATATAGATATAGATATAGATATAGATATAGATATAGATATAGATATAGATATAGATATAGATATAGATATAGATATAGATATAGATATAGATATAGATATAGATATAGATATGCAAAAATCTTATATAAAATCTTAGGAAAATGATTACAACAAGTTCTCACTAGAAAAATACATTTTGACTAAGTAGGATTCAAATCAGGAATGCAGGATTGTTTCAACATTAGGAAAATTGCTAGTATGATTAATTATATCAATAACATACCTATCAGGAATCATATGATCATATCAATAGATGCTGAAAAGGTTTTTGACAAAATACAGCACCCATTCCTAATAAAACACTAGAGAGTGTAGGAATAAATGGTTTGTTCCTTAGAATAATATGCAGTATGTATCTGAAACAATGAACAACAATTATATGCAATGGGAATAGGCTTGAGGCATTACCAGTAAGATCTTGGTGAAACAAGTGTGCCCGTTATCATCAATACTATTCAATATCATATTAGAAATATTAGCCTCAGCAATAAGAGAAGAAAAAGAAATTGAAGGAATTAGAATAGGGAAGGAGGAGACAAAACGCTCACTCTTTGCAGATGACATGATGGTATACCTAGAGAATCCCAATAAGTTATCTAAAAAGCTGCTAGAAATAATTAGCAACTTTAGCAAAGTTGCAGGATATAAAATAAATGCTAATAAATCCTCAACATTTCTATATATGACTAGCAAGATGCAGCAGAAAGACCTAGTAAGAGAAATCCCAATCAGAGTAACCTCAGACATAATAAAATATCCGGGGGTCTACCTGTAGACTCAAAAACATTTTGAAAACTATTACACTTCTCACACAAATAAAATCAGATTTAAATACCGAGGGAAACATCAACTGCTCATGAATAGGTCGAGCTAATATAATAAAAATGACAGTTCTATCAAAACTAAACTACTTGTTTAGTGCCCTACCAATCAAAATTCCAAAAAATTATTTTAAAGGGTTAGAAAAAGTTGTAAGTAAATTTACATGGAGAAATAAAAAGTTAAGAATTTCCAGGGATTCAATGAAAAAAAAGTGAAAAAGAAGGTGATTTCGCCTTACCAGATCTAAAATTATATTACAAAGCATCAGTCATTAAAACTATCTGGTATTAGATAAGAAATAGATTCGTGAATCAGTAGAATAGTCTAGGTGCAATAGCAGGAAATGATTATAGTAATTTGCTTTTAGATAAACTTAAAGAGTCCACCTATTGGGATAAAAACTCTCTCTGATAAAAACTTGGGAAAATTGGAAGTTAGTATGGAAGAAAGGTGGATTAGACCAACATCTCACACCCTATACCATGGTAATATCGAGATGAATACAGGATTTAGACATAAAAATACTATTATAAGCAAACTAGGAGATCATAAAAAAGTTTACCTGTCATATCTATGGAAAGGGAAGCAGTTTATGACCAAAGAAGAGATAGAGACCATCGTTAAGAAAAGACTAGCTAGTTTTGATTACATTAAATTAAAAAGCTTTTGCACAGATGAAACCACTGTAACCCAGGTCAAAAGAAATCTAGTAAATTGGGAAATAATTTTTACAAATAGTATTTCCAACAAAGGACTCATTTCTAAAATATACAATGAACTGGGTCATTTTTTTTAAATGACAAGCCATTCCCCAATTGACAAATGGTCAAAAGATATGCAAAGGCAAATTATGGATGAGGAAATCAAAGAGATCCATAGTCATATGAAAAATTGCTCTAAATGCTTACTTATTAGAGAAATGCAAATTAAAGTATCTCTGAGATAGCACCTCACACCTCTCAGATTGGCCAATATGACCAGAAAGGTCAATGATCAATGTTAGAAGGGATGTGGGAAATTTGGGACAGTAATACATTGTTGGTGTAGCTGTGAACTCATCCAACCTTTCTGGAGAGCAATGTGGAATTATGCCCAAAGGGCAACAAAAATGTGTATAGCCTTTGTTCCAGCAATACCACTGCTGGGTCTATACCTTGAAGTGATTATGAGAAAGGGGAATAACAACAATTGTAGAAAAATATTTATAGCAGCCCTGTTTGTAGTGGCAAAAAAGTGGAAATTAAGTGAAGATTCTTTAATTGAAGAATGGATTAACAAATGGTGGTATATTTATGTTATGGAACACTATTGTTATATTAGAAACCAGGAGGGATGAGAACTCAGGGAAACCTGGAAGGATTTGCATGAATTGATGCTGAGTGAGATGAGCAGAACCAGGAAAACACTGTACATTCTAACAGCACCATGAGGGTGATGATTAACCTTGATGGACTTGCTCATTCCATCAGTGCAACAACCAGGGACAGTTTTGGGCTATCTGCAATGGTGATTACCATCTGCATCCAGAGAAAGAATTATGAACTTTGAACAAAGACCAAAGACTATTACTATCAAATTAGAAAAAAAAAGTTATATTATTATGTAATTTTACTATCTCATACTTTATTTTTCTTCCTTAATGATATGATTCCTCTCTCATCACATTCAGCTGAGATCAGTGTATAACAAGAAAAAATGTAAAGTCTAATAGAATGCCTTCTGTGTGGAGGGGGTGGGAGGTAAGTAAGAATGGGGGGGGGGAGAATTGTAAAACTCAAAATAAATAAAATCTTTCTAAAAATATATCTTAGTAGAAACGAGGTCAGTATTCTAACCAGGTTACAGAATTTAAAAAAATATAATTACTTGTACAATTATATTTAATTATTCAAACTTAAATATCTTACTCATTCTCCATGGTAATGGGTCAATTGAAATGAAGATGCTGATCAGGGTCAAATGATATTGAGATGAAGAAGGGTTTTGGTAAGTGATTTATCTACCAACCCTTCAAAAATGTACACAAAATATCCTTTTAAGTTTACCCTATAATATTAACATCATTTGTATCTCTTCACTAAGTCTATAAATCAACAAAACAATAAATCAAGTGTTGATTTTTAAGATTTATTGATTTCTAAAGTATAATTGCTCTTATGAAAATCAGATATGCCTTGACTCCAAGATATCCCAGTTGAATTGTATAAATAATTATGATGCCCTACTGGAACCTTCAATAAATTGACTGATATATACATATATCATATATATATATATATATATATATATATATATATATATATATATATACTAAGTATCATTACAATACTGAGTAAGACTTTTTAATGAATAGGCCAAATATTTCATAAACACTTATTGGATACATTTTATTGCAAATCACTGGGCTAATTGCTAGAACTAGATGGGATATGGAAAATAAGACTAGATCATGAGGGAGGGGATTAGCACAGGAAAAAAAAGTTTATAAAATACAACAAAGGATCAATAGTTATAAAAACAAAGTTGTAAAATACATTAAGGGGAAGGCAGAGTTAAGATGGCTGCATAGAGGTAGGAATTTCCATATGTTCATCCCCAAACAACTTCAAATGCCATAAAATTATGTCTCTAATCAAATTCTAGAGGGGAAGAAGTCATTGAAAGACTGAGCAAAACAATTTTCCAGCCCAAGACAAGTTGGTAGATCTGTAAGAAATGTCTGTTCCACCAGGACCAGTATTGGAAAGAGCCACAGCACAGCCTAGGAAGCAGTTGCACTGCACCAGAGCAAACCAGCTCCAACTTTCAGGAATAGCCTATGGGATGCCTAGTTCCCTGAAGGCTCTTGGGTCTGTGGCAGTGGGAGTGGTTTCCAAACCTCTTGGCCCAAGGATTGTGTAGGACTACTTGAAGATTTGACAGGAGAACTCTGCTATGCTAGAGTAAGTATGGAGTCCAGGCCAGCAAAGGCCTCAAGGCACACCAGAACCTATGGAGTCACACCAGAGTACTCAGTTAAGAGACAGTAAGGGGGTCGGGAGAGACTGCAGAGGCCTCTGCTATCCCCATGACAAGAGTCTGTTCCTTTGCCCACACTCAGATTCAGGACCTTGTTTTGACTCCCATACTACCATAGAGGAACAGAGACCCCTCCTCCCAGCTCCAGGGCAGAGGGGAATGCCTGTGGTCATACACAGACCAGAGCATAGGTAAGAGAGTTGTCAAAGCCTCACATAAGACATTGGAGGAATTAAAGTACCTGGGGTGGGGCGCTGCCAAAAGCTCCACAAAGCTTTAGAAGCATGGTAAAGCAGGTCACAGACTGAGGAATTGAGCAAACAATAGAAAAGTAAGAATATATGCACTCAAAGGTTGGAAAGAATAAAATTTCTGTAATCCAAAGCCTTCAAGGAAAGAAAAGGAATTGGTCTTATAGAAGAGCTCAAAAAAGACTTTGAAAAGCAAGTAAGGGAGGTAGAGGAAAAATTGTGAAGAGAAAATTATGAAAACCAAGTCCTCAGCTTGGTGAAGGAGATACTAAAAACACTAAAGAAAATAACATTAAAAACTAGTTTAGGTCAAATGGTAAATGCAGTCTAAAAGGCCAGTAGGGAGAACAATGGCTTTAAAAGCAGAAATGGCCAAATAGAAAAGGAGATAAGAAAGCTATAACTCCTTCAAATTTGGAATGTAGCTAAAGGAAAGTAATGACTTTTTGAGAAATCAGGAAAGAAATAAAGAAAACAAAACAATGAAAAACTAGAAGAAAATGTGAAATGTCACATTGGAAAAACAAATATCCTAAAAACAGATCCAGAGGAGAGATAATTTTAAAATTATTGGCTACCTGAAAATCAAGACCATGGAAAGAGCCTTAAACTTCATACAGTAAAATTGCCAGGAGATCCTAGAAGCAAAGGGTAAAATCAGAATTTGAGGGAATCCACTGATTACCTCCTGAAAGAGACCCTTTCTTTAAAAAAAAACTCCCAAGAATATTATAACCAAATTCCAAAACTCCCAAGTCAAATAGAAAATACTGCAAGCAGCTAGAGTGAAACAATTCAATTACTGTGGTGTTGTGGTCAGGATTACACAGGATTGAGCAGGGTCTACATTAAGGACTTATAGGACTTGGAATATGACATTCCAGAAGGCAAAGGATCTTAATTTACAACCGAGAATGAACTATCCAGAAAAACTGAACATCCTCTTTCAGGGGAAAAAGATTGTCTTTCAATGGAACAGGGGAATTTCACACTTTCCTGTTGAAACAACCAGAGCTAAACAGAAAGTTTGATCTTCACAACTCAGATGAAGCATAGAGAGAGTGGATAAGAAGGTCTAATTATGAGGGATTTAATGATGCCGAACTACTTGAATTCCTATATGGTAAGATGTTACTGATAACTCACATGAACCTTCTCATTTGTAAGAGCAGTTTGAAGGAGCATATGTTGACAGGAAAGAGCTGAAAATAATGGTAGGAGTCAATAAAGATAGGAGTCAATAAGTGAAAAAAGGAATTTATTGTGAGAAAGGGAAAAGAGAGGGAGAATGGGCTAAGATATTTTATGTAAAATAGTCAGGCAAAAGCTTTTGCAGTAGAGTGGAAGGGGGGAAGCTGAGAGGAAATAGCATACACACACACTCAGTAGGGTATAGAAATCTATCTTACCCTAGGGAAAAAATGAGAGGAAAGGGATGGGAGAAGAGGGAAGATCTTGGTAGAGAGTAGTCAGATGCAACATACTTCTGAAAAGGGACAGGATGAAAGGAGAAAGAGTATAGAATAAATAGGAATGAGGAGGAATAGAATGGTGGGAAATACAGTTAATAATAACAACTGTGGGAAAAATATAGAAGAAACTTCTTTGATGGACTTATGATAAAGAATGTAACCCATACCAGAGACAGAGCTGATGCTATCTGAACACAGATTAAAGTACACTTTTTTTCCTCTCTCCTCATTTCTCTTGAGGTTTTGTTATCTTTATTTTGGGGGTAGGTATATATGTTTACATGCACAACAAGATTACTGAAGTAATGAGAAAATAAATAAATAAATAAATAAATCATTAATTTCTTTAAATAGAAAATAAAATAAAATAATTTGAAATCTGATACTAAAAAATATATAAAAGGAAGAAATTTCTCCAATAATGTACACCCTGTTTTTGACAATTATCTGCTTTCATTCTGCTTTCATTTAGGTATTTTGGGATAAAAACAATTTGTGAAAGTGCTCTTTGTCTAAGTCTTGATATATTCCCTAACTTATGTGAGCTTTACTATTCATCCTTTCAATTTTGTCTTCACTGTATAAGGGCAACTACAAAAGTAAATGAAACTAAAAAACAAAATAAGGACACAACAAGTATTCTTGCCATTTGGTTGACAACTATATCTTGGCAAGTAAGTCAATATTCTTTCTTACTATATCTGGGTATAGGATGATTATCTATAGTCTCCCTAAAATAACTGATGTGGGAGTTTCAATTGTGAAATGACTTCCTGATTCATGCAAGAAGAAAAGAAAATCATAAAGTTGACCCCCCCCATCTTAATTGATAGAATAAATTTGCCTATGGCACTCACTGACATAAGAGCTGTAGTAGTTTTGAGGAAATTTCATCAACAGGAGAAAAGTGGAGTATGCAGCTCAACTTTATGAAGAGTTTCAGTGGGTCCAAAAGAAAAAAAAGAGGGTGAAAGGAGGACTATATGTTATTTGGTGAAATAACTTCATCACTTTCCAGACTTGATCTCATCTCCCAATAAAGGAAAGAGGTGAGGAGGAGCCAGAAATTTTCAGCAGGATGTTTAAGGTCCTTCAAAGGATATAAAGATGTATATAAGCACAAAGTTTTATGAATTTTGAATTTAAAGCATAGTTAGTAAATTAACATTTTTATTTTAAAAGATTTAAATGTATTTTACTATTAAATTCCACATGGAATTTGTAAATTTAAGTATTTAACTATAAGCTTTAAGAGTCCCACCTACATTGACTAACTGCTATTACTCTCTCTGACAAATAGAACAATAATTGTCTAATAGTTTGTCATATAGAGTCCTTTTAGGCTATATCTCCAACAGTATATGATATATATGGAATTCAATAATTGCTTATATAATATAGAAATAGTCATGTAAATTATTGGTAATTTTTTGGCATCTATGAAAAATAATTACACAAATTGAAAACATGTTGGTATACACTAGTTTCTTGCTATCTTATTTTCTAGCTATCTAATGATGAGAAATAGGGCAAAATAATCAAGCATCAGATTATCTATATACCTAGGTTATAGGTAAACTTTCCTTTGATGTAAAAAACCAATATTATAATTAATAATAATATCGAAAATTTATGGAATGCTTACCAGGAATTGTGGCAAGCACTTTACACTTATTATGCCATTAATCCTCATAATAACATTGGAAGATAGTATTATTAACCACATTTTACATATGAGGAAACTGAGGCAAACAGAAGTTAAGTGACTTCTCTGGGTCAAATAGCTAGTAAGTATCTGCAGCTGGATTTAAACTCATCTTCCTGACTCTAGGTTCTGTACTCTATATCCTGGGGGCCACCTAGATGCCTAAATTTTATGTGTAATAAGTTATGTTATGTGTAAAAGTTTTCATTTGCTGTGCTCTAATTCAGGTTACTATAGAAAAGATAAGCCATAAAATATGCTGAACAAATGTCTTCATCAGAAAAAGATAAACAAAAAAAATGCCTGACCTCAAGATGGTCATATTCTAATTGTGGAGATAGTATGTATATAACTAGATTATATATGTGAAGAACAGGAATGGGGGGAACCAATATTTAAGAGGAAACAACAGCATCCGATGATGCTAAGAAAGGCTTTGTACAAATGGTGGCCTTTGAGCTGAATTTTGATGGAAGTCAGGGAAAAAAAGAAACAAAAATAAGGGTACATAATAGGTGATGGAGTTTCAAATTTGACTGACTGCAAATAGGCCAGTATAACTGGATTGTGGAGTGTTAACATGTATAAAATATAGGAAGACTACAAAGGAAAAAGAGAGATCAATTTATGATGACCTTTTAAAGTCTAAACAGTGGAATTTATGTTTGATCCAAGAAGTAATAACAAATCATGGGAGGTCAATGATCCAAAAAGCAATGCAATTGGACCTTTCATTCAAAAAATTACCTTGTCAGCCAAGGGAAGGATTAATTAGAATGTGAAGCATGTTGTGATGCAACAAGACCAATTAGAAGGCTATTTCAATAGTCTAGTACAGAGCTAATGAGAGTTTCTTTGAACCAGG
Organism: Macrotis lagotis; assembly: GCF_037893015.1. Taxonomy (NCBI): domain Eukaryota; kingdom Metazoa; phylum Chordata; class Mammalia; order Peramelemorphia; family Peramelidae; genus Macrotis; species Macrotis lagotis. The sequence continues at coordinate 181,969,536 of NC_133659.1, forward strand.
GCTATAGTTTTATAAGTCATGAAAATAATTATTTGAAAGTACAGAAGATGAGATTTGACAATGGATTGGGTATGTGGAGTAAGATGAAGGAATTGAGGATGACATTGGAGAGTAAACAGTAATTTATTTCTGACCAAACTAGCTCAAATGGAGAGTGTCTATGGGGAGTTAGACTTCCCTTTCAGACATGTTGAGTTTAAGATATCTATATTTCATAATATTTGAGATGTTTGTCAGGCAGGTAGAACTCAAGAGAGTTCCAGTGAAGTTCCAATATATCCAGTGCATAGAGATAATAATCTATTAAATGGGAGCTGATGAGATAAGCAAATAATAATGAAAAGAGTGGGAAGTCTGGAACAGAGCTTTGTGGAATACCCAGGGCTATTGAGTGTGGTATGAAAAAAGAACTAGTAGAGGAGATTGAGAAAAAGTAATTTGAGAGGAAAAGAACAAGAAGAGATCAGTCACAAAATTCTACAGAGGAGAGTATCCAGAAGGAAGTTATTAAAAGTATAAAACAATGGACAGCTAGCTGGTGAAGTCGATAGAGCATTGGCCCTGGAGTCAGGAGTACTTGAGTTTAAATACAGCCACATATACTTAATATTTACCTAATTGTATGGCCTTGGGCAAGCCATTTAACTCCATTACCTTGCAAAAAAAAATTAACAAAAAGCATAAAATGCTACAAATAGATCAAGGAAACTAAGAATTAAGAAATAGCTATCAGACGAGGTAGTTAAGAGATCACTAGCACCTTTGGAGAAAGTAGATTCCATTGATTGAAGAAGTCAGAAGTCAGATGAAAGGGGTTTGGGGTTAGAAAAGGGGGAAGGTAGAGTAAGTGGAGGCATCAATTGTAGAACATTTTCTTTTGATCAAGAGGAGAGATATAGACTGATAGCTAGCAAGGGTCATAGGATTAGGGAGAATTTTTTTCTTTTTTACACGCATCAATTTTCTCATTGGCTTTATTTGTTTAGAATTCACAATGAGGGAGTTATTGCTAAATTTGAAGATAGCAGGAAAGCAAAGCAGACTACTTAGGAAAAGGTTAAAGATAAAAAAAAAGAATGGGGATGCAAATAGGGACTATTTGTTAGGGAAATCAGAGAGAGGTAGAATCAAAAGCACATGTAGAGGGCTTGATTTTAGTAAGGAGAATAGCTACCTCTTCATCTGGGTCCAATGTGAAGGAGGAGCAAGTGGAGTTGTATATCTGACTAAAGTGAAATGAGAAAGAAGAGGGGCAGTTAATGTCATAGTTTCGTGAGCTCTGACCCTGGAGTCAGAAGAACCTGAGTTGAACTCTGAACTCAGATACTTAATACTAACTAACTGTGTGACCTTGGGCATGTCACTTAATTCCAATGCTCACCAAAACTGAGAGAGAGAGAGAGAGAGAGAGAGAGAGAGAGAGAGAGAGGGAAATAATGAAGGGCAAAAAGAGAGCTCCCTTCAAAATCTGAGGAAAGTTCAATAGCTGAGAGAGCAGTTGGTATAAAGAGACATGGGAGGTCAGAAGAGACAAAAATTGAGTATAATGGGATAATAATTCAGAAAGGACTTGTATCTTTTCTTTGCTATAATGAAGGTCCAGCTGAGATTAGGTCATCTAAATTTGTGGTTGGCTAAGTCAACATTGAGTGGAATATTCCCAGTAAAACTGTGACAGGGTTAATACTCCTAGTGAAGTCCTCTCAGGGTTAAGAAATATAAAGAAAAACAAACTATTATTATTATTGTTGTTATCATCATCATCATTATTATTATTATTATTATTATTATTATTATTATTATTATTATTATTGAACTATACCTAGAAAGACCTCAAATTCCAAAAGAAATTCATGAGCCACCCGCTTTATGATAAGACTATTTGTGCAAACTGGGAGAACAATCTAACCATAGACATTACTTCATTAAGACAGTGATGAAGATCACAAGTTAACTCACTATCTGGTGGGAAAATATATATTATGAAAATAGTTCATTCTTTTCTCTGTGCCTGTTGCTGAGGTAGATTTTCCTCAAATAAGATTGTGTCTCCAGAGATCCAGTCAATGGGTTAAAGGAGAAGGTGGTTAGGGAGGGGGGGACCTGTATTAGGATCTATATAATCTTGCTTGACTGTCCTTTAGGTGCAGTACTTTGATCATAAGTCTGCCCTTCTTTCGAGAAAAGCAAATTAAAAACTCTTTTGCTCAGACTAGCCTCTTTAAATTTTCTTTAGTGCATTTTAGTCACATGATTTTGTGATTCTCTACCTCATTCCAAAGGACACCTTAAAAAGTCAGTAAATAAGTATTCATTATGTGCTTACTTTGAGCAAGGCACTATGCTAAGCATTGAAGATACAAAGAAAGATTAAAGATGCTCCATACTGTCAATATACTAACAATCTAAAGGGGAAAACAATATGCAACTGTATGCAAATATATCATATAAAAGCTAAATTGAAAATGAAAGAGGGAAGGCATTGGAATTAAGAAATGACTTTGTTGAAAATGTGTTGGTTGAAATAGCTGGGACTTCTTGTTTGACCATGGGACAGTTTCTTAATATATCTGAGCCTTACTTTCATCTGTAAGAAGAACATATTCCCTGTCGCTGCCCAAGCTCACTGATTTCTTGTGAAAATCAAACATATACAAATTGATTTAAAAATGTATTCATAGGGGTGTCAGGTTCAAGCCAATTCAAGACAGGGAAAAGAAGGCAGGAGTCATACAGGCTTCAGTTAGCATTTCTAGTCAGAAAGTAACCAAAGAGAGGAAAAGAGGACCCTCCCCCTTCCCTGTGGTGGCTGAACATAGAAGCTGACTTCTCCAGGCCACTTCCAGTAAATCAAAGAAATGGGCCCTTCAGCCTGAACACGGGTACTTTGTAACCAGAAACACTTCCATCATCATCACTTTTGCATTGGGTTGTTGGGAGGAGTATTTCCCCAGCAACAGCCCTAGCCTCATCAGAACCCACACAGGCAGTAGAGCAGGTCACATTAGAATCAGGCTTCCTGTAAGTTGGTGTAGAAAGCTATGGGGGGGGCAGTGTTTCTGAAGCAACTGGTTTGACCATTACCTGATCTCAGTTCGACATTTGGCTGTCAAGAATACAGCTTCAGACAGAATTGAACCACTTCTGGTTCACGTGGAGAGGCAGATAGTGCGCATCCCACACTTAGCGATCCATCATCATTGGACTGTCATTGAGAACTTCTGTCCCAACTCTGAGATCCATTCTGACCACATTAATCCAGGGAGAACTTGAGAAGAGAGCAACAGACTCAGGGTGTCCTACTACCCAGATAGAGCAACATCAGTCCTTGCTTATGTCTCTGTTCTCTACCCAGTTGGGTCAGAACCCTGAGGACCTCCTGGAAAGGGAAATATATCTCACAGACACTCAATCTTTGGTCCTGAGAGTGGCATATGAGGAGTTCAACTTCCCCTGAGACAACCTGCACAGCTGCTTCTGTGCCTTACCAGCTTTGATTCACTCTGGTGCAGCCCCAGCATCCCTTGCTTCTGAACCTCTTATTCAAATGGTTGAATGACCCCGAAAAGTTTGCATCATGGGAACACAGGAGTAGAGTCATTGCTGAGAGAGCTGGTGCTTTGCTGTAAACCAGAATGAGACAGCATTTGAGAAGGCCATGCTCAAATCCTACATGATTCTCACCAACATGGCCCATTCTGTGTACTCTAAATACCTGGACAGACATGAGAAAAACCACTGATCCTTTTCCCACAAGGTACTTGAGATTGAGGTGAACAATAAACAATGCAATGCTTCCAAAATGGTCTCTGAAGAATTGATCTGAGAGGTGGCTCCCCAAGTTGGAGTGCCTCTTCAGGAATTCTTGATTCCAAATGATTTCCCCTATAGCAGGATCATTGGGTCCATCCTGACTCCTCATCTGGGGCTGCAGATGCTCAATATGGGCAGTCTTTAGCTGGTTATGCACTCCATCAGAGTGATGGCATGCTCCTCCAACCTCACTCTCTCAAAGAGCTTCATCAAGCTGTTACCTGTTGTGAGCTACAGTTTTGCACTGAATCAAGACTCTCTAAGCTTCTCTTCTCTTCCTCATCCCATTAACCTCAGAATGTCAGCTCCCACCTAACTCAGAATTGAAATATTAAAATGGATTTTTCATTCAAAAACAAAAGGAAAATGCATTTGAAAATGAAATAATATGTTTAGTTCTCTAAATATATCACTGATATTAGATGGTGGGGGAGGTAATTAATTTGCCTAGTGAATAAAGTATGGGTCTGGAGTCAGGAGGACCTAAGTTCAAATCGGGCCTCAGAAACTTAATGTTTGCTTAGCTGTGTAACCTTGAACAAGTCATTTAATCCCATTGCCTTGAAAAAAAGAAAGGAAAAAAAATACTAGATACTAAGCACTGGGGATAATGTTATAAAACAATACAAACCTTAGAAGCATTTCCTATACAGAAAAGTCTAGCACCAAGCATAATGCCTTCTACAAGAAGTACTTTATACATGTTTGCCTTTAATAGAAAACAAACAAGCAAACAAATTTAAACAAAAACTGTGCTGCCAGGAGGGTCTTTCAGCTATGTAACATCTGAGGAAAAAGAAAGAGGAGCAGAAGCAATGAAAACATGCCTCATATAGTCGAATATTATGAATCAGTTTGCCAGAACATAGGTTGCAAAATGCTTATTGAGACAGACCTAAAAATAAGTGTGAAATCTGAAAATGTAAGGTAATAGGGAAATGTAAGAATTTACATGCCTTTTATATACTAAAGGAGAGTTGAGTGGAAGATAACATCTTTTCTGTTTCTACCATTTTAATGGTCAAGATTAAATTCTCAAAGGAGGAGAGATTTGTCATAGATGCTGGGTTGGGGTGGTGTGCATAAATTCCTTCTAGAATAGGAATAAAAGCACTGTAGCACTGAAATCTGAGCTCCTGAGGATCCTGATTCTTTTAGGTTCCTTAGCTCCTGATTTCTAAGATTCATTGAGTCCACCATCAATGTTATGATTGCCACTCTATCTCTGTCCACTTGTAACAGCAAGGGGTTTGGGGGGTGAGGTGGGGCAGAAATACACTGTCTAAAGAACAGTAATCTGGCCCGGGTCAGAAAATCTATAGTGGAATTGGATAGATAAGTGGTTACTGAATTTCCAACCTGAGTATGAATAGGAAGAACCAGGCATAAAATTTTTAAAAAGCAAAACACAAATAAATAAACAAACAAAAAACAACACCAGAGTCAGAATCATTACCAGAACAAACACAAGAATAAGTTTAAACTGTAATATGAGGATGATCAAGAGTAGAAGTCTCCTTTCAATGACTTGAAAGATGATAGGAAAAAAAGGCAAAAAAAAAATCAAAGGACAATATCAAAGAGGAGCACAAAGCCAAACAACTTCCAAAATGGTTAAACTAGAAAAGGAAAAAGATAATAAATTAGTAGCTAATAAACAGCTAAAATACACATCATCTACAGAATCTACTAGGGGAAAAAGATTTTTTTAAAGTTTGAATAGAGCAGTGTAAATCAAGGAACAAATGCAAGTCCTTTATATTGGCAGAGTTAAGAGAAGAAAGAGAAGGTAAAGTGGGTATAGAAACATTTAACTACTGAAATCTAAGAGTATGCAAGGAAGAGCTAAAAGTAAAAGTTAAGGGAGGTAGTTTCCTTTTTGCCATTCCACAATGTGTTATGGGGGGAGGGGTACCATTTTAATTATTGCTTTATCATTTGAATAAATCTTTTGTTTTACCTATATGGCATGCTTTCTGCTTTTGTATTTTGAAGACTAAAAATTTCCTTCTCATTTGTGAATATTCATAAAAATGATCCAGTAGTCAATTAGCCTTCCCATTTCATTTCTTAATGTTGAAACTATATTTCCCATCAACTAATCAAATAAATAAAATAACAGGATTGGATATGTGATCATTTGATTTGTAAAATAAATAAATATTGAATAAATCATTGGGCACTCTTTTGTCTGCTGCTCTTATTGGTACATAAGGGAAAAGTGAATTTCACACACACACACACACACACACACACACAGAAACACATACATACCAGGAAATAGGAGTAGGAGTGTTAAAAACTATTTTAATCAGCAAGTAGGAAAGGCACTATTAAAAAGTGGAATTCAATGACATTACTAAAATCATTTCTAGAAATTTTGACATCCAAAACAAAGAAACCAAAACAGTAAGGCAAATTGAGCTGAGTGTCTCTTTGACAACCAATGAAAACTAGCCTCCATAGGTTGTAGCTTTAGGATAACTAAACAATGAGGAAACCACCATAGGGCTTTCAGTGGGGCTAGAGTGATGGTGGAAATTGCAAAAGAAGAGGCTAAGCCTGGAAGAATCTCAATTGGCTTCACCAGTCTGGGTAAAGGGCAGGATTCCCATTTGGTATCTTTCTATTTTAACTAATCATTAGTTCAGTGGTTCCCATTATGCAGAAAGAATATATGTGCTATGAGTGCATTCTAAATGTTGGTATCTGGTGACAAAATTCCACATTTACTGCCCTAGGTTCAAATCAGGACATCATAAATACTGATTACAGGATTTTTCAGGAATCCTTCTGTAATCAATCAATAAATGTTATTAAAGCCCACTACGTCATAGGCACTGTGAAAACATGCAAAAAAGACGAAATATGCCTCACTCTCAGAGACCTTACAGAATGAAGTCAAGTGTAGGTAGAGATAGAAAATAATTTAAAAGCTTGATGAAACCACTGGACCAATGCCAAAGGTGGGAAGGATATTTATCATGGTCAAAGCATGATAAAGGTTTTCACTAGATAAACCAGGATTTTCTGCTTAATACCATCAAGTTATCTGGTGCAAAAAACTTGGAAAGGCTTATATGAACTGATGAAAATTGAAGTGAGCAGCACCAAAACTGTAAGAGCAATATTGTAACAATAATCAATTGTAAAAGTCTATGCTACTCTAATCAATATAATTATCCATGACAATTCCAAAGGACTCAAAATGAAAATTGACAGCCACCTCCAGAGAAAGAACTAATGAACTCTGAATAATTTATATTCTTGATTTGTTTTGTGTAATGTGGTTTACATGGAAATGTTTTTCATGAATTCACATGCACAATGAATATTGTATCATTTGCCTTTCTCTATGGATGGGAAAGGTGTTGAAAAAAAAAGAAAAAAAGAGAGACTTTAGAACTGAAAAATAAAATAATAGGCTACTGAAATATTTAGGGTCAGAATTCTTATTTACTTTTATGTAACACTTGACTCAGAGCAACCCTACATAGAAGCCACTGAATGCAATAAAACCAACATTGCCCACAGGGAAACTAGAATTTAGTTTCAGCAAAAATATTTTGTTTGTTAACACACAACTAGGAATAATTAGAGCCCAGATATGAACCCAGGCCTTCTAATTTAATGTAGTTAGTTCTTTTACCAAAATGGTTTTGAATCTTATTAAACCCAACAGAAAACAATTACAATGACAAGGTGAGTGAGATAAGGCTGCTGATATAGGCACTTAGAGAATGGGTAGGGTTTGGACACTCATTCAAAACTTATGTTAAATCCTAATGAAGTAAAGAAACTATGTAGTGACATGCAGACTGAATCTTGTCATACTTGTTCTTTTCCATTGAGATCCAATGGTCTCTCTCTATGCAAAACTATATCTCCATTTATGGACAGGTTAGAGTTTGAAAATTGTTGTATTAATTACAATAATAGTCAGTGTATTTAGAAATATATGAGTTAATGTTACATTAATGTTATATCTTCAATATAGGCCCAAATTGAATTTCTTTGAGACTACATGCTACATTTTAAGGGAAGACAAATATTTCCTGTAGAAAAGAGAAATGATCTAGGAATAAGGAAACCTGAATTCTGATCCTGGATCTGATCTTAACACACTTTGTGTCCTAGGGAAAGTCATTTCATTTTTCTTGAGAGCAAGTTTTTCCTCTGTAAATGAGGGTAGACTAAAAGGTCTCTAAATTTATTAGATGAAGGAGAAAAGAAAGAAGAGGAGGAGGAAAACAAGTTAGAACATTAGCAGAGGGAGAAAGAGGAGACATCCATTATTAGGATAGGAGTTAGAATATTATGATGACTTTGTTCTCTGTATCCCCCATGACTTAAAATAATTTCACACATATGTAGGTCTCATTGAAACTTCTTCTCATGTGGCCATAATAACTGCTAAATTTCCACGAAATTACAGTGATTGATTACTATTTTGTTTGATTCTATAGATGTCCTCATTTCAGATTAATATCAAATTCATTCTCCTCAGCTTCAGACTATACCTTCACATAAATTAGTTTTAGGAATATTTTTAATCCTAGTGACCATCCAACCCACATCAGATTAGTACATATTTAGAAGCAGGTATCCCTATAATTGTGATAATGATACTTTTAGAATTCTTTCCATGTTCAGTGATCCCTTTACTCACTTCAACACCTGTGAATTACACTAGACACCATAACTGCCCTGTCTGCAACCAGAAAAAAGTATTTGGATTTTTTATATTTTTAAAAAGCCTTTCCCTAAGAACACAATTCATTGAAGGCAAAACTCCTATTTTAAGTGGGAAGTGGAGTCATATTTAGGATGAGATAGATATATCTTTGCCCTATCATAAACTATTCAGTTGGGATTGCTTCCTACCCAGGGTGACAATTTCCCCAGACTTCTAATTGTCCCACTTCCAAAAAGTATGATCACTTCTCCACCAAAGTCATATGGAGTTATGCAATCATATAGTGGGTAGAGTGTTGGGCTTGGATTTGGCTTTAGGAAGGCATGATTTCAAATTCTGCCCTATGCACTTACTAAGTATGTAACTTTGGGCAAATCATTTAATTTCTCTGCTTTATTTTCTTCATTTGTAAAGGGTCCTTTCTCCAATCTCCTTTCCCCCATGAAGACACTTAGTAATTAGATCAGGTTCAGACAGATTGTAAACACTAGAAGTAGGACTGAATTCCATTTTCCTTGATTTCTATACTATAACATCTTATTCAAACCAGGGTCTCAGTAAATGCTTAATGATTGAAATGAATACATCTTCAGCTTTTTAGAGCAATGAAATATAAAATGTTTTTTTATTTTTTCTGCTTATTATTTACAAGCTTAAAGATAGCATGAACTATCAAATTGATAGAGAAAGAATGAGTTCTAATAATTGATTCTGTTCCTGGTTAGCAGGGAGAGGAGATGAAGTAATTATGAGAACTGAGCATTAACATTTCCTTATCCTCAATTTTTCCATGAATAAAATGAGAATTTTAAAAATTCCTTATATTATATACTAGAATGAATGGGATGATTACAAAATGATTTAGGGGTCAAAAAAATTCTAAATAAATATCCTATTTTATTTATGTTATAGATATTCTGACATTACATTTTTTCTATTACTTTTTCTCTGGTTATATTTTCTATATCCCTTCTTCCAGTTCTTTCATTCACATCTCTGATTCATTGATTGTTTTCCTAGAATTCCTTTTATATTTCTCCCTTAAAATTTAATCATTTGCTAAATGAAAGGGGAAAACTTTTGAGATTATTGGTTTAACTCAAGGTTTTACTAAATAGCTATAACATAAATAGACCAGCAATTTAATTTATATTGGAACATTATGCTTTAAAAACATAACACACTCTTCAAACCTCAAGATTTATTTTCCTTTGATGAATAAAATTTAATCACGATTTTCAGTTTGTCATCAGTAGAACACATGATTACCACCCTCATGCATAGATCAGGAATAGAAGGAAAATAAAACTATATATAAGGTTGGAAATAATTTTTACAGTAAAATATTCTGTATAAAATGAAGGAGTTGTTCCAATGGACCTCTGAACTCCCTTCCAGCACTAAGAATACTTGATTCTATGGACTTTGAACATAAGCAACTGGAAAATCTGATTTTCTTTAGAACTGAGATTAAGAGCAATGGTACATCAGGGAAACAAGAAGGAAGATAGACCTGAGAAGCCTCACTCAAGATATAGTGTAGATGAAAGGTAGGAGTGAGACTCAGGAGTGGACTTGACAAAAGTAATGTTCAGAAAAGAACATAATATAATAGAAAGGACAGTGGACTTAATTTCAAGGAGACCTGAGTTCAAATACTACCTCCTATATTTACTAGCTGAATAATCTCAGGTAAATTTCTTAATCCACCAAAGCCTCCATTTCCTCAATTGTAAAATTAGGAGTTGTATAGGTGACTTCTTAGGCTTTTTGTTTAATCTCTCAATCTATGATCCTAAGAAAATACCCATCAAGTTGAATTCATGGATCAGAAATTAGGTAAGCAGCCAGGAATTTGGGGAATCTAGGACAGTTTGATTATAGCTCAAGCTTACTACTGAACTCATTCATTCACTGAATGAATCAGCCTCTCTCTAACCTGTTATTTCTGAAATCAGAGCAACTACTGCTGTGATAGTATAAGGATAATCCTAGACATATTATAAGGGAGATAGTAGACTTTGTGGAATATATGGGATTTCAAGAATACAACAAAGTTTACTGCCTCAGTGGAGTGAGTACTCTCCTCACAGATACAGAGAAGAAAAGAGTGCTTATGGTCATCCACAGACCAGAAGAGTAGTCAAAACTTCTTAGATCATACCAACTTAGAAGAACTGAAAACTTGTAGGTATCTAGAATTATCTCTAGCTGCAAAAAAAAAATATCTAAGCTACCAAAAAAATTCACAAGCTCAAGACAGTGCACCCTCCACCCTTAAGCCCTATCTTTAGCAAAGAGAGAAAATGAATTCATATACAGGGGAAAGGAGCAAACAAAAGAAGAAAAAAAAATCTGATCATAAAAATTTAGTACAGTGATAAAGAATATCAAAACACAGACTCAGAAGAAGATAACAAAATTTCTACATTGAAAACCTCCAAGAAAAATATGAATTGGTCTCAGGTTATAGAGGGGTTCAAAAGGATTTTGAAAATCAAGTAAGTGAAGCAGAGGAAAAATTGGGAAGAGAAATGAGAATGAAGTGGGAAAACCAAGAAAAATGAATCAGCAAACAAAGCCAACATAGTCAAGATCAGAATGAAAACCAGTGCAGCCAAGATAAGAAGGAATATAGAAATCTTGGAAACAATTTTCATGTCTAGTAGAACTGAATCAAATTTATAAAATTACAAATCATTCTCCCAATTGATAAATGTCAAATGATATGAATAGGCAGTTTTCAGATAAAGAAATTAAGGCAGTCTATTGTCATTTGAAAAAATGCTCTGGAGGGGCTGCTAGGTTGCACAGTGGATAGAGCACTGGCTCAGGAGTCAGGAGTACCTGAGTTAAAATCCAGCCTCAGACACTTAATAATTACCTAGCTGTGTGGTCTTGGGCAAATCTTGCCAAAAAAATAAAAACCTAAAAAATGCTCTGAATCATTATTGATTGAAGAAATAAATAATTCTGAGGCACTACCTCATACTTATAAGATTGGTCAATATGACAAAAAAGGAAAATGATCACTATTGGAAGGATGTAGGAAAACTAAGAAACTAATGCATTGTTGGTGGAGTTATTAAATGATCCACCAATTTGGAAAAACATTTGGGAACTATGTTCAAAGGATCCTAAAACTATGCATACACTTTGATTAAGGAATACCATTGCTAAGTATGTAATTGAAGGGGATCATAAAAAAATGAGGAAAAGACTCATATGAAAAAATATTCATAGCAGCTTTTTTTTTAGTAAAAGAATTGGAAATTGAGGAAATGCTCATCAATTGGAGAATGACTGAACAAATTATGGTATTTAAATGTGACAGAATATACTACTGTTCTATGAGAAATTATGACTGGATGGACTTTATAAAAGCATGGAAAGACTTGCATGAACTAATGCTGCGTAAAGTGAGCAGAACATCATACACATTCACAGCAATATTGTGAGATAATCAACTTGTAAGGCATGCAGCTTCTCTCAGCAGTTCAGTGATCAAAGATATTCTGTGAGACCTATTATGGAAAATGTCATCCACAAACAGAAAAACACATGGAGTCTGAATATAGAACCAAGCACACTATGGCCACTTTTTGAAATTTCTTTTCTATTTTTCTTTCTTTTAATATTTAAATTAGGATAATAAATTTGTTTAAATAATAATAGACACATGATATGATAACAAAAATAATATACTTTTATGAAAGTAAATGTATTTTCCAAAACAAAAAATAATGAATATTGTATTTTTTTATATTTTTTGCAAATCTCCTTAAGATCATGTTATAAGTAATGGTAGATTGTAGACTACTGGATTATCATGTCTGTTTTTGCATTAATTTGTTTCAGTATGTTGTTTTGATTGAACTATAGGTAGTTCAATTTCAATTGTAACAGGCATATAACTTCTTTAGGATTATTATAGAAAAACAGTTTAACCTCAGAGAACCTTTGAAAGGGTCTTGGGAACTCTTAGGGGTCCTCAGGCTTTAAGATCTTCTGGCATAGTCTAGTTTCTCTTTTTCCCCCCAAACTCATGTAAAGAGAGTTTTCACCAATCTTTTTTGGTAAAGTTTTGAATTTCACATTTCTCTCCCTTTCTTTCCCTTCCCAATACCCTAATAGAAATCAATCTAATTTAGGTTATACATGTATAAGTGTTGAACATATTTCCATATTGATCATATTATGAACTAAGAATCAGAACCAAAAAAACATGAGAGGGAAACTCCTTCATTCATTACATTGTTTCTATGGTATAAATTCATCCAAATTGAATGTGATGAGAGATAAATAATATCCTTGAGGAAGAAACATAAAGTATAAAATATAGAAAGATAAGACAATAAGATATCAGGTTTTTTCCTAAATTAAAGGTAACAGACCTTGGTCTTTGTTCAAATTTCATCATTCTTTCTCTGGATACAGATGGTATTCTCCACTGCAGACAGTCCCAAATTGTCCCTGATTGTTGCACTGATTCCCATCAGTGCTGAGTTGAGCAAGTCCATCAAGTTTGATCATCATGCCATATTGCTGTTAGGGTGTATAAAGATTTTATGACTCTGCTCATCTCACTCAGCATCAGTTCATGCAAATCCCATCAGTCTTCAATGAATTCCCTTCCCTCCTGGTTTCTAATAGAACAATAGTGTTCCATGACATACATATACCACAGTTTGCTAAGTCATTCCCCAACTGAAGGACATTTACTTGATTTCCAATTCTTTGCCACCACAAACAGGGCTGCTATGAATATTTTTGTACAAGTGAAGTTTCTACCCTTTTTCATCATCTCTACAGAGTTTAGACCCAGGAGTAGTATTGCTAGATCAAAGGTTATGCACATTTTTGTTGCCCTTTGGGAGTAGTTCCAAATTTCTCTCCAGAAAGGTTGGATGAGTTCACAACTCCACCAACAATATATGTGCGTCCAAAATTTCCCACAACCCATCCAACAATGATCACTATCCCTTCTGGTCATATTGGCCAGTTTAAGAGGTATGAGATGATACCTCAGAGAAACCTTGATTTCCATTTCTCTAATAAGTAATGATTTAGAGGAATTTTTTCATCTGATTTTGGATTCCTTTGATCTTTTCATCTGTAAATTGCCTTCACATATCCTTTTACCATTTGTCAATTGGAGAATGGCTTTTTTTAAAAAAAAATTTTTTACTCAGTTCTCTGTATAGTTTAGAAATGAGTCCTTTCTCATAAACATTAGTTGTAAAGATTATTTCCCAATTTACTGCATCTCCTTTAATCAGGGTTATAATGGTTTTGTCTGTGCAAAAGCTTTTTAATTTATTGTAATCAAAATTATCTAGTTTGTTTTTACTGATGGTCTCCCTCTCTTCTTTAGTCATAAACAGCTACCTTTTCCATAGATCTGACAGGTAAACCAGTCCTTGATCTTCTAGTTTGCTTATAGTATTTTTTTTTGTCTAAATACTGTATCCATTTGGATCTTATCTTGGTATACAGTGTGAGGTGTTGGCCTAATCTAAGTTTCTTCCATACTAACTTCCACTTTTCCCAGCAGTTTTTATCAAAGAGAGAATTTTTCTCCTTATAGCTGGACTCTTGGGGTTTATCAAACAGCAAATTGCTATAATCGTTTCCTGCTCCTAGTCTATTCCACTGGTCTACCACTCTATTTCTTAGCCAATACCACACAGTTTTGATGACTGATGCTTTATAATATAATTTTAGATCACATATGGCTAAGGCACCTTCTTTTGCACTTTTTTCTTTAAATACCTGGAAATTCTTGGCTTTTTATTTCTGCATATGAATTTACTTACAATTTTTCTAGCTCATTAAAGTATTTTTTTGGAATCTTGATTGCTGGGCACTAAACAGATAGTTTAGTTTTGGTAGAATAATAATTTTTGTTATATTAGCCCTACCTATTCATGAGCAGTTGATGTTTGCCCAGTTATTTAAATCTAATTTAATTTGTGTGAGAAGTGTTTTATAATTATTTTCAAAAAGTTTCTGAGTCTGCTTTGTCAAATAGACTGCCAGGTATTTTATATTGTCTGAGGTTACTTTGAATGGGATTTTTCTTTCTAGCTCTTCCTTCCATATCTTGCTAGTTATAGATAGAAGTGTTGAGGAGTTATGAGGCTTTATTTTATATCCTGCAACATTACTAAAATTGGTAGTTGTTTCCAGTGGTTTTTTGGATGATTTCATGGGTTTATCTAGGTATACCATCATGTCAGCTGCAAAGAGTGAGAGTATTGTCTCTTCCTTTCCAATTCTAATTCCTTCAATTTTTTTCCCTCTAATTACTGAAGCTAAAATTTCTATTATATTGAATGGTAGTAGTGATAATGGACATGCTTCTTTCACCCCCTGATCTTATTAGAAATGCCTCTAGCCACTCCCCATTGAATATAATGCTTGTTGATGGTTTCAGCTAGATATTACTTATTATTCCAAGGAACAGTCCATTTATTCCTACACTTTATAGTGTTTTTAGGAGGAATGGGTGCTGTATTTTGTCAAAAGCTTTTTTTCAGCATCTATTTATATGATAATATGATTTCTGATAGGTTTGTTGATGATATATTTGATTATACTAAAAGTTTTCATAATATTATACCAACCCTGCATTCCTGGAATGAAACCTACTTGGTCAAAATATATTACCCTAGTGGTAACTTGTTGTAATCATTTTGATAAGATTTTATTTAAGAATTTTGCATCTATGTTCATCGGGGAGATAGGTCTATAATTTTCTTTCTCTGTTTTATCTCTTCCTGGTTTAGGCAACAGCACCATATTGGTTTCATAGAAAGAGTTAGGCAGAGTTCCATCTTTCCCTATTTTTCCAAAGAGTTTATATAGAATTGGACCCAATTGTTCCTTAAATGTTTAGTAAAATTCACTTGTGAATCCATCAGGCCCTGGAGATTTTTTTAAGGAGTTCAATGATTGCTTGTTGAATTTCTTTTTCTGAGATAGGGTTATTAAGGTAGTTAATCTATTCTTCATTTAACCTGGGCAACTTATACTTTTGTAAATATTCATCCATTTCACTTAGATTATTAAATTTATTGGCATAGAGTTGGGCAAAATAATTTTGAATTATTACTTTAATTTCCTCCTCATTGATGGTGAGTTCACCTTTTTCATTTATGATACTAGCAATTTGTTTTTCTTCTTTCTTTTTTTAATCAAATTGACCAGAGGTTTATCAATTTTATTGGTTTTTTCATAATACCAAATTTTGGTTCTCTTTATTAATTCAATAATATTTTTTGCTTTCAATTTTATTAATTTCTCCTTTAATTTTTAGAATTTTTAATTTGTTATTTAATTGTGGGTTTTTGATATTTTCTTTCTCTAATTTTTTTAGTTGAATGTTTAGTTCATTAATTTCCTCTTTCTCCACTTTATTCATGAAAGCATTTAGAGTTATAATATATCCCCTGAGAGTTCCTTTGAATGAATCCCATAGGTTTTGGTATGTTGTTTCAATATTGTCATTACCTAGGATAAAATAATTAATTCTTTCTGTAATTTGTTGTTTGATCTACTCATTCTTTAAAATGAGGTTATGAAGTTTCCAATTAGTTTTGTGTCCATCTCCCTGGCCCAACACTGCATATGATTTTTATTGTATTGTCATCCGAGAAAAATGTTTTCACCATTTCTGCCTTTCTGCAGTTGATCATTAGGTTTGTATGTCCTAGTATATGATCAATTTTTGTTTAAGTTCCATGTACTACAGGGAAAAGGTATGTTCCTTTCTATCTACATTCATTTTTCTCTATAAGTCTATCATATCCAGTTTTTCTAACAATCTGTTTACCTCCTTAACTAGTTTCTTGTTTATTTTATGATTTGATTTATCTAGATCTGAGAGCAGAAGTTTGAGGTCTCACACTAGTAGAGTTTTGCTGTCTATGTCTTCCTGTAGTTATTTCAGGTTCTCCTCTAAGAATTTCAATGCTATACCATTGGGTGCATATATATTCAGTATTGAAATTACTTTATTGTCTATGGTACCTTTTAGGAGGATATAGT